>NC_088130.1:54092788-54398505 GCF_036370855.1 Dromaius novaehollandiae | reverse complement strand
ACCAGGACAGTTTTTGCAGAGAACTATGTTTAAGCAGAAATCAGACCACAATCTAAACAACTGCATTTTTTTTCTTAAAAACTTCTCCAGCAAATTAAACTTACTTAATTTCAATTGTATATGAGAGCTTCTTAAAAAAAAAAAAAAAAAAAAAAAAAAAAACTAAAGAAACTACAAAGCTGTCTGTCAAACAAAGAAACCAACTGGATGATGCTTCTTTATTTGTCACAATTCAGAAAGGCTGCCTAGTGAAATTTAGATAGGCTGCTCTGACCCTGCATGTATGGTTGTAATCCCTACTGCATAATCAGCTGGTCTACTGTCTACTAACCTTCTGACTATTTTAATTATTTTTAAGATGCTGATAGTCTAAGAACTGCTGGGCATCCAGTTTCACTCTCAATAATGAACTAATGGGATACTAACTATATGCTAAAAATTCATCTAGTTTTAAGTTCTCGGTTTAGCACTAGGTATCAGTAAGTTGAATGCAACTGGTAAAGACATCTGCTTATAAACTGAGCATTAAAGGTTTCTACTAACTTCTGGCATAACTGGCAACAAGGGCTGGCACAACACTAATTTTGATACTCTTGACTATGGCAAGTTAAATGTTGGGGAGCCTGACAATTAACACCAATTGTTCTGAACTTCACCAAAATGTAGATATTCCTACCTTCAGCTTTGATAAGGTATTTTCTATTTTAATGTGCAGCACCATTGGCTCAAATGTAAATGGTGGAAAGATGCAGTTAGCTAGCTGTCCTCTGAACAGGTACAGCTGAAATATCTAAGCTAAGAGGCAGAGCCTATATGGTTTTAGTTAAGGCAAGTAAACTTAAACAAGGCTTAGTGATGTTCAAGCTGGTGCTTTCAAATTTAAAGGCAGGTTTGCCATATCTGTTACTGGGGCTGACATCAGTTGACTTTCAAAAGAACAAATTAATCTAAATGAGCAACAGAATGACTCTGAGAAGCCACCAGTGAGCAATTAGGCAAACTCAGGCTCAGGTAAGCATAAAGCAAGAAAGAACCCACTTTCACAACTGTTGTGAAAGGGGGATTAAAAAATACTATCTTCACAAGATGAACTGTATTCATAAGCTAGGAATGAATTCTTCCCCTCTATAAACAGCATCTATCCAAAAGCATGTAAGATATCTTGAAACATAGCCCTGAAGTACTGGTTTCCCACCAGCCTGAGCAACCCTTTCCATTTTTGTAACGGAATGGTATTAAGAAGTGAGATCCAGCAGGGCCGTACAATTTGTGAACCCAGAACTTTAAGTTTTCATAGGGCCAGCTTCCTCCTTCTTTCCTGTTAAAGAAAAAAATGCATCCTGAAAGCCCAACAAGTCAGCACTACTCCAACAGGTTTCAAATGTCTCAAACTTTATTTTATTAAAGGATCAGCCTCACAAACAGTGAGGTCCCTGTGGTTAATTTTTTGTGCCAGTAGCTCAATCCTTGGCTTGTCCACTGCCAGCAATGGACTTTGTTCCATGGCAAATTCTTTTTCTGGTGCCAAGATAAGTTTCATGAGGGCACCTAAACCCACATATTCGCAACACTATCTTCATGCATCATTGTTCCATCATTTTCAACAGAACAAACAGATTAGTACCCAGCAATTCATAATAAACAACTATTTTACCAAAGCTTGACTGTACAAATCCAGCAAAAGTTATCAAATCCTAGTGAGCGACTGATCATACAAACACTTCATTACACCAAAAAAATTGTAATTTAACAGACAAATCATTTCTTTTGCTACTTTATATTAGATAATGCAGCTTTGTAGAATTAGACAAAGAAATAAAACTCAACAAGACTGTTCTGTACATTAAGTCAATTTAAATATATATTACAAGCTTACAAGGTTCACGTCATAGTTCATCTCCAATCTGGGCTTTAAAAATCTACCAGAATGGACTCCCCATTAGCGTTGTACATGTACCACTTGCAAAATGGCTAGCTTTTAGTTTGCATGTTGGGGGGGAAAAAAAGGAAAAAACTCATACTTATCTACTACAACATTACCACTACTTCAAAGTATGAAGCCAAATTCAGAGTTACAAATAGTCTCTTAGAAATGTATATATAAAGAATAATGAGAGGCCAACATTCCAGACAAACTGATCTTCCTCCCTTCCTTAGCTTGCCAATTAAAACAGCTCCAGAAGATCCAGAAGTTTTATTTGAAAAATTAATCTGTCTTAAATACTTCTTCTTCTGTTACAGTTAAATAATCTTGAAAGGTGCCAAATTGATGAACCTAAGAAATACGCCTTTTTGTTCTCTGGAAGAAAAAAGCAACTGCCTCTCATGTCATTCCTCTTTCCTTCCATACTGCTGTGATTTATACTGGAGGTATAAAGCACACAATATGAGGAGGAATTATATAGTAACTAACACAGTCAGTTACAGAGTTCTTAAAAAAAAATCTGTCAGTCTAGCCGTTCTTAATCCAGTCATTTTGATAGGAGAGATTCTATTCCATTAATCAATGCTATCTGGTTCTACACCTTTTCCAAAGCAATGAGGCAGCTGGGAGGTGGATTGGGAGAAGTAGGGAAAGGTGATAAAGGGGAAGAGAAACATGGTATTCAGAAGATGGACTACTTACTGTCAAGGCACTGAGAACCCTAACATAAAAAGCTTAGACTGTTTTGCCGTACACTTTTGAATACAAGTTGTTAACAGTTTAAGTTTCAAGTCATTTTACATGGAAAAGGCAGGCAGAAAATTCATTTTTCTACATACAAAGATCTTGTAATAGAACACAGCTACAACTCAGCAATTAAAAAAAATTCAGATGTGTTAAAGACCCTGGCAAGTCCCTCCATCTCCAGTATATTAATGATTTTAGTGTTCTGAAAACACTATAAATATCACACCATATTAAAATGAATTTTTCAAGGAGTTAAACAGTTCCATGCTCCAATTAAGTATTACTGTACAGTGAAACTTCATACTATTTTAATCCTTTTTCTCTCTCTCACCCTACCCTCACACCGTTTTTCATTCCCCACCTCACAGAGGTATCTTAATGCTCCCCATTGGAAATGGCAACAGTGACGCCTTCAGATTCTGTTGTTGCAGGGATTCTTGGCACTTTCTTAGCAGGGCTTGGGATGTGCTAAGAAGAAGGGAAAAAAATATTAAATTCAGTTTTCCAGTTCACATACATTCTTACTTCATGGCTATGCCAATGATCAGACAACGTTCACGCAACATTGGACAACTTGGCCTTAAATCATTCAAATCAGTCATGTTTCATGCAAACTGATTGTGTGAAAGGAGCCAGTTACTTGTGCAGTTTCATTCTTATTCTGTTGAAATGTAACTTTTTAAAAATCCCATGTTCAGCATTTTACCTCTGGCTTGTACATTACCTATTTTAACAAAGTATTTGAAATAACTTGTCAGACCCTTTCCTCTTTTGACATACATCCACATGCTAACACATGCACATAAACTGTTCCACTATTTAACTCCAACTTTAAAAGAGTGCAGTGTTCACCTCATGAACAACGCCTGGGTGGACAACTTCAACTCCTGCCTCCAGAGGTCCATCACCCATCAGTGGGCGCCTTGCATAAGTTCTTCTGTGTTTTTCATCCACACGCACAAGGTACCATGTTCCCTCAAAGAGATCTTCTGCTGAACACTGTGGAATATAGTTGGCTGTAAGAAAGCCAGTAAGACACTGTTAGTCAGTTCCTGATGACAGTTTTATACAAGAGAGATATTTACACAGTGCAGTCTGGAAGTAGTAAGGCAGGAAAACCAAGTCTGCATTTTCAACTACACTGGTCCAATAAATACAAGCTATAGAAAAGCACTTTACAAGCTATATAGAAGTAGAACGAGTTGGACCTTCCCTTCATTCCACACCCCAATCATTTAATTAAATTCATGTGAATTAAGCCATATAAATTTTATTGTAGGATGGAGGATGATTTATATTTAAGCAGTTTTTACCCAAATGATGTGTTTCCTGTCTAATCTTCATGTTTTCAGCAAAGACATCAGGTGCAATACATTTTCTTGAGTCAAGTCTTGTTTTAAGATCAGAAAGGCTGGCAGTTATTTTGTCCAGGGAAGAACCTACAATAAAAAGCCATCATGTAAGGCAGCAGCAGTGCTGAGAGATGCATACTAGCACGGTAGCATTTCAAAATCATTCAAAATATTTTGCATTGCAGAAGCTAAACCGTTACTGATTTAAAAATATTCCAGATTATACAAGCAAAACACATAGCATTTGAAGAACAACTACTTATTATCTATTTGCCCAGGGAAAGAGTTGAAGTAGTCCCTGAAGCCTCTTTAGTTTACTGTTATTATCATTAGGCATTGTTCTGCAGGCCTACTTATGCTGGTGGTTACCGTAACAAAGCATTTGTAAGTAAGTGAGCTATCCAAGGGAGCTCATCAGCCTCTCTTCCCTTCACTCACCAGGAGTGGCATCCTGTGTAACTCTGATGGAATACAGCGTAGCAGCAAAACCAGAGCCATAGGAGAACACACTAATTCTCTGTCCTGCAAGCTGCTCTGGAGAGTACCTGCAAGTCAAACAACAGCTGTTTAAAGTGAGAATTAAGCCTAGGTGTCAAATTTAAAAAACCAAAAATTGCAGCAGCTTACAAAAAGCAGCCAGCAAATTGTATTGACTAAAATGCACATTTATCATCGCTATATGCATAAGTGATGATTTTTTAAAACACAATTTCAAACACTGCTGCTATGCAATTATTTTCAAGGGTGACTAAGCAAAAGAGAGCACATTAATGCCCAGAATATGATTATCTAAAAGGCAGCTAATTCTCATTCTTAAATTACCTAAAGCCTTAAATGAAATATCACATTCTGGAGTACAAGGTCACAACAAAGAAAAAATGACCCAAGAAGAGTGGTTCTATTGAAAAGGGATTTTGTGAAAGCCTCAGTGATTGCACAAAATACAACAGTGTGTTAAGCAAATATTGATTTCATTTATTATATGAGAACAGAGAAGGTATTCCAATTCTCCTTTCACTAGGTTTTTTTCTTTTTTTTTTTTTTTTGATACTGGGAAAAGATCACCACCCTACAAATAAGATCCTACTTTAGAAGGGAAACAGCTCTTTCAAGTCAACTTCTGGCAAGAAAGTTTTGAATTTGCTTTTCATTTGAGAAGATTATGTGCACAGAATAATCATCTAGTTTTAGAAACTCAAGGTAATCTAGTAGGAGAAGGTTTCCTAGATGGTGCTTTTACAGGCGGCTATCTGAAACAAAACTATTTTATATGCTTACATATGAAAAGCTATTACTTTCTTTTCCTGATTTTATGCTTACTGGGCTAGAAGGGAAGCAAGGCAACCATAGACCGAAGGGGTATACATATTTCCATTCTGATTGGATACGAGCAATGAAGCTTTGGTTTTCTGACTGAAGAGCTCAGCACTAGCTTTCATAAAAGCTTTTTCCACATCTCTGTCAAAATAGGTATCTTCCAGTTTAACATCCCTATGAAAAAGAAAAAGCATTTAAAAGCAGTTACTAAAATAGCAGAAAGGAAAGACATCTTGGATGTTTAACAAATTAAGACTGGCTGAATAAGAAAGATAGCAACTATTCTCACCTGAAAGCTTCCAGACCACTGAAAACACCATTTGCTGTTTCTGGGTTCTGGTCACTGAGAAAGTCATTCAGCAATAGTCTGGCCACAGATTTCTGTACCAGTTTACAGTAGGGAGAATGAAAGATCATGAATCCAAAGTCATTCAAGGTAAAACGTCTGTCTGTCCCCTCTGGAAGTGGGAGAATAAGATGTGTTACAACTTACTACTAGTACTGGCTTTAACTGTTAAAATAAAAAGGGAAATTCTGACATGTCAGCACTCAGAAGATAACCATAAGACTAACCATTGCTGCCAAGTTTATTTAAAATACTGTCACTACTTCTATTTAAAAAATTACTTCTTACTGATCTTGTGCACCAACTAACAATGCCCTTTTTCTAGCAGGAAAAGCTAAAAGCTTGACAGCATCTCAGTATTTCTACTCAGTATTTTGAAATAAGAAATAAGCTACTTCATCTAGTCTTCAAACCTATGCTTCTTAATAAGGGTGAAGCAATCGTTAAACATATGGGGGTAAACATCGATATTGTTGTACAGTTTTTAAATATTAACCTCAGTATGTTCAGAATCTTGGGGGAGAGGGAGGAGGAACATGCTTTTAGGCAAGATATTACACTTTACAAAACTAGCAAAAGCCTGTAGAGGCTACTCCTTACTGAAGATAATGCATTCAGTCATACCAATACAGAAATAAGGCATTTCATATGGGAGACAGCAAACAAAGATTTCAGCCACCTTGAAACACATAAACACAAAGAAATGGAGCATATACTAGTCTTTAGATTAGATGCCAAAACTTGAAAATATATGTCTGTGTAATTATACACTCCCATATTTGCCAGATTTTGCAATGTCATGATGTGAGGCCACATACCCTTTTGCCACTGGGCGTGGATTTTGTTGCGATAGACAGTATAGCAGCGATCTAATGCACTGAGGTAGCATTGTATAGATAATTTGCCATCAACTACAGGATATTCAGACACCATGTCTGGTTTATAGAAGTCATAAGCATGCTGCATGTGGGTTCCACGCAATCCTGGTTAAGAGAAATTGACAAAAATTACTTTATTCAGCTACTTTGAGTTGATTTAAACACATCACGTGACACATGTGAAGAACAAGTAATTGGCCCTAGTCAAGCAGGTTTTAATAGCACTTCTGGCCCTTCTTTCACGCACAGTTCTTGATTCCCTTGTACTCAAGTACAGTAGGATCGAGCATGACAAACACAAGTAACAAATGATTTTCATAATTTCTTCTTGTACGTAGAGAGCTTTGTTATTCAGCTCTAGTCCATTCTTTGTCAATTTTATTGGAGAATCCCCAAGGAAAAAACAGACAGAAGCATCTCTAATTGATCCTTGCTGCCTCCTCTAATGGGACTTGCACAAGTTAGCCCAGAGCAATAGGAGACAAAGTACAATTTCTGGCACAAGAGGGTATTTATTAATCCAGCCCTCCAACAACCCACAAAAACAGGGGACAGGCTTCAGAAGGGATACAGTGTCTAGCTGAATGGTCTATTTTCTCATAAAACTAACCTCTCTCAAAAATTAAAGGTGCATTTGGACCAACTAGCATAGCAACAGCACCGGCTCCACCTGTCGGCCTGGCATTTCCAGTGGCGTACACAGCTATGTCTCCAGCAACAACAAGTGCATAACGTCCTGCAAAGAACACACAGAGATAGCCATGAAAAAGAGTCAAGATCTAGTAGATATTAATATCCAGCAACAATTTTTAGACCTCTGTTTATAGAGGAGATGACTGCAGGATTAAGGGGCTCTTCAATCTTTACTTGTTCGCCCCATTTCATGTTTTTCCTGGCAGCCACCAAAATTTACAAGGAAAGTCCAGTGATGTTTATCTGTGTCATTACTTTTTGCATGTAATTGAACTAGTGGCCAATGCCCAGAGCACTTAAGACGACGACTTCTCAAGAGTGCATTATTTTATCCTCTGAGTTTTATATGGTTAAACATGAACTCTGAATCATCAACAACAGAGAATGACATAACCTTTCAACAAAATACCCTGAACTTACCATCCCAAGAACTGGACTCAATCCAGTTAATAGCATTAAAAAGAGCAGCTGTGCCTCCATAGCATGCATTTGTGGTGTCAATTCCTTCTACATCTGTGTTACCAGATTCTTCAAAGAGTTGCATCAGGACAGTCTTTACTGATTTTGATTTATCAATTATTGTCTCCGTTCCAACTTCTAATCTCCCAATACAGTCATAGGAAAGACTGTTCCTCTCCATGAGCTTCTGAACCACAGTCAAACAGAGAGAATTGATATCCTCCCGGTCAGAGCAGAATCCCATCTTTGACTGGCCTAACCCAATGGTGTATTTGCCAGCATCCACACCATCATACTTCTCCAGCTCTGTCTGGTCAACATATTGAGAAGGAAAATATATTTCCAGTGCAACAATTCCCACATCTTTTGGCCAACAGGATTCAGCGTTCACTGGAAGAGACCCAGGCATCGTGGCAGATCTTAAAATAAAAAAAAAGAAAAAAGAAAAAAACCACAAACCATAAAAACAGCTGACTTATTCACATCCATTTTTAGCAACCTACTTCACATATACTACAATCTTCTATAGTTTACAGAAAAGGTTAAGTTTCAGCTATTTTAGTTTCATTTACAAAAGGCAAGCCTTTGCCTCTTGGGATATTTCGGTCTGAGCATACAGTAAACATCTTTAGAAATTTACTAACATTTTATACTAAGAAGTTCTTTTATCTGAAAATACAATTTCAGACCTGAAGATACATATGCTTAGCTTAAGTCTAGGTTATTTCACTGAAGCAAAACGGACAATTAACAAATGTTAAGTATTCAAGAAATATGAGTCCTAATGTTCATTTTTCTACTTTTACTTCTAAGGCTTGTATTAGGTCTCAGTTTTACACAACTAAGCTAGAAACACTGGATTTTTTTTAAAATGTTGCTGATTGAGAACTTCAGATTACAATGTATTCTTACCAGGAAATTCCACCTTAAACAGCCTTCAAAATTGTTTTCATTTTTAAACTAAATGATCCAAGTTGCTCCATTTTGCTTATACTTGCAAAAAAGATGGCAGTTTTTGTGGGTCCCCCCCACCCGCCATGTAGTCTGTTTTTGACATTCCCGAACACTAGACTCAAAGGAGTATTTCCCAGGCTAAGGAGAACACATAGGGATCCTTCCTGGTAGACTAAGATTTCTCATTTTAACCCTCTTACTCTACTATTACTATACCCTAGGACATACTGTATTCTATTACTTTAGCCCTATCCATATTGAGTGGATAAGTACAATTTTTCCTGTACTTTTACTTACATCCTTAAGGAACAATCGTCTCTTTTGTGCCCAGCTATAAGTACTGTCAAACTGACCTTATCCAGCTTCTTCTACAAGATCACGGTGAGCTGCATAAACGAATAAAGCCTTTCTAACCAGAAATGATGACATCGCATGATACGTATTAATACAAATGCTAGGAAAACATTACAAATGTCTTCTGTTACATGTTAAACTGAAAGTGAAAGTCCTAAATGAGACTTAAAGCACAAACACATGGCTTGCAGGCATTCTGATTGCCTTTAAGAAAGTTTCAAACGCACCTACGATGTACCTAAAATAACCCATTTCACCCTATATTTGTTTGTATTAAAATGCGTAAATTCATGGAAAAGTCCATTTAAAACTGCTTTTTGAGGTGTTCCAGAACAACAATACGTGCGATCTATTAACACAGGATTTCAAGAGAGAAAACAGACTTTAAGATATTCATGAATCCTATTACACTCAAACTCTCACACTATTTTATCTAGTCAAATGAAAAAAATACCAATAAAAAAAAACACTGCAAGTTTAAGATTAGAAATGGAGCCATAGCTAGTCAGGATTCTTCTTTTCCTCACCTATCTGGGTCGGAAACGCACGCCCCCTGAACCACCGCGGCTGCTAAAAACTTCACTCGGGGGGGGGGGGGGGCACTCCGCCCCGCGGTGCAGCGATTCCCAAACGTGCCGGTGCTCCACTCCCCCGGGAGCAGCGCCGCCGCTATCGCACCGCCCCGGGCGGCTGAACGGCGGGAGACGCCGTTTCGTTTCCGCTGCCCGAGCCCGCTCGGCAGGAGCAGACACCGCAGCGGGCAGCGCCGCCCCGCCGGGTCCCGCCGCCGCCGCCGCCCGGCACGTCGCGGGCAGGGGCACGAGCCACCGCCCGGCTCCTCGCGGCGCGCCCCGGCCTCCAACGGCTCTCCTGAGGCGACCGCGGGGGGCTCGCGCCGCCGCTCCCCTTCCCCCCCCAGGTTACCCGCGCCCCCTCGGGGCCCCCCGCGGTAACCGCCGGCGGAGCGGGGAAGGTCACCCCGCGGGCCCGCCCCGCCCCCCCCAGCCCCCTTACACGTTGCGGAATCCCATAGCCGGCTCCCGGCGGCGGGGCAGCGCCCGAGGCGGGGGGGGGGCCGCAGCGCGCAGGCGCGGCCGTGCCGTCACCTTGGGGCGGGCGGGGAGCGCGCACGCGCGGCCCCTGGTGACGGGGTGGGCATGGCGCGGCGCCACCGTTGCTGCCGTTTCAACCGCCGCCGCCCGCGGCGCGCTTCCCCGCCGGGGAGGGTTTCTTGAGGCTGAGCGGCTGCTTTGTCTGAAGCTAAGCCATCACTTAGGGGGAAAAGAAATCCCATAGAAGTGCGTGTAGCATGGCAGCTGCTGAAGTATTTTAAGTCGCTGCTTTAAGCTCCGTGCACCCATCAGACTGGCTGTACGCAATAAACCTAGCGAGCATGTGAACCAGGGCACCTGCCCCCTCCCCGCTGCTGCGTTTCTGTGCCTTGGCAAGAGCAGTGAGATGAGGTGGTGAAGGCAGCACGATCTGTGCTTTCCTCTGACTGAGCATACTTTCATGTCCTGTGTGTTGACAAGATGTAAAACGTGAAGCCATGCATTGGGCAGCTGTTCCCCCAGCACTACGTACCGCCAGGACACCTAGCGTTTGTAGATGCAGAGGACTGTATGGATTACGGAGACAAACCTCCCTTCTTCCAGAGACCTTCTGCTTTGGCTGAGGTCCAGTAAGTGTTTTAACATGGCCTTGTGCTGTTCTTCTGCGGTTATAAACCTTGACACAATTCCAGATAACTGCATCAGTATGGAAGTAAATCCAATAAAGACTGAAAATAAAACCCAGCAACATCCAAAACTGTTTTTGACAATCCCCCATCAGGAGCTACCATACCCTGTAAGCCTACATTCTATTTTTATTTTAAAGTTTCTCAAACGCTTGTAAGTTGTACTTTTTTGCATGCTTCAACTGTTTCAGGGAGGGGGCACAGTATGGTCTCCAGTTTTAGTCTGACTAGACTACAAGAGGCTGATTACAACAGAATAATGTCTACGAGAAGATCACCCTGGTGGGTGGGATTAAGAATTTATCCTACACCAAGAGGACTACATTCTGAGAAATGAGTGCTGGCCACTGCTTTCTTTTAAGTCACAGGTGGAGAATGCAGCTGTCTGGTGATGGCCCTAGGACACCCACTCAGGAACTGCACGGCAAGTCCACTTCCTTCAACAGGAGGGTTTGAGGTGATGTTTACAGACAGTGACTTCTGAAGGCTACTCCAGTGAACATCTCCACCTTTTTTTGGAGCTGTTACTGTCCAGACAAGAAGATTTATTAGGCTAGACAGAGTAACTGAAAAGTTGCATGCTCTTGTTTACATGATTCCTGGGTTCCAGACCCTGCTCCAAGAACCATATTTTATCCCAAATGCAGAGGCAGTGAAGAGAAGAAAGAGGGCAGGTCTGCTCTGTTCTTTGAATGGAAAGAGACACGTGCTATCAGCAGGGAGCTCCCAAGCCACAGGCCCCAGCTAGGAAAAGGATTTTGGAGTCCAGCCCTCTTTGGGGCACAATATACCTTCCTTTCTTTGAAGGGGGCCAAGTAAGAAATGCATGTAGAGCTGAGATTCTGCTCCAGGAGCAGAACACTAAGAGTGAAAGGCTGCAGAGATCAACTCTTAGACATTTAATTTTAATTAAAGATCTGTATTAACAGGCAAGACAAAATGACAACACATAATGGACTTGATGCAGGTAACAACCATAGATAAAGGTTGCTTTTAAGCAGGGAGTGAATTCTCTGGAAATGGAACATACCACAAGGATTCAATTATTGATAAGGCAAAGGAAAGCACCACCTTTGCTTCTGTGCTTGCTAGTTACAGAACTTAGATTAAAATTGAGATTTAATTCTATATTACTTACCGTAACTTTCATTAGAAAACTTTTTGCTGAAGATAACTAAAGGGAGGCTATTTCTAATTGTATCCTCATGGGTAGCTCACCAAATGTGTCTAATGGAGCAAGCAGTCAGGGCTATCGGGATATACGGCAAGATGTGGCTTCATAAGTTTGCTCTGAGCACTTAAGTGAGACATAGGACATCTTAAGCAAGACAGTCATTACAGAAAAAATAGCTTACTTGAGGAAAAACAAACACCCCTGTGTCCTTTTGATTGAACACAAAAAAGCCAGTCACTGATTTTTACTGAAAGAGTACTCAAATTTCTTCCTAATACTTCTCTAGGATATTTATTGGGGTTGTCAAATGTTTAAGATGTTTTAAAAAGAAATGAGAAACCAGATTTTGGTTTGTCTCCCTAAGAACATGTAGGGGATAGATTAGTAACATACAACAGCCACTGGTTTCTGTTAATATTGCCAAATACCAGAAATACATTCTTCCATAACAAGTGCAACTGGTGGCTTTCATTATCTTTATTAATAATATTCTGCCAATAACTTGCCTATTAGTTCCTACTTAAGTTTTATTTCATACAAAATACTGAGAGGTAGAAAATAAAAACCCAAGCCTGTTTGCTACAGGCACTGCAGTTTGTAATTCTTTTTCCTTTGACTTCGAGTACTTGCATAATAGATTGTTTATGAAATAAACAGTTTTTTTTTCTAGAAGCAAAACAGTGATGGCATTTTAACTAAAGCTACAACATCATTTAAATAAATCTGGTTATTCCACTCCACTAAAATACATTTACCAGTGATACCGAGAAGTGCATACGAAACACTTATCAGGCCACAAGAGGTCAGTGTTTTCACCCAGATTACAGTTACTCAAACCTGTGGGCGTTCACTGCCACACCACGCATGAAATGTGGCATCATCATGTTCACTGCTCACTATTGAGTTAACAAAATGAGATTAAATAACAAAAAAAGGCAAGTAATGTCGGACCATGCCAAGCTATAGGAGACAGTCAGAAGAGATCTGAAATCCGTCCATAAGAGCATCTAAGATCCCCCTCCCTAGCTCAGCACACCGAGGCCGTTACTGCAAGACCCCGGGACATGACTCTCGGTACGCACCTGGGATGGCGACGGCGCGGGCGCTACCGGAGATGCGGCAGGCAGCCCGGGCCCGCCCACGGGCGCCGGCGCCGGCACCGCTCCCCGCGGTGGGAGACGGGGCTCCCGCGGCGGCGGGCTGGCGCGCGAGGCGGCCGGTGGGCGCTGGCCGCGGGGCATCGCCCGCACTGCGGCTCCGCCGAGGGCGCGGGGGGGGAGGGGAAGGGGAGGCTCCTCTCGAGCTCTCCGACACGCCGGACCCCGGGCAAACGCCTCCGGGAGGCAGCCCGAGGCCTCTTGGTGCGCGGCACACCGCACCGCGTAACCGCCGGTTCTGCGGACCCCAAGGCAGTGAGGTGGCAGCATCACCTCGGCTCAAGCAAAGCTCCATTTGTGGGAGTCGCTTCCAGCGGCGCCAGCGACACTCTCACCCCGGCAGGCGGGCTGCGCCGGTGGGAAAGCTCCCTCGGGAGGGCTCCGCGCAGCGCCCAGCCGACTCCACCGCGCGGCTAACACGTACGTTACGGGACACCCAGAGCCGCCTTCCTCGCTCGCCCTGCCGCACTGCGGGCGGAGCTTCAGGCGCGCCGAGAGCCGCTGCGAAGCACCTTGCGTGGCGGAGCCGACCTTGGGGTAGACCTGTCCCCCCGCGCACCGCTGCGAGAGGGAGGGCAGCGCCCGCCCAGCCCCGCCGCACGGCTCGGCTCCGGGGGTGCCGGCGTCCCCGGTCCCTTTCCCCAGCGCCAGCACGGGGGGAAGGCGAGCGAGGCCCAACGGCCTGCCGCAGCGAGCCGCCCTCACCTGTCCGAGGCGATGGCTCCCGGTGGCCGCTGCGCTCCGCACCCTCGCTCACACGCACGGCAGGAAACACGGGGCACCAGCGCGCGGCGCCTTTAAACAGCCTCGCCGCCCGAGTGCCGGCCGGGGCCGTGAGCGGCAGCTCTCCCGACCAATCACAGCTGCCTCCGCTCGGGTCCCGCCCGCCGGCCGGCTCTCAGCGGCCGAAGAAGGCGGGGGGAATGGTGTGAGAAAGTGACGCGACGTGGCCAGAGGGCAGCGCGCCAATGAGGACGCGGCAGAGGCGCGGAGCGCTCAATGGGAGCCGAGCGCAGCGCGGCGGCAGCCAATGGGAGCGCGCTGCCGACTGCGGGTGAGAGTAGGACGGCTGCCGGTCCCCGGCGAGGCGAGGAGGCGGTTGCCCGGCAACGGGAGGCCGGGCCCGCGCGGCCCGGCGAAGCCCGAGCATCGGGCCGCGCACCGGCGGCGGAGGGGGGAGGGAGGCGGGGGGCGGCCTAGGACCGGCCCTGGGGGGAGCCGGCTGCCGTGGGGCGAAGCGGGGTGACCCCACTGCTCCGCGCGGGCCCGCCGTGGCGAGCAGCGGTCCGGGCCGCACGGGAAGGCCGCCCTGCGTGGACGTGGCCGTGGCGCCACAGCGCTGCTCCTTGGCTGCCGCACGCGGAGCTGCGTGGCGGCCATGTGCAGCCCCTCTGCGAACCGGGGCGGCTGCTCCTCACGTGGCGGGGGCTCTCCGAGTCCCCGTTACCCCTCCTTGTCCCCCTTTATTGCCGCGGCATGTCCGTGCGCGCCTCCTGCCTTTAGCAGGTAACTCGCTCCAGGAGGCGCGATCCCAAGCGCAGGGCGTACGACATCGTCCGTGCCTTAAAACTGGGCCTCCCTTCGTTGCCCTAGCTGATAAAGAAGAGGGGCTCACGGCACGCATGTGGGTTTTCTCAGTGGAACTGCTTCAGTTTCGATGCTCTGTACTCGTTCCCCAGGATCCTGCTGTAACGTTCTCTTCCCAGCTCCTTGAATACATAGTCTGTGAAGCCATATCTCATGACGCTGCTATTAGCTGACAAATTCATAATTAGTTTATGTATGGATTTCAAATACCAAGCTCTGTAGCCTTCTGATGATTTATATCCTATTACTGCGTAGGCTCCAGAGTGTCCCTGCAGGAGTCTTCCCTGGCCGTACAGGGAGTGTAAACATTGGTTGCAATGGGAAGCTGCTTCATAAAAATTACATATACATTTTAAAGCCTGGATCGTTTGGTTGCAAAACACCAAGCCAAAGAAATATACTCCCTTAGCAGGGTGTCTGGTTCCATGACTTTGGCTTGCTACAGCCAGCAGAGGACAACACACAGTATCGGGGCGTAACAACCAGGTCAATTGCACCAACTTATGGTCAGGTAAACAGAATGCAAAAGGAGGGGGAAAACTCTCACTGAAAGTCTTAACTCCTCTCTCGTTTTTTCAATCTGTATTAAATTAAATAACTATTCTGCTATCGTCACGTAAGAATACAGATTTGTAGTACTGCTCTTCCTAGTGCAAGAATTGAGAAATACTACTGAGAAATTGGGAAGAGACATTTTGTTTTTAAGTTTTCCTGTTACTTTGCTCTCTGCTGATAAGCTTATGTCAGTCTGTGTACAAGCCAAATTCAATCTGTGATTATGAAATTTTTTTCTGACAGAATACAAATTCTGTAGGCTATGGCATAGTTATGTTATATAGACACACCGTGTCCTCCATGCCTACAGACCACACAGACTTCTTGTTAGAAAGGTTTGACTTTTTCTACCCTGGGTATATAAAACTTCCATTCCTCCTCCTTTTCCCTCCACCCACAAACCAAACCAAACTGTTTCCATGTTTTAGACTTCAAAACAGGTTCCCAATGTCAGCCTCTCATTATGTACATCAGGGGCATGATGTTTCCTCACAGTGGGGTACATTGCCTGTTCTGCCTTCAGAGAAAAACAGACTTTCACAAGAGATGAACCAATCCATCTCACTGAATGTGAGGGAGCTTGTCAGGGCCCTGAGAGCACCTCTCCCCTCCCTGGGGGTTTAGCTGCCTTTGTGCGAGGCCAGCTCTGCTACAGTGCGGTCACGTAACCTTGGATCAAACTGCAGTGAAAAAAGCTGCGTGCGAAAAAGCTACGAGAGGCCTCCTCAGTGACCCCTTCCCCCTTAACCTGGGCGCTGCGTTCAAACTCGGGCCCGTGCCTGAGCGACGCGGCAGGTACGCCCGTGCCTGGCTGCCTGCCTTGCTGATCCTGACCCACCGACCTGACCTCCCAGCTCGACCGCACGCCTGCCTCGTCACTACGGGCTTGGCTGGAGATCCGGACTCTTGGCTGACCCTGCTTGCTGTCACCAGACCCACTCTGCATTTCTGTTCGGGCACGGTGGGCCGGAGCCCTTGTCGGCGAGGTCGCTGCCCTGCCTGCCTTGCCGTGACGTTCGGCTCCTGGCTCAGCTTCCCTTGCAGAGCAGCCTGCCCTCGCTGCTCCCTGACAACTTAAATGTGCTCGGCTGCAAGCCTGTGCTTGCATGTTTTTTTCTGATAAATGTCATGTTTGCTTTCAAAACGACAAAAGCAGAATTTTCTTTTGCAGTTTTGAGGTGTTTCTTCAACAAGATATGCAGATGTCAATAGCCCTTGTAAAGCTTTTTCTTCTAATTTTTATTACATCTTCACAGATCTGATCAAGAAAGGGTGCCAAAATGACTAACGTTAGCTTGAGGAGAGGGTCTGCAGTATTTATGCTTTTTTTCCATAGTGCAAGATTATGAATGACTTTCCATAGTTTTTCACATTAACTTTCGATGATGTAGAAGTGATATGAATGTAGAAGATGATAGACATGCATGATATCATTGCTATCAGCTTAAAGTAATGTATTTGCAAAAAAAAAAAAAAAAAAAAAAACCCAACAAATTAACCAACTAGAGCCAATAGAATTATAACAATGTTCTCCTGTTGTGCCTGTTTCAAAGCACATTTAAAGATTACACCTTGCATATGATGAAGAATAGCTAAACAATAAAATATGACAGACAGTTTCTGGAATTTAATTTATATCCTAGAATAATAAGACTGAGGTTAAAGACACACTACAGTCATAGTACTTTAATATTTATATGAAGTCAAATTCAGGGTCTAGATATCTAATCTAATGCAGTGTACTTATCTCTTACTATATATCTGGATCCAGATGCTAATTTAAACTTGCATCAAGTTCAGGTGTTCTCTTCTTACAGAATAGTTCCATGACTGACTAATTCTTTATAGTCTAAGATTTACTACTACTTCTTAACCAGTAAAATTTCTTTTATAATTGGTGTCAAAGCCATCATTCCTTTTCTTAAGCTTTGTGAGTCTTCTAATCTACTTTTTCTGTCACTGAGAATGTTGTAAGTGAATAAACCTATGGGTGTTTTCAAATAGCAATCCTTTTTATTGGGAAGGAGAAAATCTCATGGGAGCAGCTTTTTCTTCAGTGTATCTTTGATGTAACTGTTAGTTCCACAAGCACGTGAGATTACAGAATCTCTTTTTAGAATTTTTCTATTAAAGCAAGTTGTTAGACAATACATCTTATTTTACCTGCATTCTTTGCAGAAACTGATAGCTGTAATTAAATCTCAATACCTGAATTCATAGCATTTGGATAAAGTTTGGATAAAACCTGAATCTTGTCTCAAGTAGGGACACACAGACTCCAAGCTTTGGGTCCCATGGAACCTCTTATATTTGAGAGACAAGTATAACTCTATTTGAAAAAAAATATATTGAATATAAAAAATCATGAGATATGATTTTGAATACACTCAAGGAGATGCCATGAATTAAGCTTATTATTATTTAGTATTTTAATAAGTTAAATAGTATTGATTTTATAAAAATTACTATTATTTCTTCACAGGAAAGGATCTTTCTATACTGCTATTGCAATACTGTAATGGCTTTATATGGATTTCTGGGAAAGATTGCAATAATGACATTAAGTGGTTGGTAGATCTTGTTCCAGATCTCTTAGGTAACTAGTTATAACCCTGTAACCAAATTATACTCCAGACGTGATTGCCAGTATTTCCAGTCCAGATTGTAAGAATTCAGGTCATTCTGCTTTCGTGGTTGTAAAACTTAATCAGTCTGCCCAGTGACTCATTTTTTAACAGAGACTTTAATAGAGACTGTATTTAGTATATTTGAACTACTATAGCAAAATGAATACTGCATCTTGGCAATCTTAGAGCTGGAAACCTAAGAAAGGAGAGGTCCATTTACTAAAGATGCCATTACTGAAGAAACTCAGAATAACCTTGTAGCAAGGCTCGGATCTTGCTAGCAGAGGACAAACAATACTTCCTGGTCCTCTGTTAAAATCCATTCATCATCTGAGTCCATTTTGACAAAAGAGGAGTTTGAATTTAGGTCTCTCCCACCATTTCTCTCTTGTGTAAAAGTGGGTGGGAGCTCTTAATTCAGTAGTGTTTTGAAAGAAAAATGCTACTATGTTTCCTGCCCTATGACTCTCCTTTAGTTCTAGCTTTAAGTCACTGTATCAAATTTAGAATGGATGTCTCAACAGATGCAACAGATTCTTTGCTTTTGTTTAGTAATTCCCAAGCAATTGTATCTGTGACATTTTTCCTAAGCCTCCCACAGAGATAGAGACTATCATATCAAGTTACAGTAACAGCTCTTAAAATAAAGAGTAAAAAGGGACAGATTCTTAAAGCTATTTAAGAGTGAATCTATTGGAATTTTCAAGAAAATTATATTAATTATAGGCCTAACTAAATGATTTCTAGGCCTCGGTTGAATTCAGTAGGAACTAGACTTCTAAGTCACTAGAATACTCACTGGGGTTTTCAGAAGCAGCCAACTGCATCTTTGGGCATCTAAACCCTTCGAAAAGATAGCTTTAGGGATAGCTTTTCCCTCCTCAGGGAAAACAAAGTCATGTGCTGTAATAATCTCGTCTGCAAAACAAGATGTCGAGATGACTCTAGTGGAAAAAATATTGATTTTATTTTTTTCCACGTACACAAATAGCAAAGGTCAAAAATAACGTTAAGGTACAAAGAGTGTGAGGTCACTTAAGTCAAATAAAGTTTGTTTTTTACTGAGAACCACATGAGTATAGACTTACTTTAAGAATTGACTGAAAATCTTACACAGTATTGCAGTCAAAGAGATCACACTAATATTTATAATTCACTACACTGGAATGTTTTATGTATTTGTGTGTCAGTGTTCAGGAATAATTGAAACGGTACCATGCGTTAGATCTTTAAGGGCTGTTTTGATACTTCAGAAACCAACACTGGGGAAGAAGGTTTATTAGATGACTAACAGAAGTTATTTCTAACTCCATTCCCACCAAAATGCATATGAATCCAAATTAGAAACACACTTGGCAGGTGGGAGATGACTTCTATCTTCTGATAATCTCAGTTTGATCTACTGAACCCAGGAGAACCTATTCTGAGATAACATATGCTCTGAGGAACCTGAAGATGTAAATGAAACCATCAAAGCCTGTCTTTTAAATTTGGCCCAGGAAATGCAAGTATTTTAGTAGTATTTGAGTTGCATATCTGGCTGAGTCTTCTTATCATATTAGTGACATTGACAATGCTCATGTCTTGTAGCAATTCCAGTTATTAGAAAACTATAAAATACATTTCGATTAGTTTGTTTCTTTTATACAGTATGCATAAGAGGAAGAACTGCAGCAGTGCTCTAATTTCAAATATGAAATAGTAATTTTTGAGCACCTAGGAACCTTGGATTTGGCAGGGAGGGAGGGAAGACAGCTGACTATAAAAATCGGTGACCACTAGGAAGCAGATGATATTCCAAACTAGAGAAATAAATGAGTGAGCTGTATGCATTCTTTCAACCGGCAGAGTACACGTCTGCAAGCCAGAACATTATGTAGCTTCCCAGCAGCCCCTACTTGAAATTACAGACATCCCTTTTTGTAACAGACTGAGTATTCCAAGAGGTCTCGCCCTTGATCGCAGCTGCTGCTGTTGTCTCATCTGGAACCACAATTTCACTTTTTCTTATCCTTATTTATGCTCCTTTTTTTCCTGTCAGCTTGACTTTGCACCCTTCTTTCTTCATTCTCCCAAACTTTCTTGATTTGCCTCTACCATATGGGGATACTTAACAATTCTTAACACTTCTGTAAGTGAAAGTCAAATGTCTCACAGGGGGCTCAGACATGCTTACACCAGCCTGGAAAGTTAGCTTTAATACTGTGATATGATGGACATCTCTGATAGAACAGGCATGGAAATGAGGGTACACTCAATCCTTTGCTGGAAAAGGGCAGTGGTTGGATTGATGGGAAAACTATGAGGCACTGAAATGTCATCATTAATCCACCCCAAGATATCTGACTCAAGAGGGAAGCGCAAAGTTAAAATTTGGAATCAGTAGCAGGGCATGAGGAACAAAAGAAACAGGACTGCCAGAAACAGTGAGATAGTGACAAATACAGCATAATACATTTGAGCAACTTAGCAGTTGACCTGGGCCCATTAGGATTGGATTCTTTCTAATACACATGCACTGTATCACTGTGGTATCTAAGAAGTGTAGTATCAGAATGCAAATGAAATGATGGAAAATGTATGCAACAAATTTCAGTTTGCATCAGTCAGAGGCACTTTGTCCACTTCCCCAGCATGGTGTAACAGGCATTCAGGAGGAAGAGCTTCTGCACATGTTCACAATTGAAGAGAATAATCATGACTTCTGCTCCTGGCAGAGGAGTTTCTACCTGTCATTTTAGCAGGCAGAGGATGGGGCTATGCAAATGTGTATAGTGTACACAGTATTCTGTAGAAACTGGAAGAACAGTTAGATGAGTTGCCTCATGCCTGTTAGGATACTGTTGGCTCTTCAGAAGTGATAATCACATTTCTGTTTGGGAGGAGTCAGTTTCTTTCATCAGATGTGTATCTGTGGGATCATACCTATCCTCTAATGACCTTGCTAGATGTTCACCTTTATTTTCGTTTGGGAACCTATTAGGAGCTACTTTTATCTACTGTCACCTGCTGTGCCTTTTCTTATTTTTCCATTATACAGTTAAGACTTAAAAATTACAAAACGAACACAAGTAACACCTCTCAGGAGCTAATTTAAATCAAATGCAATGAATGAGAATAACAAACAGTAAATAACAGGGGAAGAGGAGGAAGAGGAGGATTATGCTCCTGTGTTAAGTATTTTTGGCTCACCAGGAAAATATTTTGAGTATGCATTCTATGGCATTTAACTCTTTTTAAGATCTCTCTTTTCTCCTATTTGTTACTTTCCATGTGTGCTTCTCTGAGGGAAAAGTGCCTTTGACTGAGATGGCTTTGTGGGAATATTAAATTAGTTTCAAACATTTCAAGGAAGGAGGGAGGGAACTGGAGACTATGCCGTACGGTGGAAGACAGTGAAGTGCAGTGAGAGGAAGGCTATGGAGTGGGTAGCCAGATTGGCATCATTAGCAATCCCCAAAGGAAGGCCCTGATGGGCAACCCTCAATGGTAATTACAAGAAATTCAGGAAAGAGGGTAGGAAGGATGCAGTCAAAGGATTTGAATGGGGAAAGAAATGAGCAAAAGCAATGGAGATTATTTTGTTGCATAGTTTTGGATACCACACTTCAAGTCTGAAGAACAGCGAAATATTTCCAGTGATAATAACAGCTGAAAGCAAAGAGTTTGGAATAGCAAAAAGAAATCTTGCTTTTTGCCAGCTTCAACTGAACTAGCAACCAGATATCTGTAAGGTTATGTCAGAAAAAAAATCCAAGTTCATGACTGGGAGAAAACAAAACAGACAAAAGTACAAAGGTATTGCAGAAACATGATTGCAAACAGAGAACAACAGGACAGAAAGGGACAAAGGATGGGACTGGGAAAGATGGAACAAGGAGAAGGAACTGTCTAATGGGATGTTAAAGCAGAAATTACAGGGTAGGTAGCCATGAAAGCCAGATAGGGGAAAGGAGAATTTAAGTCTGTTGTAGATCTAAGAGATACAGCAGAGCACTTACTAGAAGACATTGTCAAAAAAACCTTGTCATTTTGCTGGTATTCTGATCAGCAAGATTCTTGTGTTCAGGTGATGTTTTCTAACACCGTTTTCCCTTAGACGCTGGATATTTGAAAGGTCATTTTAGTGCTACAATCACCCATCATTGACGAATTCTGCTATCTTTGTACATAGTGCCGTAGTCCACAGGTGTCTGCATCATGGGGCTTGCTTCACTGTGTGACTTTCTTCTCTTTCTTTTTATTTTGTTTCTTCTTTGTCTTCTACCATTTTTTCTGTGAATCTTGAACCTCTTCTTCTTCATCCACTTCTTAACTTTTCTAATCTGTGGGCTTACACAGAACTTTCTGCCTTCTATGTAGAGACTGCCAGAAGGAGAAATAATTGTCAGTTTCAAAGAAAAAATGTAAAAAAAAAAACCCTCTCTTTTTAAAATTATCATACATATCATTCACATATGTAGGCCGCAAAGTTATACTTGGCTATATAGTGTCTATTAGCTTCTGTTCCTTTTCAAATACTGTAAAAGTTAGGATCTAAGGTTTTCACAATTACACCATTTTCCAAAATCACAAAAAAAGCTTTTCTTCTTCACTGAGTCTGAAGACAATCACAGTGTAAAACAGTACATTTGTATTGGCAATACATAAGTAGAGCATTTTTATCATCATCCTCATATAAATGTCTAAGAATAAAAAGTACCTACTAGGATTTGTTTAAAATTTATCAATCTCAACCAAACAGTGTGATGTTGTACCACCCCCCAAAAATACATTTATCAAAAATAGTCTATGTATGAAAGTGAAGCTGATTTAATGAATTTAGGCAAGGTTTGTAGGGAGACTGGACCAACAGTTGGGGAAAAAAGAGAAGCCTTAAGGTGCATAAATCCTTCTTCAGTGCTGAAAGAAAAGCAAGTTTTGAAGTTAGTGCAGGCTGGATAATGATCAATATTAATACTGAAAATTCAGTTGTAACAATCAGAAGTTTAAATAACACACAAAAGGACAGTTTTAAAATTACACAGGACCTTATTTTTCGTTGAATTTATGTTAACATGCTAAGATTTTACTTGTTTAAATGGTGCCTAATAGTTTTTAATTTGAGGGTACCCCTTTCACAGAGAATCAGCCAAAACATCTCTTACATAACAGCTTCTAAGTGACACAGGCCATCAGCTTTCTGGATGTCAAACTTCTCCACTCTTTGGAGAATTCCTTTGGGAATTTCATCTGAAATTTTCGTGCAACAGCTAAAGGCCCCAGGAAACAAAGCTGAAAAGAGTAATAACAAAATTAGAAATAACATAGATATGAAGGGGACAAGCCATAGCTTGACTTGTCAAGGGTTAGTTCATCTTATATCTTATTAGATGAGATAGCATCCTTTTGACTTCTCCAATCAGAGTGTCATGTTTTTGTTGTTTAAAGAACAGCTTCCCCATCTCTTCTTATGCACACATCTGTAAAGGCTTGGTACAGTAAAAAAAAAAGAAGCTTTAAGTATTTTATTTGTGGAAGATCACCAACATTAATGACACTGGAAGCGTTTAGGAGTGTAATTTAAAAACACTGCCTTGCAAGGTTGAATCAGCCCCATTATCTTTTGTTTTTGAAACAATTAATGCTGTTGCTCAGTTTTGTGCTTTCCTCTTCCCCTTCCCTTTCCTTCTCCCAAGGGCTTGGAGGTTCAGGACTGAATGTATCTCTGCTAGGGAATGATCTCCTGCAGATCTTTATCTGCTTGCTAATACCACCTTGATAGAAAAGTCACTGAAGCTTAAAAAGCACATCAAAACTCAAGAATTTTTGATGACAAATATTAAGATTTTGGTGTTTGCTTTTCTTCTGAATTAGTACAAAACTATAATTTCTAAAAGGGATTCCCTCCATCAGCTCAAGGACATCCAAAACTATGTGGTTGAGTGATTTATCGAGGGTGTGAGGGTCTCAGGTTCAAACCCTTGCTTCAAAATGAGCACGGCAAGGACTCCTATGTCCCCATCAATGAACGGGAGCAGTGGGAGGGGGTATCCTTTCTCTGTATTTTGAATAAAATTATTTTCCTGGACTGTAAATCAGGCTATTCCTTAGGCAATCACTTAGTCTTAGAGTGCAAGAGTCATCGCGCAAGAAAAAAAGAAGCAGGAAAATCCTGCTGAAAGAAAGGCACTTGTAAACGGGAAGATGAAGAAGCCTTTTAAAGAGTTTCCTGTAAGCAAGAAGATTGTGTGCTCTGTTTGCTACAAGGGGCCTCGCCGAGGACTGGAAAAATGGAAGACGTCAGCAAAGCTGCAGCAGTTAGCTGTAGCAGCTAGCAGTGTAGCAGGAGTTGCTGAAGGCCAGGCACACGATCAGCTACAGCTTGCGGGAGGCCTTCAAACCCGGTGGGACAGGCAATAGATCCCTGGGACTTCACAGTCACAAACAAAAGAGGCTGAAAGAAACCCGCTGGCCTAGCAGCTGCCTCTTCATCAAGCCAGAGAGAAGGACTATAAATAGTTGTATGTTGCAGAAGGATTAATTATTTCATGTTACCTGGATTATTTCCCTGTTGTCCTTTCCTTTTCTGTCTTCGGTAGCGTACTGTTGGGGAAGCCAATTAATTCGTGTTTGCAAATGGAAGTTTAGCTCACTGAGCATCAAGAAGTAATTTTTTCTGAGGGCTCAAGACAGTATTAGTGACACTAAAATACGAACTTTTGCTGCTGCCAGTCAGCTTCTGGCAGAAGGATTATGCAGGATAAAAGCTCGAGGAAGAGTAATTATATCTTGAACTCTGTGTGAGGTTGTCAGCTGTGCTTTTTGGAGAGGTCTAGTCCCGTGCTTCTTTTGGCAAAACGTGACAAGGCCAGTGCTGCCAGACTCCTGTGGAACAGCTGGATATTACAGAAGGTCTTACAGTGAGGCAGCTGTCTCCTAAACTTTCACACCTATTTGCTCTACTGTCTGGCTAAAATATCTTGCCTTTATCCCTTTCTGTACTTAGAAACACCACTCGCTCTGTTCCCCAGGTCTGCGCCATCTATACTGCACTGTCCTTTGCACACCTTATAACTGAAAATGAATAAATAAATTCTGTTTCAGTTTTATAGCTGTATAAGGAAAAATACACACAAACTCATATAAGGAATATAAAGCAAAATTCTTGATGCCCCTAGGTGGGCTTATGAATATCTCATTAGTCACTCGTGACAGATTCCCTTGAATAAGTAGCAATTTTAGACTGAATGCAATTGCCTGATGCTCAGTCAATCTTTGAACTGCAGCATTAAACACTCACATCTAATTTATACAGCAATGCAAAAAACATTACCTCTAAATAGGAGAACACACAACAGACTGCATGTGAAGCTAGTGCACAAGCCAAAAGAAAGCAGGTTGAAGTTTTGCAGGAGAATGTGAATGAAATGGTGCTCATCTGCTACAGGGACAAAAAGCATTCCTTACAGAGACTGAGAACCTGCTAGTGACTTTTTATTGGAGGTGTGTGTTTAGGGAGGCTGTCTTTTCTCATAGGGTTGTATGGATGTTTGCCTTGTGGCATTCTGCATAGTATATACAGGGCACGGGTACTACCATGGACTTGTCTTCTGCTCTCTTGTGTGCAGTTCTGTATCCTTTGTGAGGTGTTGGATGCATGGGCTCCACCATGGAGCAATAATTTTTAAAATTGTTCATATTTTTAGGTCTGGATTCCAGGGCTTATTCACTTTGTCTCCTTCAAGATGGTGAAGAGAACAGAACCTCGGTGTGGCTACCACTGGAAACACTTTTGAGGCATGATATAAGAGTAAGACTATATATACTGAGAAAAGTATAAGGTCACCAAAGTGCAAATGAACTAAACCTGGAGAATCAATTGCACTTGAAGAAAGCGATAACCAATTCTCAGGATCCTATTGCACTAGATGACACACAGGCCACGCAGTACAGCTGGAATGCAGAGCGTAAGGAAACACAGGCTGAAAATTGCCAAAACACTGTGTGATGCTGATGTGACCAAAGAAACACTAGTATCTAGTGCTTTATTGGAAGGTGAAATTTCTGCCATTCCTAGCAAAATCAAACCATGCAATACCTCACACATTACTGTCTAAAAAGAAAATGTTGTGTGAACACACGTCTTTTTTCTGTGAAGCAACACAGTTTAAGAGGGAACCCACCTTCCACACTGCACAGGCGACCCTCTCTCCAACCAGCCCAGCATTAGTGGTATAACTTGATTGTAATAACTCTAGCTAACTGCTTCAGGGAAGGCACTGACTTTCTTATTTTTATTTGTTATTCGAACCTTTTAACATTTACCCTTTTTTTAATATCAAATTTATCCTTTCTTATCTTCAAGAGGAAATACATGCTGGAGCTTTCACAAGAGAACCTTTGTGTTCCCGAAGTGAAATTCAATTCAACAACCTTTAAAATAAGAATAAATGCTCTTGTCTAATCTGCTACACAGTCTTTCATTCAATGCTGCCAATTTTACTGCAGGTATTAGAGTGTTTGGAATGCTGTAAATCCCCAGTGCTGACGACAATGTGATGACAGAAGAATATCAGGGTTTTCAAAAACAAAATTGTAAAAATTCATTTTTTACTTCAAGAGCAAAAAATATTCTGCTCCACATTTATACAAAAAAATTTTGCTCTCTGTCATTTTTCTGGTAGTGTCTGGCAAGGCCGTGTTTGTGACCATGCCTGGGTGCAATTTTGGCCACCAGAGGGCTTTCCTGACTTCTGTTCCAACAGCTACTGATACACAGATCCACAAGGAAAGGAAACCTTCCTGAATCTGTATTTACCAGGCCAAATTTTATTTGTATATTTGTGCTGTGACACTGAAATGAATGCGCAACGGCCAGCCTAAGAACAGCCTTCTGCTAGTTGGAATCAGGCTAGGGTGTGCCTGTATCCACACAACCTTATGCAATTCTGCCTGTTTTTATGAGGGTTATTGTTAAATGTGGAGCATCATTTTATGAGGAAAATTAGGTGATGAAGATATTTCTTCTGTGCCAGAGAGTTCAATATAAAGGAACGCAGTCTACGAAAACCTTTACTTTGACCAGTGTATGCACATGCCATTCCTATCATACAAGACCTGGTTGACTGGCCAGATAGTAAATCTAATGGAAGAGAACTTGCAGAGCCTCCTCAGGCCGGCAGGTGCAGTAGCCATTTTAACTGGACAAAGTTTTAATGCAGATTTGTCCATGTGTTGTCTAAATCCATAGGCAACTGAGCAGTTTCTGCTCTTAATGACTTGAGAAAAGAGCATCTTAAAGGCTGAAGCTCTCTGGGATTTGGGAGAGTTTGTTACCTTCGCTGAGAACACAACTTATCTCATAATAGAAAATTACAAAGGAAAACTAAGAATTCAAGCAAAGGACTGGCTACTCGACTCTGTTTTGAAATGTTTCACTTAAAATGCAAGAAGACAAAAAGCAATATTATTTTATTAGATCTCTAAAATCCTGAGGACATACTACATTGAATGCCGGGCAAAGCTGCAAGCAAAGCCTCTTTTTCTGCATATAAGAAACCAATTACATGAAGTGTATCACAAAAAAAGTTGCTTGAAATCTTTGCCATCCAGAGCAATCTGATTTTAAAGGAAAAAGATCAAGGGCTCTTCTAAACATATTCCCTCTCAAGAAGCTTGGAAAGGAGGAAATTGTAGTTGAGTAAGAGATCTCTTTAGACAATTAATTTTTTTCTATGGATTCCCTCGAGAAATCATTTATGCTTTTGGCTGTTACAGTGTCTCAGCTACCATGTTCTCGATAATATTTGCTATGATAAATAGCCTGCCTGGCATTTCCTTGTTTAAACCATTTTAGAGTAACACAAAGTCCCCTAATCTGTTATGGAAACATTAAGGAAAAGCTAAGGTGAAACTCTAATTCCACTAAAACAAGTGGCAACTGTTCTATTTAGTTTAATAGAGTCAGGTTTTCACTTTTAAAATTTTCCCAGGCTACAGCACAGACCTTAAAGCTATCATTTTTGATCCCTTACAGAGCTGTAAAGGCTTAAACAGACTCAATTCTAATCAGTCTTTTTTTTTTCTTTAAGAAATTAAAATATAGATAAAGTACAATTTTACTTACTCTCAGATGTCTGGCTGACCACAACTGTTAGAATAGCCAAAACAGTGACTAAGTTCACATCCATTCCTTCTAAGTGCTGAAGGTATACTGCAACAGAAGAGGCTGTAAATTACAGGAAATAAAGTATGACCCTACCTCCCTGGCTTCTGTGGAAGAACATTATTTAAAGCCCCACCCTTACCGGCAGCTAGAATAAGGCTCAATTTTGTGCAGCACTTCAGCCGTTCTCAGGTATCCCTCCATATAGTCCTATGGGCTTCGGCAAGATCATTCTTCTTAGCTATACAAACATGGTTACGTGTTTTGCCAGATGTGAAAATAATCCTTTTGCTTAGTTGCATCAATCCTATCCTGTTCTTACCCCTGGATCCTCTCAGTGCTCCTCACCGATGAGATGCTTTAACAATAGAAGTCCTACTGATAGAAAGACTTCAGAAATAAATATTTGCAGGATTAAGGCAGAAGAAAAAAGCTTTGCTATCATGTATCACCTCCCTGTGAAAGCAGAACAGGCAACATCACGGGCCAAACCTGCTGTAGTATAAACAGGCACAATTTTTCAAGACGCCAGTACACTTGCGCTAGCATGGCATTTGACATCTCGGTTTTCAGCCCATGAAAGACCTAAGCAGAGGCCATGTTATTTAGCACACCTTACTCCCTTTTTGAACTGCTGGTAATTACAGCGGCCACGTGATTCATGAAGGATGCTCCAGAATGTATTTGGTGAAATATAGCTGGAGAGAAACTGCATTTGACACATCTCCCTCCATTCTTTTCCTGACTCTTGCTTCTGCAGCCCATTTCAATAGTTCCCTGTGATATCTTTTATCTCAATCAGAACAAAGCCAGGGCTTTCAGCGCAAAAAGAAAAAAAAAAAAAAAAAAAAGAAAAGAAAAGCATATTTGGAGGTTAATAATTTCCATAATGCTTCTATGAGTGGCATCAAAAAAGTCTTTTCCTGACTTTTGCAGGCAATGGGGGAAATGTCTCTGGAGAAAAAACACTCCTTAGATTTCCTGCTACACTTGACATATAATGTGTTCCTGGTCTCTGTCTGTATAGAAATATAGTACTGTATGGATAGCAAGCAGTTGCTGTATTTTGCCCCACTCCACCACTGCCGTTACACTGCAAGCTGTCTACTTAGACCTTTTCTAAGGCTGAACTAGAAAAATCAATTCAGGAAGTCCCCAGACTGTTCAGCTAAATTCACCTTTGCTCTGGCTCATTACGGCAGTTCATAACATTCTTCAATTTCCAGGACACAAGATAGAAGAAATTGCTAACCTCAGAGACTTTAATCTACACTTACACTGTCCCAACACCAGTTTTGCAACTCCATCTAATAATAAAATAATATAATGCAATCAAACCTACTTGCTATCAGTTTTACTTCATAACTCTTCGTTCCTGCTTGACACTGTTATCTACTAGGTTAACAGAATGAGGCACCTGCAGAGTACTAGGCTCTCAAATGAAAGTCTATTGTGTTAAGACGAGTAAGAGAAGGTAAAGTATGTTGCTTGAAGTATATTTTCAGGAAAGTTGCTTATGTTGAAATCAACAAGCTGACTTATTGTCAGCATTTAATTACAGTGGAAAATCTGTATTATAAATACTAAAATACCACTGCCAAAGCTAAGAGAGCTTGCAACACCTTTATTAATTTGCTTCTAGATAAGGACAAGACTATTAGCAGCATTAGATGTCCTTCAAAATAACACAAAGAGGAACAACTTAGGGGAAAAAAAAGAAACACAATGAGGCAGGTGTTACTGGAGTAACATCTACCATGTTAGAGAAACAGGTTCAGTCAGTATTAATGAGATTTTGTATTCCAGTGGCTGCTTGACACTCACGGCAAAACGAGGCGCTTTGTGTACATCAGTGTAACTAAACAGTTTGTTCTGACAAATGCTTCACATGCAATCTTCAGGTACAGTTTTAAAGGCCTGACACAGATTACAAAAGTTTCATTCCAGTAAAAGCAAAACAAGTGTGGAGCGTTATAGCACTGATATGAGGTGGGGGAAGAAACCAAGGCTTTCCACATTTTTAAAGACTGTTTCCTCAGTAAAAAATTAAAGTGTTTCTAGTTGGTTGTTCAGGTAAGCACACATACTATGTTACCAAAAACATACTGAGTAACTAAGTATATCTGCAGATAGCCATTTCTCTGCTGCTGACAGCAAATCACTGCAAACTGAATAAACCCTACTTCTTCAGTTACATTACTCAATTTTAGTTCAAGTTTTATGGATTATGTTCTTTCAGAGTTCACAGTGGGTCCAAAAGAAAGTAAATGTTTATTTACTTCAATGGGAAAGTGCAGCAAGGAAATTAGGATTGTGTCAGACCTGGAACATACCTTCTTCTTGATAATGTGCCAACAATTTAAAATGTTAAAACTATTAGAACAGGGGAAAATGCAGACTGAGAAAACAACTCTATTTTATGCCATTGAGAAATTTAAAATGAAAATAAAGCCAAGAAACAATAGCAAATATTGTGCTATGAATCTACACTAAGGTATAGGCAGCCATCCAGCTTACAAAGAAAGAACAAGCTAGCCACTAATTCTTTTCCCAGAATTGCACTGACTTAATTGACAATGGCATTAGTTACAATCATGGCTAAAGTAAAGTGAAGGGTTTTATTGACATATTGACTTGGATTCCATTCAAAGCTCAAATGAAAATGCTGACCTGCAAGCAGAAAGTATGGCAACAGAAAAGGTAGTCATCATTCTTCTGTTCTGAGAAGCAGAGCACATTCTTGTTTTAGTCCTTTTTTAAGTTCTACCTTCGGTTTGTGAATGAAAAGGCTAAAACTGCTCTTTTAATCTGAGCATGTGAGTTCCGAGCAGAGAGTAATGACTGTGACTTTCTCTGGGTTAGTGCGTATTGTAATATAACGTCACATGGCTTTCTCCAGTTTCTCAAAAAAAGGCGAGGATAGACTGTCCTCCTTTTACTCCCTCCTTACCCTGCGACAAACCTCCTTTGCTGTGAGAGGTGTGGAGTGGGGAACAGCAGCAGAGGCTTCTGCTCAGCCAATATACTTGAACTCAAACCCAAAAGATTCTGTGGGACCCACAAGAGAAAACTGAGTCTTTACAGCTTTTCAGTCCGTGGACCTGAACTTCCAACAGAAGTGCTAATTACTGAAGAAAACTAAGACCACAAACTCAATTTGTCAAATCAGGATAAGTCATATTAAAACAACTTTGGATCATTGCTGACTCCAGCAAGATTTAAGTTTGAGCAAGAAGGCTCCTGATGTACTGACAGATAAAATAAGTTTCACTGTTACTTCAGTACTTCCTATTACTCTGTTAAGACTCATAAAAATCAACTTATTGTTCTCCTAATTTTCCCTAGAATGGCTTAAATCATAAGTGGACAGAGAATACAATTTAAAATTATATTTTGGACTTTCCAGAAATGTCTCCAATTGCTTGTGTGTGTGCCAAAATTCCAAATTGTGATCTCTTCAAATATCCCCTAATTTAGACTGCATAGGCTGAGTCCGTGCTTCCCTTACTTACATTCTCAGATTTTAATAACTGCCTAACTGTCATTCAGCCTTCTGCATGCCAGAAATTAATCTGTGGATATTTTCTTTCATAAATGAGTTCAGGAGAGAAGCTTGAGCTGTGAACATTTTAAATAATTAAGGCACTTCCTAAGAAGCAAGTCAGCCAAATTCAGTCTTCTGCCTGAGACTGAGGGGTACAAATACACCCCACCTCTCAGGAAAGTTCCCCAGTCAGTTAGCTAGAGACTCAAGCAGGTATATTTTACATTCAGCATTACATTTTATCAATACCTAAAAGAAGAGAAGAACCTAGAAGAGGGACTGGAGTGCCAAATTTCCCTCCCTTCAGGTGAATGTCCCCACAAATAGATTGCACTGTCAAGCTCTTCCTTTGCTCACTGGACTCATGACTCTCGCACACTCTGCTGCACAGTATCGTAGCATTACCAGGAGAAGCTGAGGATGCTCATCCTACCCCGTGCTGTTGCTTGGCACTTAGCGTTAGGGTTTGGACATGGATTTCCCACTCACAGAGTGGGCACTCTGACAGCTAAACTGTTACATAATAAGATGAAAGTTCAGTTCTTTGCAAGCATGCAGGCTTTTGCCCTGAAGAGGAGATTACAGACTACGCTCCAAGCCGACAAAGGTGCCAGCACTCACTGCAGTGCCAAAGTTGCAGAGAAATACCTAGTATTTTCTATTGCCTATTTCCATACATTTTTCTTCATGGGTATTTTGAATTCTATTCTTAAGCAGCTGACTCAACCTCATACACTATTTAAGTGCCAGACATTTTACCTGGAGAGGCCTTCGCTGGATTTTAGCTCTTACTGTAGCATTAGCTATTGTCACCAACGGAAACAGCACAGAGACAATCATTACCAGCAATACACAACAAAAGGGTTCATTACACAACAAAAGGGTTCATTCTTCTGTATCGCCTCCCTTGCAGAAAAAACACTTTTCAGATCACAGGAGGAGCAGAGGATGCTGCACCACAGACATGAACAGGCATCACAATCTGACTGGGATTCAAAAGAGAAGGGAAATAGAAATCTCCCTGGTACGGTGGAAATGAGGATTGAAAGGAGAATGGAGGCTAATAAATTTCTGTGATTCCTTGCCTCTATGAAGGCAAGAAGTGAACACGGACATGAAAATACTGCATGCTGGAGAATGGGGCATCCAAAAATTCACTTACTGAAGAAGCAAGGAATACCAGTTTGATAGACTGCTACATTAGCACTGTGTTGCAGTTGCTGAATCATGCTGGGAAGTCACCTGCCAGCAGAGCCCCAGGATTCATCTCCAGAATTTTCTTCAAGTCTTTCAAAGAATATATCAGTGCTGGCAAAATGGAAAGCTTGGCTGCCAATGTGGTGCTCCCATAATTTGGGTTAGCCAAATGAAAACTCTTTCCATATCTCCACTATGACATTTAAAAACTGACATACTATTAAGCGGGTTTAGAAAAATGACCTTATTCACTGAGGAAATAAGCACTGATGAAATGAAATTAAATTAAATTAAAAACTGAAGACATTATGAATCTCCCAGGTTAAAAAGAAAAAAGGGGGGTGGGGGAGTAAGCCGTTCAGAAGTCATGAAATCACTGTAAGAAGCTAGGGGAAGGAACATGTCTTGTTCTAGGAGCTGCAGCACTTCCTTTCTCAGTCCCCACTCTTCAAAAATCAGTCATAATTTAAAGGATTGCGACATGTGCTGAGAGGACCAGAAGGCCCTGAAAAGAAAGAATGGGGGATATTTTCCATGGCTGGCTAGCAACTTTATTCAGGAGAGAACCTGCCACTGAGATAGACAAGTGGGAAATAAGAATTCTGGAATTTGTATTTCTTAATACAGCAAAGATCTTTAATTTTGTAGACTTTCTTATTATTTAAAACATTTTTCCTCAGCAACATAGCTTAGTCATTCTCTCAGACAAAATATGTCAAAAATTTGAATTTTATATAAGTTGTCCACACAACCTCTTCCCAATCCTGCCTCCCAAAAGATTTCTCATGACAAAGCCGAGCGTCAAAAAACAGGTTCTCCTGATTTTTTTTTTTTTTAATCCTACGTCTTTTTGGATGAAGAAGTGAGTCTGCTTTTTTTGATTCCTAAATGCAAACTGGGGGAAGGAGAGAAGGTCTACTCACAAATATATAGTGAAAGTGCATGCCCTACAGAGCTAATATCTGACTACACAGATAAGTGGTCTGGTTCAGTATGGTCCTTCTTATGTTTCTAATCTGCTTATTCCAAAAGAGCCTGAAGCTGGCTTTCCAAACATATTGCATTGATTTCCCTACCTTTTTAAAAGCAGCGTTGTAGTAGAGGGATAATAATAAGTAAGAAATGTTCAGTGGAAACTAACAAAAATGAACTAAAATTGAGTTAAACAAAAAAGGTTGGTACCCTTCTCTACCAACATAAAGAGACACAAATGTTCTGGCTTCTGGTCTTAAGCTTCGGCTGCAAACATGTTTACGGTGACAAAAGACTTACGCAGAGACAAATGCAAACATAACCGCTACACAAGGTTATACTAACACAAAGCTGTGTGGAATACATGCAATACATTACATCAAAGCATGACGATCGACAGGCTTGTACCAATTTTACAGGGAACAAATGCGATTCCCCTTTTTTGGTGCCCCAGATTGACTGACCGTTACAGGGGTGTGTGAAGTCACTACTAACCCTGATCTTTGAACTCTGGCGGCCCTTGTTTATACCAGGAAATTACGTTTTGTCTTACAAACCAGCATGTCCACATGTTACATTTGCATTATTTAGTTAGCACCAAGGCTTTTTACACTACCTCACATGATCTCGCAGCTGCCAGCTAACAGTCCTTTCTCAACAGCCCTTTCCTCTGGTGTTGTGACATACTCTTTAGTCTTGCACAGTACACTTGGTTATTCGTTAACATAGTTGAATTCACATTTTATTTATGCTCAGCATAAGTATGGAAGCTGGGGAAGAAGAAAAAGAGCTTTAAGACTTCTTTTAGTGTTTTTGTATCCTGGGCCTACTAAGAAATAACAGGGTTGCTCTAATTAAGGATCTCTCCTATCTGAAAGGTCTTTCTGGACCCTTGGTCATGGCAGGGCTCCAGAATGCAAAACAGAGTCGTGGGTTTTCACCTGCATGAATTTTCTATCCATGTACTTCCTGATTCAACGGCTGCCAAGCAGCTTGGCGCTAATGGGAAAACTCACCATGCAAGGAGCATTGATCCAAAACAGCTTCTTCCCCATTCCTTTTGGATTTCTTAATTTCTTTTTCCCAGAAGGGCACAAAAGGACTTCAGTATAAATCTCAGTTATATGTTATGAAGAAACACTGTAGGTAGGATTGCAGCTGAGTTTATGTTGTAATTTGTACTCATAAGTTGCAGGAAGTATATCTATCTACTACTTTTGAAAAATATAATACTTTATCAACATGACCAGGAGGCATCCATATTAAAATTTTAACAGTAAAATGATGCATGAGTTGGCATTGGTCCTCCAAATTCTCCACCATCATGAATTCTACATGTCACCATCTCTGGAAAATCTACTTAAGAAATTTTTTTTGGTGAGAATTTAAGGAAAAAAAATACATAGGGCTATTTTTGGCAGCTTTCCTTCTGGAAAACCAGATGCATGAGTTTCGTAAGTTCAAGAGGCATGGGAAATGCCAGCATTTTTTCTAATTTGCTAGTCTGTTACTTCAAGCTAAGCAAGACCAGAATCACCCCTTCTATTTTCATTTATATTTTTACAGTTAAAAGTTACCTACAATGTAACATATAAAACAGATTATTTAGGTTGTAAGACTACTTGGACAGACTTATTGTTATACAATAGCTAACATAATGAGTGACTGAGACCCTTCTGCACTGCCCAAAACAAAAATAACTACTAATGAGGAGATCGTTAATAATATGTCTGCTTCTGCAATTCTCACTGACCTATGCCGCAAAGAGCTTTGCTTGATGGATTAGGACTGTTTTTCTTTAGAAAACCATTGAAAATAAGGTGATTGCCAAATACTTCTCATCTGCAATAAAGGCTATTCTGTTAAACTTGCATGGTGAATCAAACTCTTCTCTTGGCTAATGGATTAAGGCTGCGCAGATGTACTTGAGAGCATAATTTGATCCAGGAAAACATACAGGAACATACCTGCACTCAAATCTCTTTAATGTTACGATAACCGCTTAAAATTAGGCAAGTAAGTAATCCCTTTTGCTTCATCTTATCTACACTGAGATACCACTTACTGTATATTGGCAGTCAAAGATGGGGCACTCTGACCTGTCCGTTCTCTCAGGGATCCAGTTTTGGGGTTCTAATAAAAATTGAATAAGAAAAACAAGAAAGCTTTTCATTAGGTACTGACTGTCTTTTCCAGAGGCGGTTTTGTATTCTCCAGAAGATGTTACATGCAGTACCTGCCATAATGGTTTCCAGCACATAAAATACTTGGAACAACAATCTTGCACATTTGTATTTGCTGACTAAACAGGTGCAGGAAGGAGATTTACTTTGGCAAGTGAATTAAATATCATAGTTCTTCACCATTCTAAAGCCTATTTCCTGGTATTGGAAATTGTCTGCAGTAACCTGCTGTCCTTCTGTAGTTTTAAAACCAAGCTGTTTCATCATTTGAGGTCAGCTAGACCTCACTGATAGATCATTTAACCATGAAACTCAGAGCTAGGAATTACAGAGTTTGAAATGAGCTCCTCTGTAGAACTGGCTTTTTCTTGAAAAACTATGTTTCATCCTAACATTCCCCAGTCAGCTCTACTTCTTCAGCTTTGAAGCACTTATCTTTGCACATACTTATCTGGCCTAGCTTCCCCATTTGTGCATAGAGGAGAATAAACCTTTTCTTTCTTTCTTTCTTTACTAATTAGGGACCTAGTGAGATTAGCTGATGCTTATAAAGCACTTTGAAGATAAGAGTAGCTGTGCTAAATGCTACCACCAGGTGACTCATTGAGACAGGAATACTAGAGTAAAAAATCAGGTGTCAGTTAAGAAGTTTTCCTTTGATAAATTATGAAGGGATGTGACATTTGATAGAATTCAAATATATTTTATTCATAACACAGGACACCTCTGTTCAACTGCTTTGATTTTGAAAGCCAAGAAGTTACTTGCTCTGGAAGGTCTGGGTGCTCTGAATAATAAAATAAACCTTACAGTTCTCATGCTTCACAAAAAGCCAACCAAATATGACAATAAATAAGCAGCCTGGTAAAGCATTCTCTCTTTTATGTACCTCTGCAAGTCCCCTCCTTCTCTATTGAGTAGACTTTTCAATTATTCCTAAAGGTCAGCAAGTATGGGTTATTTTGAGAAGGAAAATAAGTAGAAATAACAAATACCCTTTGTGAACATGATGGGAGAGTGTTTTCAAACATGTTTTTACTACAGAATATTGTGCCACATTTTTTTCAAGCCTAGATACAGTACAAACATAGAAAATTGTAGCAGCAGTTTTTCTTGTTGCAGAAAGAAAATCTGTTTGTTACCTCTGCAGACTGTAATTATGTCAGTATGCCAAACCAGCTGGAAGCTGAACTGAAAACTAAAGCTTTTATCTCCATTAATAAAGTAACTCCTGTGAGGGAAACTGCAATGATTTCCTGACATGAAGAAGTATCACCAGCACCAGAAATGACCTGTTCTCTACCTTCAGTCAATACTACTCTTTTTCAGAAACACTCTTTGCCCTGATTTACCTTGCAGTAGCATCATGTGTCATCCAGCAACTCAGTAACAGAGCTTTCACATAGTGTTTTTATAACCATGTAATTCATCTTCACCTGTGCCCTGGAAACCTGTTTTCTTCCTTGCAAGTGCAGAGTATGTGCATACTGTGTGGCAATGCAAACAAACGCATTAAAAGGCCAGTCTCTCAGCAAGGCAGGGAGGTAGAAAAACTGGATGAAGTAAAAATCAGAGCAACAACTCTTGTCTTTCACATGTCATTTTCCAACACTCTATTTTATATCACTTACTTCTTTCCAGGGAAGATGCACTTACAGTCTATTGCATAAGCAGTTTAAACCTACTCTGATGAAATGCTCGGTGTATGCCTAGTCTGAGCCATTTTCCATCTTTAACTAAATACTCTTTGTGACCACAGTGGGAGAATATTTGTAAACACGTGCCAATGGCAAAAAAGAAAAAGCTGTACTCATCTTTTTTTCAAGCCTTTGCATCTGTTCACTATAAAACAGGAAAAACACTCACACTCTTGATGATTAAGGAGATACTGCATTTCTTACACAGTAAATGCAGACAACAGAGAAACAAAGAAACATGCTAACATTATCCCTTTGAAATGGACAGGAAGAATATACTTTTTTTGTAAATTTAGTCACAGCCAAACTGTTTTTCCTATCTGAAATGAGCTTTTATAGAATTTGACCATTCAGCATGACTTTCAGTGGCAAAAAAATCACAGGAAAACACTGCTTAGTTGAAACTCAGGATTTACTGTTAAGAGAAGCAGGTTTTAACACACAGAGGAACTGCAGAAGTATGGAACCCTGCACAGCACATACTGAAATCACAGTTCTCCTTAACACTCTCCCTCCTTTGCACTAAGTGTTCAGATGGCAGCAGCAAGTACAACCCACAACTCCATGACAGCATCACAGAATAATATCAGAGGCTTTTAACTGCTTTGGTAAATATTTAGCACAATAATCACAAGTGATGAACTGCTTTATATTGTCACTAAGAGAGACTGACAGTGCACTGTACAAGCTCCACTACAGGTTATACAAGTAGAGCATCTTCTAAGTCTTATAAATGGAAAGAACTGAGTCAACTCTCATGGGGGAAAAAAAAAGGAGCAATCTTTTAAGGAATTTCATAGTCCTAGTCCAGGTCTCCACACACTGAAGCTATTTAAAAAGTGTAAGGAAGACATTTTTCTTACAAGAAAAATAACCTTAGCAAATTAAATTTTTGAAAGAAAGGTAAACTGAAGCAAAGACAGCATTGAAAATTTCAGCCATAATAAATACAAGGATAATAACTGAAATTGTTAAAACTTTTAAAGAGATGTTTCTGGTTTTGGACTGTTGAGAAAAAAAAGTCTAACTTTACAATAAATGTTTGTTTGCATTAAAAAAGTTACAATTCATTTAAAAAAGCTGATCATCCCTGCACTGAAATGTGCCTGTCTAGAAGTGATGCTGAAGTGCCTCATGAGAACTGCATTCCGTTGTTTCACTTCTCCATGTTTCCCTCCAGGTCAAACTATCTGCTGGACAAAATATTCCCTGAAGAGATGGTTTCCTTCTCCAATAACAGGAAATCATGACAAGTGATAGGAAGTATAGCCTGATCTACAATCCCGTTCAATAAACATGGGAGCCTGAAGTTCCCACACTACAACTCCTATGAAGGACTCTCAGAAGCACTTTCAGATGGAAATACCTTTACTTTCAGCTGAAATATTTTTATATTCAATTTCTAACAAGAAATCATAGATTTTATCTGGAGGATTTTCCCATGAGCCCTAATAGTTATGTAGCCACTAAAAGCAAAAACTCCATGTGAAACTGAAGTGTCTGATAAGGAGTATCAGAAAATAGTGTGTATTACTCTTCAGAAAACCATGAGAAAGCATAGGTGTTTTCTAGATAGACCAGCAAACTTAAAAAGCCAGATAAGTTTATTTAAAATACTATACCACAAGTGAAGATAGAAGTCAATATTTTGGTTTTGTCTCACTGTTTTTGTAAAGACTAAAACATCAAGTGAACAGCATTAAGCTTTTGTCACTGTTGAGATGTTTCTTGACAATTAATCATTTATATAGTGTGTGCCAAAGTTTTCTTTTCTCTACTTCCTAACTATATACTAACTATATCTAGCTTTTGTTTCTGAATTTTGCTACTGGTCTTACTCTAGGCCTTAGTGGACAGGATTTGTATCGTACATGTAAATAATAAACTGCAGTTTGGCAGTCTTTGGCCTCAAGTTCTTCATGACTTAAAAGAAGTAAAAGATTGTTGGACAGGATGACAAGAATAGCTTCCAGGACCTGAGGAATTCACACAGCACTATGGATGATGCAAATCCCAGCAAACTGGAGCTCTCAGCTCTCATTTTCAAGAATATTGGGTGGTCTTTAAGGACTGAACAAACTTGTATAGAAAAACTGATTTACTGAATACGTACTCAGACAAAAGCACTAACTTCATAATCCTTCTTCATATTTGGTAAAAATCCTTGCAAAAGAAGCACGTTATAACAGAAAATTATCACTAATAGTTACTGCTTGCAGGAAGTTTACTGCACTTGCCTGTAGGAGAACATCAATTTTGCTCTGCCAGTAAAATAATGCTGCCTTCTCTCCCTCAGTTTCTGGGAATAAAACAACCTTCTCCATTCAGGACAAACACATTCTGCAATGTCTCAATAAAATAATCTATAAAAAAGGTGAAGAATGACGCGATCCATACAGTTTCACCTTAGCAAATCATAACACATCAGATAGTTTTTAAGTCCTGTATACAATAAATCTTTACCTTAGAATTAGTCAGAGTAGCACAAGCATCTTCTGGGTTAATGCCAATACACTACAGATCTACCTTATGTTCTTCCTCTCTCCTTTACCCAAATCCAGATTTTAGATGTTTATCCAATTTCTTCCCACCGCTGTTTTGCTATTCAAGTCACAAACAAAATAATTCTCTTGCCTTTATCCTCTTCTTCCATTCTCACTGCTGACTGTCCTCCCATCTTCCTAGACAACTGGTGTTAAGCTTGAGATCCATATTCAGTTCCTTTCAGTTTCTTGCAAAGCCAAGCCAAGGTGCATTATGCTTCCTCAGTAAAACTTAGCACTGTTCCCTTCTTCAAGCAGGTACCCCACTTCTCATGCCTTTATTATCTGTTTTGGTTACTCTGATCGTCTCCTCCACAGCCACCCCACCTCATGCTATGCATTCTGCCCTCCCTCACTTCAATCCATGATACAGGCAGCTGTTGACAACCTGGTTTTGATCTATCATTCCAATCATGCCATTTCCCTTCAGAGGTTTGCCCTACCCGTAAATCATATTCACACTTGGAATGAAGGCAATACAAAAGAAGCCTCATGGGATTCCAATTGCAACTACCCTTTAAGCTTCCTCACACAACTATGCTTTACTTTTTTCAACTAGGTATGAAAACTTGGAAAGCATTAAACATAACTGACCAAACAAGTACCCACTCATCCTTCAAAACCCTCCTCAAACCAATTACTACTTTTTGCAAGCACTGGAAAAGAATTACAAGATATCTGAAGGGGAGTGTAGGATTGATCCCTCTGTAGTTTATGTATCTACATCTGAACTACTTAAGCTCCTATTTTAGTCAGCTGCCATCTAGCTATACTTCATTAAAAGTTTAGATCAAAATTCTGAGAGCTGGCATTTTAAAGATCTTGACAGCATCAGCCATAATAAGATCTACTTAAATCCATTTCTGCCTATAAGTGCAAACTCAAGTTACTGTGCATTTGAGCTAGATAATCAAATCTGTTCTGCATTTCTTTTCCTCACTTACAGCTTTACAGTGCATGCATTTTCTTTTAATCCAAACTGTTTTACTGATTCTAACTTAAAAGCTGGCTATGCTGGTTGTGCTAGCAACAATACGCAGAACAGCTTATTTCTGACCAGGCTTATAATTCTGGTTTTGTTTAACTATCAGCAACTTAAATTCAATTGTTAAATTGAAACTAGTAGGATTATTAAATTGAAACTAGTAGCATTATGTTCTATAAACTTTTGAAGTGTCCAAATAGGAATGAACAATGTGCTAAAATAAATGAGAGAATAAGCCTTAACGTGGTAAAAGTTGTAAATACCTCATACCATTGTTATGTCTACTACCTTAGGCTTTACCTCTTTATCACAGCTCTTGTGCTCACAGCTACTGTGGTTTGTTTCTCTGGCTCATCTGCAAAAACTCTTGTGAATGGGTGGACAGCACACAGAGCTAAAGACCACACACCAGTCCAGGAACCCTCACTGAATGTCAAGCAAATTTAAAGGGGAAAAACTACTAAGATCAAACCACTCCAGTAAAACTGAATTAATAATTTACTTGAGAACACAAGGAAGGCTCAAGGGACATGAATAGCATTCCCTGGACACAAAAACTGTTTCTGTGGTGGATATGGCAACATAGCATATAGTCTGACTCAGTGAATTACTCTTTCAACAGATGCTGTATACCACCCCTTTGCCCATTTTCACACATAAACCAGTTTTGGTTAAACAAATTTGGTTTTACTAACTGCCTAGAAATCTATTTAAAACTTCTATCAAGGGTATACAGGGTCACTTTTAATTAACCTTCAATATTCTGAAGACTTCCTTAACCTTGCGCTAAAACTTTGTTGCAGAATTAAAAAGTAGCATAGCTGGGTTTCCTATTCAGTTACACAAACACTCCTCCTTCCTCCATGAAAATTCAATACTAAATTACATGAAGAAAATAGATGTAGCAAACAGCAATTATATAAGCATAAAAAAGGAACCCTGTGTGTGATGTATGTAAATACAAGTACTATTTATCTTTAATGTCAGGTTTGTCATAAGTAACATAAAACAGTTATACAACATTCGAATTTGTGATCCAATTAAATAATGTAAAATTTGGGAAATTTTAAGGAAAAAATGACAGATACAATTTAGTATTTTGAGGAAAAGTGTTACTACCTTTTTCGTAATGAATGCAAAGGGTACTTTAAGCTAACAGCACTTCCTTTGTTTCAATGCAAGGTTGTCTGTAACATGAAAACAAAATCTAACTTGTAGAACCAAATTACCATTTAGTCAACTCCTCTGCTATGTAACACTTAAAAATAACTATTTTTTTCTGCCATGAATACATTTGCATAATTGAGAATTCAGGTTTGCTTAATTACTTAAATGGAAATGTACTCTTGATGCATTTTGTTTCATTTAGTTTCATTCTGACATTAGCTGATGGAGTAAGACCATACATGTTCAAAATTATTAACTATGTACTAACATTTCCTTTAGAATGAATCTGAACCCCTTCCCTCTCTCCATGTTTTTGTGGTACTTCATTTCCACTAGCAAAAGAAATGTCCTTCCAATAATAAGCCAATACTAGTGGCCTGGTAGCTGAAAGTATAATTATTTCAGTTTAATTCAAACTCACCAACATTTTCTTTGGAGCATGACATCAATTATGGATAACTCACTTATCAATAACCAATTAAAGGTACATGATCATTAATATTATATACTTCACTATAGCAAAAAATGGTACCAGTACTCATAGGAAAACATGGATTACATTTTAAAGTCAATTACAAACTAATAGGAAATGTGTTCACTTTTTCTATTAAGGCCTCTAGGAATTAGAAGATTTTTCATCTTGTTTCTGGAGAACTGGGAAGAAGAAACATTCAATCTTTTTTCTTTTAATTTGGCAATTATTAGTATCTATTTTTTATGGCAGCAATTCATTGAGACAGGAAAAAAAAGCAATACAGTTCTAAAAATAACATAGTTCAAAAAAACCACACTTTCTTCAACTTTAAAAGTACAATTGGAAAATATATGGAAGTAGTTTAGATTAACAAAGTAAGTGAACCACTGAAATAACAGTAATGTTTTGGCAGTAAGTATTTCACATTATACATGAAATTATTAGCTTGAGTGTATTAACAATCTTTTTTGTGTAATTCACATGCTTTTTGTACTTCACATTTACTCTTTACTGTAATACATGCAATAAAGCACAAACTCATTCAGATACTTTTGGGGGGATTTTTTGCCACAGTTTTGCTATAAAAGTGCCAGGTATCAACACAGTTGGATCAATCAATGCAGTTGATATGTACATGAAATAGTGGTATGTAATTTTTAGGAAATTCATTTGTAGCAGGGAATTGTATCTCCTAAGTGACTTCTAAATGTTTGTTTCAGCCTACAACTTAACTTCTCCTTTGTTCTCTAGTTTTGCTACCTACAAATTACAGCATCACACGCAGCATGACACTTAAAAAAAAAAAAAAAAAAAAAAAAAAAAAAAAAAGCTGTCAAAAAAAGCTTAAAAAGCTGTCAATGGAAATAATGTCACCTAAATGTCCGCATGAGGAGAGAGACTGACATGCCTGGTCTCCTGTGCAAAGCCTGCCTATCTCAGATTTATCTGTTATCTCATGCACACCTTTCTCAGTACCGCAAAACCGAAGATCCTTTCAAAGCGTTGCGACTTCCTGTTCTAAGTCCAAGGAGCGCTTACTCGACCTGTTTTTGCTAATGCAACAGATAGCGGCACACATATAAAGATATGCGGACCTCAGTGAAGGAGAAGCAGGTGTTGAGAGGGGGAGGGAAATGAGTCACATGCCAAACGTTTGCTACTTTCCTTAATACGTTTCTATTACATGTTCGTCCACTGCAGTGGTAGAAGTGGTATAAGAACATAACCAGAAAGAACAGTAGCTTGAAATATAGCTGGAAATTTTTGCAAAAAGACTCTAGAAATATAGAAATTGAAAATATGTATTTTTAAATTACTGTAGATGTCCCCTACTAGCTGATCTTTAAACATAGCTACAACAATAAATCATTTCAGCAGAGAATCAAGCGTCTTACAGTACAGTACGGCTCTTAAGGACCATTGGTGGAGATACAGTTACCATAAAATTGCTACAACTACAACCTAAAAGTAAGAAATTGCAACTTCCCACTTAGTTCCTATATATGTTTCACTCTGCTACAAATCTGGATATAGCACAAAACTATAAAAATATTTTGCCATAAAACAAGAATACAGGAAATTTTCTGCTTGGATTTAAGTGTTCACTTCTTCCCAAAAGATATTCTTTACTGGCATTTGGTAGCCTGTACTTTAAAATACATGTTAAAAATAAATGAGCAAGCAACACTCCTCCCCTATTAATCCATCATGCTTTTGGACAAAATACAGATATCCAGTTCCAATTCGAGGGTGCTAAAGCAAGGCATTTGTGATGTTGTTTATGGAAACTTTTCCATGCTGTAAAAAAGAAAAAAGAACCACTGTGTAAGAACAATTCTTTAAGAAATGCTCTGCTTCCCCAATTTTCAAGAAAAAAACCAAACATTTATTCATTTTAGAATAAACGGCCCATTGTACTGTCAGAAAAGTTTCTGTAAGCATGGAGTTATAGATGAAAAACAAGTAGGGCAGAGGCCATTCTTTTTTAGGGAAGGCACATTTTTAAGTAGTGCAACACCTTGTGTAAACAACTTAGTGGGCTCCAGAGGCCTTCAGTACTTTGCAGCTGTAGAGGAAGGTCTGCAGTACCTATTAAGCCAGCCATCACAGCTAACCTTTTTTGTAAATTTTTTGTACTTTAGACTAATATAAATATACTATAACTTAAGTAATGCTAAATGTGAAAGCGTCACCTAATTTTTACACTAAGATTATATATGCTCCTCTATAAAAATACTCCATTTCTGTCAGCTAATCATCACATGGTCCCATGACCTTAATGGGGCAATGGAGTTCAATGAATAAAAAGATTAATAAAACAGCTATTATAGACACTTCTCAGCTCGCACACTGTCAACTAGACAAGAGCTGACATTTTACTTTGAGACTTTTTCTGAGGAACTTTCATAAAACTGTAGCAAATTGCTACTATTTTATGAAGCTGCAACACAATCATATTTTTAAGGGAATTTCTATCTCACTATAATAACAATGCATTTTGTATTGCAGTAATAAGGACAATATTGCACTTAATGGAAAATACTGCATATAAGATGAATACGGTAGGAAAGCCCTAAAGCAATGTCATATTTTGAGCAATTTTAATTTTCTTGCATCTTACTGAATCTTCCCTAAAGCTTGTATTTTACTGTAATACAAGTTTGCCTTTACACATTATCCTTTAAATATTTAAACTAAAATTCCTTAGTTCCAAATTAAATAAAATTCATAATCAGTATATTTTTAAACACATTGGTCAACACCCATAGTACTGTAATCAAACTGTTTTCTCCTTTCTAACCATAAGTAATAGCTAACAGTAGTCTGTAAATTGAGTATCAAGCAACTATGGAGGAACAGAATTCAATAAAAACACTGTATTATAGCTGTCAGTGTTCAAACGGGTACAAATATGCAGTTATACATTGTGAAATACAAACACCATTTTTAAAAATAGTTAAATACAGGAGTCCAGCATGAAAACCAGTAAGTTACTAAAAAGTCTAACAGATGATTCTCAGAAGTGACATACACTAATAAATTCTGACTAATCCTTAGCATTTATACAGTACTTTACATTTTCCAAGTGCTATACAAATGCTATCTAGTTACAGGGATGAAGTGTGTTATTTAAAGGCAGGACACAAATCCAGAGTGAATGGTGATCAGATGAACAGCACCGTGATAGTAAGAATACAATTTAAGAAATTTAATTACCACAGAGCAATTGAGTACTTCATAAATCAGCTAGCTATACAGGAACTATAATGGAAGACCACAGGTTTACAAGGGGAAAGCGTAGATACGACATTATTACCATTCATGAATGTGTTTCTATGACCACAAGGAACTTGTACTGGAGCTGTAACTAGCTCCATAAGCTTAGAATGTCTCTCTCAGAAATCGTTGCAAACATAAGGAAGCCTTTCCAGTGATAAACAAATAGCTTACGTTTTAATACAAACAGTTTCTAAGATCTATCTTCCTTATACATCAATGTGGATTCCGTGTTTTATAGACATTAATTCTCTAGTGCCTGTTAAGTACATAATAAAGGAACATAGATGAGGTAAAGATGCTGTAATTGCCACATACAGCCAATATGGCAAAGGTGGAGTTTTTCCAAGTGGGCAAACCCAGAGGCCATGACGAATCCCATCACGGACATGATGAGAAGTCCAGGATATGAACAACATCCAGGGAAGAAAGCACCATGAGTCCTTAAGCCTGAAAAGGTGCATAATAAACTTTAATGTCAGAGCCACAACAGGAATCACAGTAGAACAATGAAGAAGTGGTCTTTGTGGAAGAGTCAGAGCAGCCTGCAGAAAAGAAAAATATAATTGGCAATGGCTACAATCATGACAAGAAAAAAAATGCTTCATGGATGTTTAGAGGTTTATTATCAAGTGGCTGAATGGAAGTGCAAAGAAAAAGGTATTTTTCCTTTCCACTTTAGTTGATCAAAATCAACAATACGAATATTCAAAGTATGAGAGCTGTGTGCTGCCTTATCAGCAGCAGAGCTGTGGGTGGTGAGACAGGCTCTTTCTAGCATATGATATGAATCATGAATCCTACTAAGCAATACTAATAGTAAAAGAGGGAAGAGAGGGATGAAGTATGCTATTTGGCATTTAGTCACATGGTATACATGAACCTATATAGTATACTGCACCAACTATGTATCATTTCAAGACAATTTAAAGAGAAAACCATACATCTGAAATGTTCAATATGCTTTATTGACATTTATGTTCAAAAAGACATTGTATATTATATTACTTACCATCTGTGATATACTATTTCACCAATATCTAATACAAAGCAGTAATGTCTAATACCATACTAAAAATATGATGAAATTTACATAAATTTTGATTGCCTTGGCAAAGTATTCTTTATTGACATGGACAAGACATGTTCAAAAGCCAACACTTGAATAACTTGTGGTTGGGGGTTCTGATATTAACAACTTGTTAATATTCCTTCAATTAAAGCCTGACATTTGATTTTAATTAAGGTGAATGTCTAGCTAGCAAGTCTTCATTACAAACAGATTGAATTCAGCCTTTCAAAGAAGTGATAATTATTAAACATACATACTTGAGAAAATATTCTGGATGTACTTATTACAGCTAGAACTATCTCCACAAACTCAAAAGATAGTAAAAAATTAATGTTTTGCAACTCAGACTTTTGTTTCTGTAAGAACAGGAGCAATAACGGCACATTACTAAAAGATCTATAGAGGTGAGAAATGAGAAGCATGATTAACAGTCAAAGTGGGGTAAGCCCCTCAGCAAACTCTGGTTACCAATGCCTAGTAACTAACATTAACCAGTTCAATAGCATGACCTTGTAATTCAGCAGCAAAGATGCTTCAATGGTAACCCTTCAATCTTCTCTTCCTGCCTTCTGGCTCTCCTGAAGTCTACAACTTGAAATATCGATTATGCTCATTAATTTTTTGCTCATTTAACATGGTTTTCTTCATGACCTTCCAGAGATTCATCAGACTAATCCACAGTAACTTCTGCTCCATGAGCATAATCACAATTTGCCGATGCAATATTAACTGGCTCAATTTAAATACCGGTGAATGTTTGGAAAGACAGTAACAGGCACCAGACTAGAAGCAGAGCATCACTACAGGACACAACCCAGCAGTCTGTCAATGCACATCTGTGTTAACTGTTGCAGGATTCAGCTACTATTGCACCTGCAATTGCGGAACCCAGGAATAGCTTCAAGTTCTTGTAGGTATTTTAGACAAGTGCTTGGACCCTGCCTTCTCTGTAAGGAAACTGGTGTAAAGAAAGATACCTCAACTTTAGGCAAGAAATGCAGACATGCGAAGTTATGGGCTTCCTTGGGATATAATTGGCTTTGGATAAGGGTACCAGCTATGTTAAAAATCTTGCAGAAAGCTTTGCTCTATTAGCTTCCCACCACATGCTTGCCTGTGACTCTCTTGAGCAGGTGGTGGGGAAAAAGCTCACAAATACAAAAACAATCCAGGAAAAGTCTGATAACACTTTCTCAACAACTTTTAACTGTCATAGTATGGAACTAACTCTTTTGACTTGGTGCAAAGATACAGTTTTTGCGAATTTATTTATTTTTTTCATAGAAGTAGATTGTTCAGAGATTAAAGTAGAATAATCTTGTGATAGTGAAACTGTTATCACCCAGCCTACAAGGTAGTCAGATTTTCTTATTGTCAGCAAGAGCCTAAAAAGTCCATATGAATCTATTTTTGCAGAACTGTCCTTGACAGTGATACATTTTGGCAGATATCCTATTCACTTGTCACTGCTTCTGCACTTTGAAAATAAAGGGCAGTGAAGCTTTCAGTGGCAAAGTCCAAATGGTTCTTCTACCTCTGCCCTATGGAGCTTAAGTGCCAACAGCAAACTATGGAAACTACCTTTAGTAGTCGTCAGTGCGACAAATTCCCCACTAGATTCTTGTGTGCTTGTATCTATACAATATACAGTAGAAATTCTGGAATAGATGGAACTACAAATTCTAAGCAGCAAAGGCTTCGTAGATTTCATACGACAATACCGCCTTATGGCCAAAGGAAGAGTTACTCAAAAAGGTAACCCATCATCAGATTTTAGAGCAATAACTAATAGCTTTATAATTGTTTATAGTATTGTGAAAAATGCTATAAATTAATAATAGTGCTGTGCTTAATTAGATTATTAATTTCTTAGTAACATGTTGCTTTAACAACAAACACTGTAGTCTTTTAAATCAGTAACTCTCAAGCCAACAGTCTGAAGAGGGAGAATGGGATTGGTAAACTAACAAATAATTAATAAAAAGGTAACTCAAAGTAATAAATTACAGGAGAGTACTTCAGTTGCAACAGGAATTGCAAGCGGAAGATGAGATCAGAATTAAAAATCATCTTGCTACATGTAAGAGTCTGGAATCATGAGACAAAACTGAGAGGCACATCATACTAAGCTGAAGAAAGAAAAATCAAATATAAAAATCAGGTCTAACTGGCCAGGCTTACAATACAGCAGAGAGTAAACGGGGATTACCTTAGATCACAAACTAAACACTAGACTGTGATGGCCTTGCAAGGAGACACAAAACCTGTAATAGGTCTTTTTTTTCTAAAAACAAACAAACAAACAAAAAAGCCAACAGAAGTGTGGTATGCAGGTAGCATGAGAAAACTTAACGTATGCTATTTGCCCCAAATAAGGCCTCACCTAAAATACTATATGCAGTTCAGGACAGAACCCTTTGAAAATCTTTTAGGCAAGAGTCAATCCAAAGGAGACCAGAAAAACAGCAAGAAGTCTAGAAAACATAAATCCAGGCCCTCTGACCTTTTTGGGGAGTTATTTAGTCAAGAAGAGACTTTCTGGAAGGCATAATGTTTTTACAAGTTCTAACATTGTCTTAGCTGTAAGGGTTTAGAGATGCACAAAAGATAGCATTTGTATGTAGAATAAACATCCTTTATTAACCCAGTTAACATATTTGAGGTGAGAGGAGTTAAGTAGGCAAGTAACTATGAAAAGGTCTTCAGGCTCTCTGGGTAATTTGCCTTCTCTTTTTTGCTATGCAAGTTAGACTATTAAAGGACTATTCTTCTGCCTGAAGAATATTTCTAATTTGTAAAATGTTTTTTGAGAGCGCAGACCAGTCAACTCTCTCTCCCAAAGAAGCTTTAGAGAATAAGAAGAAAGACCACAGAATAACAATTTTTGGCCGTTTGAGAAATGAAAAAAAACCCAAAACCAAATTAACTCATTATATTGCAATAATTTACTTTGTTTGGGATACTAGGAACAGGCTAGACAAACATTCTGCATCACGGAAAGTGTAAGTATATTTAATCTTGCCTCACTGAAGAAAGTAAGGAGAAAGAACACCTCCCAATTCTTTCCTACAATCCTACGATAAAATACAATATTCAGCTTTCTAAACTGACATTGTTGCAGAATGCCATCTAGTGGTGGTGATTAAGGAAAATACATAATAATAAGTGCAAGAAAGTATTAAGAATGTAGTAACAAATTAATAGTTTTTAATAGTTTTATTAACTAGGTATTCATTACTGTTCACTGACTTCAAAATAGGAGAAAATTATATTTATATGCAATATTAAAATGTTAATATTTTACAGGTCCCATTAATTAACCAAAATTTTTTTTTTTTATAGTTTTATAATTTTACAGTATTTCCATATACAAAAAAAGAACAGTAAAGGGAAAAAAAATGCTTTCTCTGACAAAGATGAATAAAGGGGAAACGGATCAGATCAAAACTTCTCCCAAATGAACAAAAGATTATGAGTATCTTTTAATTACAGCAAATACAGATACTGTGTATCTGTAGCCTCATCAGAAGCCTCACTTTTAGGTCTCTGTCACAAGCAATAATGCTTCTTGCATTCATCACCCCTACCAAATTTAAAAAATTGGATAAAGAATTTTGCATAGTTCCTCTTCAATTAAAGAAATACACAGAACAGCAGCTATCCCTTCATCTCCTTCCTTCCTCTCCTGCCTCCACTTCTTGGGCATTATTTCCTCTGCCACCCACATGAAGTGTTTAACACTACTCCAAGCAAACTGGGGAAGGGGAGGAAAGAAGGCAGGAGGGTCAAACTACCAAAGTATGTTCTGGCAACTCACTGGACAAAGGCTGCCATCTTTTTATCTTCCCCTGGGTCAGCAGGTCAGTCTGGAAGTGGGAATGTACATTTTTGGGAAGGGAGAATAAGTATCATGTATGTATATGTTTGCTAGCAACACTAGCACAATCAGACTGGGAGGTGTTGTGTCTCTGAGCAGAGCAAAGCTGTGAAAACAAGCAGAGTGTCAGGAGACCACAAGCCAGCTAGGTGCAAAGAGGGATGCAGGGGATCTGGAGGGCAGGGTTAAAGTGAGTGGCCTGAGCTGGCACTGCTGCAGCTTGGGGAAGGTGCATATGTTTTGCAGAGCATGCAACACAGGCTGTTGTGCTCAGGCAAAAGCTGGGTATAAATGTCTGAAGCTGGCAAGAAGACAGGGATAAATGTGAGCGTGTGTATGTGGGAGCAGGAATAGGACAAACAAAAAGTCTGAGATCCACTGACAGAGAATGCCTTAATCTGGCTATACTAATGCTATTGAGGAGATGCATCCTAACAGGCAGTTCTGCAAAAGGATGATGATCACAGATATTCCTAAACAACAGCCAATTCACTTATTCCTTTTATTAACAAGTTTGACACTTGCTTGAGTTTCTTCTACAACCAACTATATTTTAGGATAAACTCAGATTAAGACTGAACAGGTCATATATTGCTTGCTATTTCTGCTCCGCAATTTACGAACACAAGTAACTAACACTGAAGCAATCTTAATCTGACTGAAAATATCTGCAAATCTTGTTGGTGGGGGAACAGTTAGGGCTGGCTACTTCTCAGTAAAACTGGTTGAAAGTAACAAAATAGAAGTCAGATGATCTACTTTCTAGAGGTTTCTACTCATTATTTTTCTTTGGGATTTTATAATCACAGAGACTGCATACAGAGTATGAATTCCCATATATCTTTTAAAAATATATCTAATTAAAGTATTGTTTAAACTTCTTTGTATGGCATATGGTAGAAGAACCAATACACTAAACAGCGATTAACAATTAACAAAGAAAATAAGCAATCACTAATCAATTTACTTACCTTTAATGACAGGGAGCCAGCAAGAAAAAAGTGGTCCACGTCTATGACAGAGGAGAGGAATCCAGCCAGAGTGACTTCAGTGAAGTCACTTTTCTTCCTGAGTCCAATCACTATTGCCCAGGACCACATTCCTAGTATACCATGCACTGCATTATCAGAGAAGGCTCGGAGCCAGTCATTTTGCTGAATGAAGGAAAACTGCAGAAGTCTGTCCACTACGAAGCAGAATATTCCCAAACATAGACTAGAAATAACTGAAGCTGTGCTGAAAGTTTGGAGAAGAGCATGGGCCTTTTCAGTCTCAGACGCCATTTCAAAAACCATGCTGCTGCACACAAAGTGTCATCAGGATATACACTGTGCATTGTCCTTTGTAACTTCAGTTAGTTGTTCTGCAAATGTCAGAGAGATCAAAAAGAAAAGTCTGAGAGAAAAACACTCTTCATAAAGGTATGCATTTCCACCCTGGTATCCCTTTCTGAGCAATTCATAGTTTATCCTGGAGAACGGTATGAAGAATAAGCATTAAGAAAACCAAGACCACTAAAATAACTTCAGTACTCAGGATCAACACAAATCTGAAGACAACACCTTTCAATCAAGCAGAAGTAACCAAAACTAACTCCTTACAGAGCAAAGCTACACATGCTTTTCCTCAGTATGTGCTCAGCAGCAACCCCTACTGTTACTTCCAAATAATTTTTTGAGAATAATTACCCTTTCCTTAAGTAACTGCTTAACACCTCAAAAGAAACCCCAAATTAAACCAAAAGGACCCCACATAACAAGAAACTGTAGAACACCTGGATCATAAAGATATAGTACTCATTTCTGTGATAATTTTAAAAAACATTTTCCAAATAAAAATCCTCATAATTGATACATTCCCTAGGTTCGTTACTTTAGATAGTAACCAAAAAGCAGACTTCAAAGCACAGGATCAATTCTGACTGTCCAATTGTTATGCTCTTCTCTCTTTTTGGGAAGCCATGGAGATAGACAGCATGTAGGCTTTGAAACGATGGTCTGAAAATAGGTTCTTCTCAAGAGGTTCCTATTTCAGTGCAGTACATTAAATCTTGATAAGCACAATGTCCTTTCTTCTAACAGTTCCAGCAGGTAAATTTTATTCTAGAGAGGTTTTTATGAATTTTAAATTTTCATTAAAAATGAATTATTTCTAACACTGTTGGCACATAGTATTTTATGATTTTAAACATGTCATTAACTATTATAAGCCCACAATACATTAAATCTTTCTTCTGTTTTATCTACATGCCTGTTGATTGTAGAATTATCCACCAGACTTGACTACAGGCATTGATTTTTATAGAAAAAACTCATTGAAGCATTTATTTGAAAAATGTTAAGAACAGAGAGAAGAAAGCATGAATAACACATAGGCTTTGCATACAGATGAGAAAAAGCAGGTCAAGTTTAGAGTCTGTTAACCATGACTGTCTCTTCTGAATAATCATGTAGGCAAAAAGGGTTTCCTGAAACACTAGAAATATAATTACAGTACCTTTACAAAATACAATATATTTTTGAATAAATTCCATTTTAAGGAACAAATGGCTAAGTCCTTAAAAGTATTACTTCAATATAACCATCATGTCAGATCAGATTTTATTTGAGACCTGTATAAAACCTGTATAAGCCTCCTGTCTGGGAAGAACTGATGCAGCAACATAACCTTAAAAAGCCTATGAACATTCAGAGTCAATCTTACCCTGGGACTAGGAAGACATCTTTTTTTTTTCCACTGCAGTTGCCTTGACTTATTCCAGTAGGAAATGTGGTCTATGCCTCAGAGTTGTACCTCTGCAGCTGCCGAATCCAGTCCGGTTCAATCAATGTAGGAAAAACCATGCCCAATTCATTCCACACCTAAATAAACAAACCGAGGCAACAGTAAGCACAGAGACTACAAAAGCTTTACAAACTCTCTACAAAACATGCATGAAAAATGAATATTCAAAATACAGAAGGAAGCAACATCTTTCTGATGAATTCCTAAGTAAATATAATTGAACTGAAAGTAACTTCCGCTAGGGCTTAGCAGATCTGTAGAAGGCAGAAAAAAGTCAGACTCTAACACAACAGAAAGGCACAGATAAAGATGGAAAAAACAAAAATAAAAAATCCAATGGCATAAAGTCAGAAAAGAGCATTTTCAGCCTTCTATTTTAAGGAACTGCATTTCAAAATATACAGAATTTATCTGAACAGATTTTTCCTTGTAGCCACGTGCCTTAAAGATTCCGGCGCTAATGAAACATGAGTCACATCCAGGGATCCTTTTTAATTTCATCTAATCAATTAATAACCTTAGCATATATTTTTGTCCGAACAATAATGTTTTTCAGACTGCTTATAAAATGGTGCAAGAAAGTGCCACAGATTTTTCTATAAATCTCACAATGCATAGTATTAATGGATTATCAATTTCGTCTTTGCTGAACAAAATCTTGATTGTTCTTTCCAAACTGTTAATTCCAAATACAACAAAATACTGAACAGAAATTCTACAGGTTAAGTTCCACACAAAAGTATTACATACACAGAGGCACTACTTCCCGTAAGAGTACATAACATGAATTAATAATTTTCAGAAAAAAAGGGACTATGCTAATAATATCTCCATATGCTCTTTGTCTAGGAATAAAATCAGTTAAAACACAACATGTTGTCACTCCTTCAAACCTCTAAAGGAGCAAACCACTATTGGGAAATAGATGTACTATATGAGAAGGCTTAGAAAGCTAACTTCACAACTAAAGACCATGGGTGGTTAGTCCAGTTAATATACTGAAAGAAATATTTAGACTGGATTTGCATAAAACACATGCACACAACAGCTGATACAGTAAAGCATTAAGTTTTACAATAGATAAAGTATTAAGCATAATCTCTGTTTATACCCACAAAATGCAATTTTGCTGATATATCTCACTTCATTTGAGGAAACCATAAATTTTTTTTAAAAAAGCTCAGCTGACATTATAAATTACTGACACAAGAAGATATTTAGTATACCAGCCCTGTAAGTATGTGTGTGGGGAAATACGTGACGTTAAAAGGCCTTTCGATTTACCCTGTAAGAGCAAAACAGAAAGCCAATGGCTAAAATTAACTTTTAGAAATATTACTGGTCTCCAGAATTTTTGCTCCAACTTAGTGACAAGCTACTGGATGCATGAACGTATGTAGGAAATAGCGCAGTAAAATTCTACTGTCTCCTTTATGCAAAAAGTCAAAAGATGACAGTGATTCCCTACATTTCTACAATCTAAAATATTATTTGGTAGCGGAAGTTAGTTTATATGAAAAATGTCAAATATAATTAATGTTTAAGATACAAGATCAAATCTACACTGCATTATCTCCTGGAAAAGCACATCAGAGCATAAAACAACCTGAAGAACTAGTAACCAAAATATTTTGGGGTCTAATTATTATTAATACTTATTATTATGTTGGGGAGGGAGGGCATGAAGGAGGTGGCTGGAGAATGAAGAGGACAGAAGTATTTCCTAAAGCACGCAAGCCATCAGCAGAACTTAACACCATACTGAGGAACAAGCTGTGAACTTAAACCACAATGAAATTAAGGGGGAAAAAAATCATTAAATCAAAGATCCGCAACTTTGTAATGGAACTATTTCAGGGACCAAAAATTAAAGCAACTGAAAAACAGAGGCCATCCCAAATCATCAAAATCCAAATTCTCTCTTTGACTAGTAATGAGATGTACCTGAGAAAAAAGAAAGAGTTAAAAAAAATACCCAAAAGTACGTAGTAACCCTAAACAAATTACAGTACTATCAAGTTCAGGAAAGTTTCATTTGTCATCCTGGACCGAAAAAAAAGCATGATTAGTAAGGCTTATGTATTAGCCCCGCTAATTACAACAACATTTGGATCATAAACAGCTGATCCAACTGAAGATTAAAAACACAGTCTGTCTAACCAAAAAGAGGGGTGAAGGAAAGACAAGCAGGCTAAAGGCACGTGATTACAGAGTCCAGCAACAAACACATTTTTATGACCTGCGGAAAGGGTGTTACTCGTTCCAGCGACACAGCACCACAACTCCCTCCCGGCTATCTCCCGGGTCACCAGAAATGCAGACGCGCCGCCACCTCCCTCCCAAATCGGCACTCACGCCGTCAGGGTCACGAGCTCCACTTTTAAAGCACCTTCCCGTTCCCCGCGCTCAGCCCCGGCACAGGCGCAGCCCGCGCCCACCCCACCCCGGGCGTCTGCCCCGCCAGGGCGCTACGCCGCCGCCTCCCCCCCCTCCGCTTTCCTCACGGTAAGACCCGACCTCGGAAAGGCTTCACCCCGGGGGCCCCTCACCAACGGGGGCAACGGGAAACACCCGCCCGGGCCGGAGTGCAGCGCCGCGCGTGGGGGGGAGGCGCCGCCTCCGGCCCCTCAGGGCGGGGAGCCGCGCCCCCAGCCGCCGCCCCGCGCCCGGTCCCGCTCCCACCTTTCCGGCCAGCCGGGGGGCTGCCTCCACGGGACGGCGGCCGCCGCCCCCGCCCCTTCACCCCATCCCTCCTCCCCAGCCCGCCGCTGCCGCTGTCTCCGCCGCTGCCCCACGCGGCGCTGGCAGCGCCGCTTCCCCCAGCCCCGCAGGTGTGGGGCCAGTGCGCATGCGCGGCTACCGAGCACGCTGGGAGAGCGCCCAGGCACCGCCCCGCCCAGGGGAGGGCTGGCGCTTCCAAAAACGTTTTATTTCTGAACGGTAGGATTTACCTTGGGGCTTCCGCTGCAATGGTTTGTCAAGGGTATTCCCAACCAGATTAAATAAAGTACTGGAAGGAGAGAGAGGAAAAAAAACGGAGGTAAAAAGGCTGCTCTCTAATCACTAAGGTTAGAGTAAAAATTGTCAGTTCCCAGCTGTGTGCCACTGACTGGTGGACACCACACCCAAAAGGGCTGCTCTAAGACCGAAGTAAGCACATATTTAAATAAATACATATTTTATTACCAAACAGTAAAGTAAAAATAGCTTGGGGAACTTTCTGCTCTATTTGGTACTGAAAAAAACATGCTGTAAGCTTCTAAATAAAGCCACATTTTTACAGTTAAGACTGCCCCAGGCACTTGAGCCGTTCCAAACTTAAGTTGCTCATGCAACGCTCTATAAAATGAAATGACTGAAACACAAACATACGTACTTAAAAAGTTGCACCATCACGTCAGCCTTTTGTATACTTAAACAGCTGTGTCCTGTTACTGCTCTACCACTTTTTAACCTATCCACATGATTAACTATGGATTACACATTTTGCTTGTCTGAAAAGGCTCTCAACTACTAGGGCTTGGGCCTTCATTCCTCCAGCACCTGAAAAGCTCATTAGACATGAAATTTGTGGGACAGCTCCTATGAAGATAATTAAGACAGGTCTTCAAATGCTGTGAAGCTTCACTTCCCAGAGGAAGCAAGCAGAGATTCAATATCTTGAATTACTTTAGAAGTTTTTTCCAAAGCCTCCAAGACACACTCTTGGCTGATTTCTTCAGGCGTGCTCACATTCTCCATTTTTCTGACAGTAGTACCAGGCAGATTGTTTTCTGCAGCAGATGTTCTTTTCAGAACATTGCTATTCTCCAATAAAACTAATATTATTTTGTTAAGGAAAAAAACAAGCTTTTCCACATAGTAATGAGAAAAATTCTACATATTTGTAAGCATCATTCTAAGTGTCATTAGTAAGTCGCACACTTCAGAGCACAGTCATTACATAAAACTAAAAACTGAAACTGCTAATTACTTAAAACATCCATGATGTATTTGTAGGAAAGGTCTTTAAATAAAACTTTAATATATCCCAAAGTGTACTTTAAAAAATAACTCATGTTAAGATAATAATATATAATAAATCAGGTATCACGTTGCACAGTTTAACAGCATTACATTTTCATACTAATAAAATTAAGCAATAGCTTTAAGCATATGAAGCACTGCATACTCTTTTGCAGCTGATTGAACAGGGATGCAAAACTGAGGCAGTTGATAAATACAAAGGTAGTTTATTGCAAGAACATGTCAAAAGGCAACTTAATCATCCCTTGATCATTCTCTTGAACAGATTAGTGGATGAATGTCAGTAAAATTCATAAAATACTCTTAATAGTGGTTCCCATCTTTGGTATTTCTCTCTACTGAGAAATAACTCCTGACACCTGGTAAAATGCTGTAACATTATAGTTCACTCTCCTCGTTAGCCTAAGATTTAACTTTTTTTCTGTAGCTATAAGTACCATCACAAAATGTTCAGAAACAACCTGCTATTCAGATGTAACATGTTAGAAATAAGGGGTGGGGGTTATCTAGTTTGCCATTGTTTTTGTTGCCAGTGGTCTTACACAGAAATGGAAAAAGATACATGAAAAAACAAAAATGGATAAATGAGGAAACAAAAGTGTCTTTAAAAAGGAAATTTTAAGAAGTGGGTAAGACAGAAAAAGAAGTTATGATGAGGATAGGGTCTTTGATGATCTAAAAATTGCAGCTTTGAATATGCAGATGAACAAAAAATACTCATCTTCACAGCTTTTAAAAGGATACAGTTAAATCTCTGTATTTTTTCAAGCTCAGCATCAGCAGACCTGTATAAAAGATCATTATTAATCACAGTATCTACAAGGGTTCTCAAATGTAATTTTGTACTTCAGAATTTATTTTTGTATAGTTTTGCAGAACTATAGATAATCAGTTGAGCAAAATCAAGTGAAAAAAAGCTTTATTTTTATCTTTTTTTCAACAGCTAGTCAACGGCTGCATTTGTAAGCCATACATGTTTCCAAAAATCAGGGCTCTGATCTAAGAATAGTCTCTTTGCCGTATAGATATAGATAGATTTTTGTTTCATCAACTACCGAATTATCAATGATTTGAATAAACAAGTGCAAGTGTAATCAATTGCAATTAACATATTTTGAATACCAGACTACATTTGTATATGATGTCAGGAGACCTTTGGTCAGTATCTAAATTAAAAAGGACAAATATATTAAGGACAAGTGATCCAGATGTCATTTAAAAGCTCAGTGCACTATTTTGGACTGTTTGCTGTTCTGTTAAAAAAAAGCCTTTTTTAGTCCAGTTTCTCCTGTTCACCTTGCAAAATATTACTTCTGTAACATTAATCTTACTTTGGCAACGTCACCATAATTCTGCTGGTGAAGCACAAGAAAACAAGCTTCAGCTAGGACTCAACTTATCTAACATTTTAAATATTGAAAGAAAAATATAAAACCATGCAAAATAGTGGATTTCAAGGTTTTCATTTCAGACTCTTAAGAAATGCAGTCTGCAAAACACAGAATTCTTAGTCTTGTTGAGTTCTATTTTCAATATTACTTATAATCAATTATATAGGATAAAGATGAATACCAGTTTCCTTCATTTACAGAGCATGCAGTATATTCAGGAGCCTCCTCCCTGTCATTCAAACTTCTGCACCATTCTATTACTGTTCTGATGTACCTATGTTAACATGAAAATTCACAGAAAGTAAGTGGTCATTTAGATGAGAAATACACTCAAACAAAAAGTTGAAGGCATGAACCAAAACACCTGTATTTGAAAGAAAAAGCCATGATTCAAAATGTAGCTTTTTCTCTAGGTTTCTTTGCCATTTTTTGATTCCCACTTTTTTTTTCCTAGATGCTCCTTCATATTTAATTCTATGCAGTCCTAGAAAATTATAACAAAGCTGTATGATTTGTAATTAATAGTATACAAATGTTAATTTTTTTCTATGAATGTCTGCTTGCTAGAACGCAGCAGAGTAAGCTTCTGATCACTCCCATAATGAGGCTGTAATTAGAGCAAACAGATTAGAAAAACAATCTGCAGACAGAGGTCAATATCTGTAATGAAACAAAAACTGGATAAAGCTCTGTCACTTCCTTGCTCTATTTAGGGCAAAGATTTTTCTTTTTTTTTTTTTGCTTATCCACTGATTTAAGTGCCAAGTTGCAGCTCTAGTTTGAGATTTTATTTTTTAAAGACATTACTTTTCTATAACAGTTATTCTGGAATGACAGCCTGCTGTGGTCCTGAGTCATACAGGCCTTGAATCCTTGCCAGATATGAGATGCAGCTTTTGTCATTGTGTTTTTGTGTTTGGGGGGGGGGGTTGATACACTTTCTGATACACTTTCAGTAAACGTCATTGCGTCATACAAAAGGAATTGCACAGAATTCTTTAATACTTAATTTAAAATTGTTTATATTACTTATACCTTTCATAGATTCCAGGACGACTCATTTGGATTAGCTGCTGTAGCCCATCAGGAGTAGATAACTTACACCAGCCTACATTTTCATGTACCTTAGAAGAAAAAAGTTTTAAAGTATTAATGTTCTGCTACAGTCTGGAAAAAAAGGAGGCATATAAGTATTATCTACTAATTTAAAAATTAAATGTCTGTGAACATTCCACTTTAAACATTTTAAGTTTGTATTTTGCTAAGAATAGAACTTGGCGTAGCCTGCTGCCGCAAATAGAGAAAAGCAAACCTGGCATGGTCCCTGACACTGATTTTGTGCTATTTAAGAATAACTGATTTATAAAAGTGTGAAGAGAAGTTTCCAAACGCATAGAACTTTCAATTCTTTCTACTTTTATCATTAGTTTGTGTACAGATTTGACTTGGTTCACATTATGTTGTTACTGTATCTTTACAAACTGAATATCACATTTAGATTGTTTATAATAAAGAGCTCCTCAGACACTTCAACATCTTTGTGTGTCTTGTCACCTTAGGGTAATAGCAAAGATACACAAGCCAAAAATAGTGCTGTTTTGCAAAAGTCAGCATAACCTTTTCACTTCCATATTAAGTAGATTAAAACAAAAGTATCTGGAATCCCACATCCACAAGGTTACATTTCTGAATACTGAAATTTTTCACTATCCATTTACTCAAAAAGGGTCTCTATTATAAATATTTTAATGATGCTTTTTGTCAAAGTGGGAAAATATTTAAGATATGCTATTAGTTTCTTAGTGGATGATCAGGAAAAAGGGTCCCAAATCAGGAAGCTACACACTACAGCTCATATAGCTTTAGCTATTATTATTTCTAATCTGGGAACTTGCTAAAAACAAGTTTGGTGAAGACAAATTAACATGACTGCACTGCACAGAGCAGGCTAGGCTTCAGGTCAGTCTTAATTTATCTTTTATATATAAGAAGATATTGCATAGCTTACAAAAGTGAGTGAGAATCCAGCCCATCATTTGATTTTCATGTTTTAGGACAGGAGGGAGTTCAGAAAGGAGAATGATTTCTCAGACAATTGTACCTTCCTCATTCCTTTATAGATAATTTGAAATTACATAAAATCAAACACTCACTTCTTTGACCAATATGAGTGACTTGTTCAACAGACAAATGGTCTCATTTATGTCCTTAGACATGAGTTGTGCACTAAAAGTTTTTTCCTTCTCAGATTTTGGTTAAAATACTAAGAATATATTAATGGTGACATCACATCTCAGGACAGTTCTGATATTCCCTTAGACTATTACACCAGCTTGAGAGCAAACCACAGTAGAAAAAAGATATGACTTATGAAATTCCCAAAAGAGTTCAGTTTGTGTTTTACAGGCATCAAAAATTTTTTTTCCATTCCTCACTAATTTCCTAATAACATTTTCGTATGGAGAGTTTTAAGAACAGCCATTCCTCTAACCCATGAGATACCTGGATCCTTCTACAGCCAGGGCTGAAATCCCAGACCATATTAAAGGTCATCCCATCCCAAAACATAGCATGGACTTTATTATCTGAATATACAACAAGTCTTCCTATTCCAGGAATAACTTTTTCAGCCAGCAAAAATGGCAACATTTCGCGTCCATCTGTCTCAGGTATCTAGAACCAAACAAATACATAAAAAAATTCAGGAAAGGTCACTTATGCCATTTGAGCTATTTATCTCTCTCTCAAATTTTCAGTTCATTTGTTTTACCAGACCACCACCAGCCTTCCTATTCACGCAATTGTTTTCTGCTTTACAAATGTATCTTAACACTGCATGGTTTTGGTTCCCAAATATACAACTCTTGGTCTTTGTTTACAGGATACACACACCATTCTCCCCCCCCAGACTAGGTTCTGTTCCCCCCAGCTGATATAATCATTTTTTAAACACAGAAATACTTATAAAGTTTCAGCTACATACCATTTTCCAGCAGCAGATACTATAGTTATGAGTTAATGAAAGTTTAGTCTTGTAGCAGTACTGAAGTATTCTGAGGAAAAAAAAAACACACAAAATACTAAGCATCTCATAATTACTTATTCTGTCTTTTATACAGTTGTGACCTTTGTTCTACAAGTTTACAGATGTCCCCTGTGCTAATATAAGTTCCTTTAGTTTTTACACTTAATGTCATAATACGTATTATGTATAATTTTAATTACTGTCCTTTCAAAGTCAGAGGAATTAATATAACAATAATGAAGTAGAGGAATAAGTTACTTGGTTGCCTGAGTAATAATGGATGATATAGAGTATGGACTTCCTGGTATATCAGGCGGTAGACTGTTTATTGAATACATCTTTTCTTCTCTCTGCAGTAAAAAGCAGAAAGGAGTTGAGTTATTGTAGCTACCACAGAATGAAAGCTATATTTAAAAGCTTGCAAGGCATGAAATTGTGTTGACTTCTAACCCCCAGACAGCAACTATAATCACATTTAAATTTATCCCAGAAAAGAGGTAAATATCTAGTTGAAAAGTAAAAAAAAATCAGATGTATCCTTTAAGCCTACTTCTGTGGCAAGATATATATTCATAGTTTCCATGCACTCAATATGGACCAAGAAGTTGTTGTATCAGACAATAGACTGTGGTTCATTACTGAGTAACTAGTTTGACTGTAAGTTAAAGACCAGGTTTGAAGGCTATAATGTTGACTTTTATGCTACTTTAAAATACAAATATACAAATCTAGTGAAGGACAGAAGAAAAAACCTTTCTGACTTCAAAATATAGTTAATTAATAAATGGTGAAAAAAGCAAGGGATAAATTTACAAAACATAAATGGAGTAAAAGCTGTGCCAGAGAAACTTGTCACTTAAAAACGAAGAAGTATCTTTGCTATTTTGCCTCTAAAATATTTTTTTTAAACAGAGCAAATTTGTTATTCAACTCAGGGATTTTTTTTTTGAATTGCTCTACCTACCTACCTAAGCGTGGAAGAAGCCATTACCATCTTTCCATATCAGCAAGCACCACTACTACTGAATACTGAATATTATGTTCTGGGACAAGAGAGATTAAAGGACTCCTGCATCTGCCTCCTGGCTTTCAGAGATGTTCTGACCCTAACATGAAAGAGAACGATGCATGATCGTTCAGACTGTCTGTAAAAATATCCTCTTTAAGGCGGTACCTTCAGTACAGCGCCATATTTCCCCCCTTATTTTCCAAGAAGAAATCCCTTTGCTCTGCTGCTTAGATTTGGATACTGCTCTTTACGTGCACTTTTTTCAAACAGATGACACTCAGTTAGCCTACAACATGTGAGGGCAGAGTGGTAAAACAGCGCCTTCATAAACATGCATCCTAACAGTACAGTTACTCCTTCACTTGCCCAAACACACCAGGGTGTTTCACTGCAGAGCTTGTCTAACTACTGCTTTTGTCTCACACTCCAGTCCACTTTTCTCCAGCATGTGAACTGCAGTATGGAAACAGAAGCTGTCTTATTATCTTCTTCTTCTTTTTTTTTTTTTTAATCTTTTCAGTTACATGCAAAACATTGTATTAAGCACTGCATAAGCCCTTGAGAGGATCTCTACTCCAGGAAACTTACAATAGACAGACAAGACAGACAGAGAGAGGTGAAAATCACTCCTCCAGCACTAAACAGCTGGTCTGTGGCAAAACCAGGACCAAAACCAGCACGTCCTAGATTGTGTCCCCACATAGTACCCTGCTGAGAAAAAGAAAACACTTCCAAATACATAAGAAAGATTAGAGTTTACTCAATGTAATATGTTTAAAAAGTAAACTCCTCTTCTAAATTAGTGAGAAGCGGATATTACAGAATCTTGCGACAATACCTAAGCTTTTGAAACAAATGTTATAACACACAGATTTTTCTTATTGTGTCCATACATTCTGAAACAGAAGGAATAATTTAAAAATTTGTGTATGATTCACTGATTGCTTTAGTTATTACAGTAATTACCTGATGGACAATTGTAGGGACTTCATTATAGGCTAAATAACCAAATGTGTTAAAACTATGAAAGCTGCTGACAAAGGATTTTGGAAGATATTTTTAATAGTTTTATTTCTACCTTTTTTGTTCCTTTCTGAATTGCATAATGTTTGAAGTAGTTTCCCAAAAATGCTCCTTCTGACTTGAAAAAGGTGCCATCATCAGGATAAATTTCTGCAATGTTGGTACTACCATGGATAAACCTATGAGAAATAAGATTTTTTATAAGTATTCAAAATGCTGTGTTACTAGACAAGCAATACACATTAGTACAGTTGAAGAAAACAGTAAGCACAAACATGTTTTCACCAAAACACTCACAAGAAAAGCTTTTTACCTTTTCCCAAGCAGCAGAGCTTAGCAATTATTTCTTTTAAGACAGAAGGTTAGCATTACTTTTATAATGTAATGAGGGGCTTTTTTTTTTGCATGTGTTTTTTTTTCTTTTAAAGAAACTGAGGAGACATTTTAGTATGCTTTGTTGAGGCAGACATCTCACAAGAGCTATTTAATCCTCAGACAGCAAAATACAGTGATGCTGGAGAGAGAAAATCCACTCTTTTTAGTGGGCCAGCTCTACCTACCGTATACAGAAGAAAGAATTGTCAGACTAACTGCTTCCTAAACAACCTGAAATATTCACTCCCATTACAGCTGTACATTTTTCACTTAAGACTACCAGAGTCTGTGATCATGCAGTATCTTGGGGCTCAAAACTTGTTTAAGGATCGATTTCTGCAACTCTGTGGTCAGATGCCTTGATTTCAGTAGTGGGGCTTTAAGACCCAAAAGAAATAAACTATAGTCCTGAAATGTTGCTAAACATTTTGTTCAGATGAGTTCAGAATTCAGGAATTACTCTGAGAAAAATGAAAAGCATTGGGCAGAAAGATTAAAACTTTAAAGACTGAATTGCTTTTATCGAAGATACTGTATCTATTTCTCTTACTGCAGTTGCTGATAGCAAATACAGCATTTTCAAAGTTTGTATCACAACTGGAAAGGCCTATTTTTAAAAAAGTTGTATTTATAAAAACATAGGAATAAGCTGATTGTGAATAAAATCCACAGCAGAGTTTAGCTGCCTGTAACAGAGTATTACAGAGATCACCAAGACAAACATTTCTAAAATGTGAAGTCTTCAACACCAAGAGAAGCAATACACTTTGCAAAGAAACCAAGCATCGTAATTGTCAGTGAAGCCTATGGGAGCTACAGCTGCCCAGTAACATCTAGGAAGTTAGACCATTTCTTTAAAATCCTTAAAGATGATTTCAGAGTCTTTGCTTTAGGCACACCCACTTTCAGACCTGGAAACATACTGTATTAGAAAATTTGAAGCAAATCTGAAGCCAGTAACGAACAAACAGCAGAAATGAACAGAATCTTACATGAAAGTTGTGTATAGTTGGTCAAGGACTGAGAAAGGGACAAAGACAGACATTTAATCTTAAAGCTCAATTCCCATACAAATGAAGTCTTGTGAAGATGAAAAGCATGATCTCCTTCATACCTGTAAAAAACACCTTGGTACCATACAACTTGAATTAGCTGAGGATATGAATGCTTTTCACTATCTTCATTCTTCTGTTGAAAGAAGTCACAGAAACTCCACCTGTGTAAAATACAACAAAAGTTTCACTAAATCTGCAGGCGTTTTTTTTTCCAGTCACCATTTCTGTATCCTATACAGAAATATGTTTCTATACTGAAAACAGATGTATGCATATCTGTTCAAAGGAAAAGAAAATGTGTATTTTCAATGACCTCTGGTTCCTTAGTTATCTGAGTTAGGTACCACATTTATTTTCTCAAATATAAAACCAGGTACTCAAAGGTTTTCTGAATTCTTTTTAGTGGTGCTGACAGAGAATATATGTGACTGTCCCAACTCAGAAGCGTTACCTTCTTGAAATCAAAAATCCGAAAAACCCCAAACTGTGGTCTTCTTTCTCAGATTCTCTTTTTCATTTACATATTTATACAGCATGTCAGGAAATAAAATTTTATTCTTCTCTAAACTAATCACTATCTAATTTCATAATTTCATTACAGTAGGATAAATATGGTTAGCCTCACAAATTTCACATTGCAAGAAGTTCCTACTAAAGAAGAACAGGATAGTGCATTTTTTAATTTCTGATAGATAAAACTCAGGTATTTTGCTAGAGGCTGAAGTTCAGAATTGTAAAACATATGTTAACAACTAGGAAGCAAACAGTTTATATTACCTGTGTAAATGTGGTGCACTGCAGCTGAGTGGCAAAGCTGTAGGCAAACAAGAAACTGTTTCATATGTTTCAGAGTCTTTTAAAACATCAGAACCTATAGATAAATGGTTATTTTCCTCACAAGTTTCCATCTGATTGTTAAGAGTGAGTAAGTTATAGCACATTAATGCCAATGACAAAGGGTATTTCCATTCTTCTGGGTATGAGGAAACAGACCAACACTGTGTAACCCATGCGTATTCAGAAGAACAACTTGTGAGGAACAAAGATACTTCGTCTCTGTCTTCTTGGTCCTTTGATTTGGTTAGTTCTCTGTATTTACTTTCAGCACAACCATGTTCATTCTTCTTAGTCTCTGTCCTCATTTGTTTTGATGACGTTTCTGGAACAGCATTTTTATTTGATTGTCCACACTGATTTTTGGGTTGATAATTACTGTTTTTTTGAGAGGAGCATAAGGATGCAGATGGTTGACTAACTTTGCATAAGAACTCCACTGTAAACTCTTGCTGCAATTCTGACAGGTAAAGGTGAGCATAACCATCTACTGATGAGATCTTCACATTGCCATTATTTATACATGTTGTCAGATCAGCAGTAGCGGGGTCAGGCCATCTAACTTCTAAGATATCCCGGAGAAGAATCTAATACAAGAAAAAGGATTGGAATATGTTGTAAGATAAAAATGACATGCTTGCTTGAAGTTACAGTGGAGGGTTTACATTTAAATGAATTGAATGTTTCTGCAAGGTGATGTGTGGCAAGATATTTTATCCTATAATTGCATACATGAACTCAAGAGGAAGTAGAATTATCTTCATATCCTGCTTTTTCCTGTTCTAACATCAAGGTTGTAGTTTAATATCCACTCATAAACCAGTAAGCTATAAAAATGGCCACCTGACCAGCCACAGTTGCCCACAGACAGCACATATTTCTGTTTCCAACCCCTTCTCAAGAAACACTGAAGAAGAGGCCTAAATTATCTTGATCAAATCAATTAATGGTGAAGTTCACAGGGAGCCTACATTAAAGTTGTGTACATTAAAGTGTCATTCATTTTGAATCTTCATTTATAAAACTAAAATAATCCTATGAAGTGGCACATAACATGCATTCATGTTTTCTTACCATAACTGAAATGCATCCAAAGTCTTTTGAAACTATGTGGGTAAACTTACCTAATCTCCTGACCATGGTAGCAGCACTGAAGATTAAGTTACACAACTGTTGCTGGGAGATATGTGAAACATGCTTCTGAGGAATTTAAATTATAAAAAGGCTTTAGACTGTTACATTACTACATTCAGAAAGTCTCAAAAGAGTAGCCTCCTCTTGCCCAAACGATGACATTCAAGTGCAGATTCAAGGCCACATTATGCTAAATGCAAGGCCCCGGCTGGCCTGCGGGGGCTCGTTACCAGCTTCCTGTGAGCACCTCCTGTGTAAACTGGAGCTCGGTATCAGGTATCTCTTGTTATAATGGACAGCTTAAGTGTGGGAAATAGCAAAGGCCTTAAAAATAGGGGCACTGGTTGACAACACAGAACAGTCAAGTGATGGTTAGTTACTGGTCCTGGAAGCAGTAAATGGGGCTGGGGGGGGGCTCCAGCCGGGCCCGGTGCAGCCAGGCCAGCACTGCAGTGACTGCTGCCTCGGCAACCGCTCCCGAGCCCTGAACGCACTAATGTACGTTTTCGGCAGGGAGATCCTGGATTTGACAGCTTCTCAGGAAAGCCCTATTTCATTGAGTCTTCTCTGAAAAAGTTTTAAGTACAAAAAAAAAAAAGAAAAAACCAAAAAACCCGCATAGTATCAAATGGAAAAAAATCCTAGGTTTTATTCTGGCTAAGAAGCAAACTCTTCAGTGTTCAGCTGTAAAAGATACGCATAAATACAGGACTAAATTTAATTTGAAACTGCAATTTAAAATGCCTGTATTCTAAGCAACTTGAACAATGCATCAACCAAAACGTACTCTGCAGCTCTTCAAGATCTGTATTCCTACACAGGCACACAAAGCCGTGCAAGTGCCTTTGTCAGACTACCAGGAGCTTTTTTTTTCTTTTTAAATGAAAGCATTTCATGTATAAAACTTACTTTTTTTCTTTCTGGGGATATAATATACGAAGGTAAGTACGGGCGAGCACAAAACTTGTTCCGGAAATCTAGAGCTCGTATAAGTTGTTCCTGATTTAAAAAAAAGGGGGGGGGGGGGGGAGGAAAACGTAGCATCATGAGTTTGTCTGTCCAGGGAACACATTTTAGCGGATTTCACCCGCCTCCCTTCCGTGAGCAGAGATCAAGGTGTCACCTCAGTTCTGTGTGGAGCAACAACAATTTCGCGTGTTTCTACGCAGCAAAAAGGTGGGCGCAGCCCGCGCAGCCCAACCGCCGCTCGCCCCCCCGCGCGCGCAGCCCAACCGCCGCTCGCCCCCGCCGCGCCGCGCCCCCTCGCCCGCCACGCACCCTGCGGCCGCGCACCGCGAAGGGCACCCGCTGCCCCCGCGCCTCCGCCCCCGCGCCCGGGGCCGCCGCGCCGCGCCGGTACTCGGAGCCGCAGGCGGAGAGCAGCAGGCGGGCGCCGCCGGCGTAGTGCACCTCCACGGATCCGTCCCCGAAGAGCGCCATCAGCGTCTCCGCCGCCATGTCCCGGCGGCGCCGCTCGCAGGGCGGGAAGCGCGGCGGGGCGGGGATCGGGCAGCAGCCGGGCAGCAGCCAGGCAGCGGGGGGCAGCTGTGTCAGCGCACAAGTGCTGATCCCCGCCAGCTTGGGAGGCAGGAGCAAAGTCGTGAGAAAAGCAGGCAGGAAAAATATTAATTAAAAAGGACTGCTCTTTAAGTTTATTAATATAGCGTGAAGTGGTGGCCTTCTTTACATACACCTTCATACAGTGGAAAAATCCAACAAATACCATGTACTTAGAGCAGGGTCTGAATCCCAGCTGAGTACAGACTGAAGGATTAATTAACACCAATTTAAAGTTAACCCTAGTAGCCTTTTTGGAAAACATATTCCCCCCCTCCCCCATTTATGTTGTAATCAATGTTGTTTTAAACTGTCACTTTACTGTTAAGTGACAGTTTATTGTTAATTTCTGTGTATAGCACTAAGCAAATGTAATTCAAGATCCTTTGATATACAGGTCACACTAGATGGCCTTATAATCTCATCTACCCTTAAAAACATCCTTCCTTACCTCTGGAAGCATGGGTTTCTTAGAGCAGCATGGAAATGTGGAAGAAGTGAATTTGGTACAAATTTCTGTTTTCTAATTTGCTGATAAAGCAGTTCAGAGGGTAGATCAACATCTAGCAAAGTGGCTGCAGACACAAATATGCATTAAAATAGTAACGTTCAATTTCTAATTCCCTTTGTAATGGTTATTATACTGCATTGTACTTGTCCAAAGCAAGTTTCAAAGTACATTTTTTGGATTATAAAGCCTGTTTATAGAACTTTTATTGAAAGAAAACCTAGCAATGTAAAGATATTTGGTCTTAAACAAGCACAAGTCTAAAAATGTAGGATCTTTTTTAAGGGTCTTTAAAACTTAGGGTCTAAAAATTTAGAATAGGATTCAGAACGTGCAGATTCTTCTTGTGGGCAAGTATTAAATTATTTGTATTTTACCTATAAAAAGTAGAAATAATGGTTCTTTCCTGCTTTGTAAATTTTGATTTCTTGTTTATTGATGAAGCAAGCCATGGAAGATGTATTGTTTTTTTGCTGGCAATGTCACTCTTAGGGTTACAACCCTGAGCTTAGGAAGTACAGAGGTAGGTCACCTCCCTCAAGCTAAAAGTAGGTGATCTCTGTGCTTGAGGGAGGTGGCAAATACAGCAATTAATGAAGTACAAATTTGCATACTTAACTTTTGGCTGGCGTGACACTTTTCTGTTTGGTATCAACTAGTAGGATCTACAAGAACAAACTGGATAATTAGAAGTATAATTGATTCAAGGAGAGGAAGAGTTGCAAACAAGCTATCATAACAAGCTAATAGAATAAGTGAGTTCTGTGCAAGGACATGATGATGATGAGGAAATATCGGCCCTGAGAGAAATAAAGATTACGACAGAATTTGTTATACGATGTCATTGAAAGTCAGTACCATAATGGATTTATGTCTTAAAAAAAAAAATCTTAACTATGCCTAGCTTGCGATACCTGATGTAGCTGAGCCAGTCTTGCTTCTTTGTGTAGTACTACAATTACATTTAAACCCAACACTCAAAAAACCTAGTGTTTGTATTTATAATACGAAAGACTTAGTCCGGCAGCAATTAGTTCTTAGCAGAAAAAAACTGTGGTTTGCAAATACTGAACATATTTTTGTTAAGTCACAATTGATTTGGCAAGGTTGCAAAACTGTGCAAGGTTTTTGTGATGTGTAAAGTTAAAACTATGTAGTTAGGTGTAAGAAATCTAACACAGCATATGTTTCTCTTCAGAACCGGCACTTAATGACAGCTTCTCCTCTCCCCCAAAGTGTTCTTTCTGTGCTTCTATGCCTTAATTAGCTTCCCATTATGCCACAATAAAAATAAAACTTTTTTGATGAAAAGCATGTTTGCACAGCGCACTTCAAATTTGTAAATACTGAAGTAGTAGGTAAAAATCATCTTTAAACCCCTCAAGACTCACCTCTATGACACACAGAAGAACTAATGCCTGTTAAAAGGAGGCAGACAAACGGTGAGTGGTGACTGTTATAGCGCAAGACCTGCTTCTTTCTTTCGCTCTCACATATCTCATTTCACCATCATTAATTTGTATTAGAACCCTGTGAGATTTAAGACAAGCAGTGAAGACTGTTAGATGTTTAAGGCAAAGATTATCCTGTCTTCTTTACTAGGTAGGACAGAGTTAAAAACAGATGCCCTGCGAAATTTTTCCTAGAGCAATACAGGCCTAAAGGTCTTACAAACCTCCATGTATATACACATGTAAGACAAATTAAACCTCTCCACTATCTTGAACTTAAGCCTTTTTCCTCCTGCAGAAATAAAGTTCATAGAGTGGGACTTAATTTGCAAACCTTGATCTAAACTGCTTTAAATATACAATTCCCAATAAGGAAATTGCACATCATACAGGGTGACTTATAGCATATCTTATTTTATATTTACATCTACATCTAATACATATTCTCTGACAGAATGCACACATCTAGATTCAGACAGCTACTTTTCACAAAAAAACACTGCACAAAAGACACAAAACTAAACACAAGGCAGAGTCCCTTGAAGACGCTATTATCTCACTATAATGCATATTTTAATCCTCGTTCCTTGGTCGTATTGTTTTCATTAATGTATTTTCCACAGAGCATCTGCGTGTAAAGTTACCAAGAAATCTAACCTACATTTGGATTACATGTTTTTAAGAAAAATATTCTCAACTATATGTGAGAGAATGTGTCTGTGAAGTACTTTTGCCTGAAAATCATGCAATTTACAGTTACCTAGTTTCTGGATATTTGTCTAGTGGCTTTGAAATGTTTATATAGTACTTATGAGTATATTGTCCTTTTAATACAGATTAGAAAAAGAAAATTCATAGAAATAATCTCTGCAACTGTGTACTTAAAGAAAAGACAATGAGGTGTTAGGGGAAGAGAAAAATGGAAGGAGAAAGAAGGAACAAAATTGAACATTTTTGTTTTTTGTTTTTTTTAAACAAAAAGACAAAATACAGTGGAAATATACCAAAGGAAACAAAGCTAGTTAATTTTTATTTTCCAAAACTCAGACCTAAATGAATATGTTAAATAAACATCCAGAAAACAGTCAGTGCTTACTGTATTAGCAGACGCACAAGTTAATTAACCAAACGTATTACAGTGAAATATTAACAGAATTATTTACATGCATATTTACAACATGTGTTCTTTACAGTAGCGACTTTTGGGGATATTTGTCCATTTTTTTTCCGTAAAGGGGTTCTACTTTGTCTAACCAATAACAAATGACAGGAAGCAGTACAACTAAAATCAGCAACAACAGTGGAGTATCCAAGAAAAATTAACATGATTATTTTGGGTCAAAAAGGAGCAGCTGGCTTCAAAATGTTAACATTTATGAAATAAATGATTGAGGGTACACAAGCTACAAAATTATGACAAATTATATAAAATTAGAAGACTGGAGAAAATTACAAAGGTTGCGAGAAGGTTAGACATGTTAGATACATTCAGAAAAATATATTAAGAACTGCACATACTCATGAGGAGCATGGTTAAAACATAACTATACTCATGTAGCCTTGAAGAACACAGCAAACTATTTAAAGGAGAGTTTTTGCTTGTAAAAGTTGAAAATAGCTGAACCAAAGGTCTTGAAAGCACCTGACTTCCAAAATACTGCTTGCTTCTTCACAGTATCAATATATTAAATGTTTGTTCCAGTAAAAAAAGTCTAGACCTCACCCATGTGTTTTGCAAAGGGGAGAAGGGAGGGAAAAAAATCTTAACAAACCATTTGTCATGATTGTGACATACAGAAAGGATAATCCATATTCAGCTAATACTCTGCTTAGCAAAAAAACAAACACCCCCCCCCTCAAAAAACCCCAAACAACAAAAGAGCAACCAAACAAGGAAAAAAAACCCAACCAAAACCCAACCAAAACCCGGATATCTTGCATATGAAGAAAAGGATAAATAAGTTCTAAGGTATACTAAAACAAGCAAGCAATTAAATTTAGATCAAGTTATTTATCCCCTTTCTACCCCATGAGAAATTTAATGGGACCGTTCCCAGTTAGTTAAGTTTTATTTCCATTTTAATATTTTTAAATCGATTTTATTGCAGCCAAAACATTGTTCATTTACCTGTACATAAAATAAACTATGATATATACACAATATTTTAAGTTACAGGGCATAAGTTTACAATTTTTGGCAGATTCTGTTTAACAAAATGAAAATTGTGTAACGTTAGTACTTGAAGAAACTCAGCTTCCTTATTTTGGTACAAATGTTACAATTCTCTGTTCCCCTGTATCCTAATCATACCTAAACTGCTTTAATAAACTAACATTTATGTGTAGCATCTCACTGTTTTCTCTTATGTTCTGATTCTAGGCAGAATTTTTCATATGCTTCTTCAATTTCTGGATCCATCTCATCATCAATGTCATCGAAATACCTACAAAATCCCCAAAAGAATACATCAGTTTAGGTACAGATTTTTTCAGAAACAACAAGTAGGTGAAGTTTTTATGCAATTTCCAAGAATAAAGCAGAGCTTCTTAAATAAGTCAACCATGACACTGACCAAAAGGGGAATTAAAAAAAAAAAAAAAAAAAATCATGGCTACCAGGAGAAAAAGAAAAAGCTCAAAGCAGCACAAACGTACTAATTGCTACAGTGTTTGTGGCCATTATAAGACTATCTTCTGCTGTCTGCAGGTTAAAAGACAGAAATAGTGTTTCTTGGATGACAGAAAAGCAATTCATAATGCAATCCAAAGTAACTTCTTTCTAAACTTCAGTAATGTGCCTGCACTGATCTATGTGCGAAAAGCATTATGTTGGCATAATTTCTGTTTGGTTAACATCCTGGTCAACTTCCTAGTGCACATGCTGCATCAACTGTTTTATCTGCACACTATTCAGGAAAAAAAAAAAAATCTTTACATAGACAACCTGTATTCCTATTTGCTGATCCATGAAAGAAGGCAACCTTAATTAATTTCCCTTCTGCATCTGCATTATGGCATTACCTTCTATTATATGGTAACTAGTCTTTATTTCACAGAACATCTGTCATATTTAGACCAGATAAAAGACTCAGTCCTGTTACTGACAATCGGTATTACAGAGAATGGAAGCTACTACAGAGTTTCAAAATAAAGCTGGGCAGGGATGGTGATCACTTAACAGCTTCTCCTGTTCCCACAGTTACTGGAAGCAACTTAAGTGTTGCTTGTTTTCTGTACATCCAACTGGAGTGTTCATCACCATAAATTAGGACAATGGATTTGTAGTTTGAACATATGGTATATAATTCTAAACAGAAAAACAGAGAAACAAAAAAAGCCCCTAAAACATGCCCTGCCTCAAAAACTTTGCAGCTATTGACTCTCAAAAAGCGTGTATTAGTTTCAGGTGCCCTGTTTACTTTCTCTCTCTGTGCCTTAGTCAGGGAATTACAAGGGAATTGGCATGTCTCAGCTGCACTGAGGCCAAAAATAGTATCTATCTATCTGACGTCCAACCACAATAAGTGCCACAGAAATGTTTGATAAGGAAAATATTTTCTTCTGGGGCATTGTGCATTAAAATAATTTGTCTACATACTTATTTTATTCGTTCCTCCTTTTTTGTGGAAGTGTAGGCTTGAGGAGGGACGCAAACATAGAACCCTTCTTCCTGATCTGAGTCATGCAGCTGACAAAGCATCAGGATGCATTTATCTAAGCTTTTCTTAAGCTAACAAAGAAGGGTCCACAGTCACCTTGTATAAAGGTTGGCTCACCGTCTTTCATATGTCACTTCAGATTTCCTGTTTTTTTTTTTTTTTTTTTTTTAAGTTGCTATCTTCATTGTGCATTTCATTTGCTTTTCTAGGCACAGCAGTTCACATAGGTATTTATTTTGAATATGAGCTTGCTTCATTTCTGATGACATCTCTAATTTATCAGAGCCATTCTACTGTCTAAACCAATCCTCCAAAGCTACTGCAGCTCTTCTTGCCTAAGTACCACCTAAAAGTTTTCCAATTTATTACCAAAAATACTGATTCAGGCCAGCACTCTACCATCTATACGAACAACACTGGAAATATTTTTAGGTACAGAAGTTCACTATCAAATCGTGATCTGAGAATCCTCCCCACCCTTCAAAGACATAAGTACAAAGCTCAATTTATTCTGGACCCAATTTCTTCTACTAGTTTCCTATTAAACGCTTATAAACTGGTATCAAAAAGTCAGATTATATTCCCATCTACAGATTCCTCTTTTGCTATTAGGTTGCTTTTCCTGTTCTATAGGAATGCTGAATAGCCATTTATTCAGAGAATATTACCTATCCTGAGGAGAGAAACTGGAATCCTTAACAATCCTTTCCTCTTCCCCTTGAAAGGCTTTGAAAATTTTGTGATCGCCTATAGCTAGGATGTATGCATATAAATCAAATAAATTCAGGTTGCTTCATTTCTGACACTTCCTAGCTCTGGTGCTTCATTCAGGCAAAAAAAATTTTAATGCATATGAGAATATGCTTGCATATGTGCAGAAATATCTGAAATATAACCACCTTTCTCAATTGGATAAATATAATATTTTTTTCCAACTTGCATAATTACAAACCAACCTACGCAAAAGCAAACAGTTTCATTATACAGCTTTACATTTTTGTCAAGACTGTGTTCTTAAGTCTGCAGTAAAAATAACTAGTATTAAAAAAGTATCGCTCTGAAAGGAAACATACGGATCTCCAGCCCCTGTTAAATCTGTTCCATTTTCTTCGTAGTCTGGAAACAAATCCTCTCTTTCAAGCAGCTCTTGGTATTTTTCTTGGTAATCTGGCATAGCAAAAATGAGACCGAGTGATATATAATAAGATTAATCATATAAATTAGCATTCCTCTATACAGTTTGAAAATAAGCTATTTAATGTTTCATGTCATTTATGGTCTCATATTACAGGAAAAACCTCTTTCCTACAGTGTTTTCCTATGACATCAATCATCACCTCTAAGAATAAGGAAAGATACCTATTTTCTAAAGAACTGTAAAGGTAGTCACACATGTTTATCTCAAATGATGTCAAGCCATGCTCTGCCCAGACAACAGAAAACAAAGAAGCCACCAAAGAAACAAACTCCCTTTCGTTAATGACCAATGGACAAACCAAAATAGACTGCAAGATTTCTGACTACCTGAAGAAACAGCAGTAAGTGCTGAGGTTTATAGCCAAAATCCTTCTGAACTATGTGAAGTCAAGTACATATCCTCTAACATTTACATTATTTTAATCCAGAGCAGGGCATATATTACACACTTTAAAGCCAGAAATTCAGACATAATTTTGCCTTTTCAATTGTATTGGTTTCAGATACTTTAAAAAGAACTTTGCATGTACTTCAGCAGGACAAACTTAATTACAACTTTCTTAAGAGTGAGAAAACAGGTGTACTAAGCTTAAGACATACCTGGATCTGCTGCAGTGAAAGGAACACCATCAGAAGTGTAAAATGTTGGCTCATTCTAAGAATAAAGTTATACAGTAAATTATATGCTTTCAGAGAGATAACTGTTTGTAGTTTTCAGCAATGTGATTGTCTATGATCAAATTAAATCCACAATATATTAAGGAACTGAAGTTTGAGTACATTCTTACCATAAAATAGTTTGGGTCATTTTCAGGGGTAGCTTCTCTATATGGAGAAGTTGCATGTACTCTACCCCAGTTACTTGATCGTAGTTCTACTAGTTTCAGAAGCATCTGTTTCACGTCTCTGAAATAGAGAAAAGCACAGAAGTTTGAATGTTTTGTGCTAAGCAAGAAATCAGACCTCTCTTATCCTGCAAAAACTGGTTTGTTAAATCAGTCCCTAAAATCGTTTAGGGACCGTACTCATGCAAAAGAATAGGGGGGAAAAAAAAAACAATCCCCCCGCAAAAATGTCAGTAAGAGAACAAAATTGCTTAACACTTGTTAAACCTGTTACTGCAGATTTACAGTCATAAATCAGTTTAAAGAGACCAACTAACCAAAATACTTTCTTACAATGGCTACATTACCCAAGGTCAGAATTACTTTGCATGATAACTATACTGTAATGTTAAATCCCAGCCTGCCAAGTTGTGTTTTTAACAAAAGACATTTTATGATAAGAATAAATTACAAGTGCACCCAGTTATGGAAAATATTTTATATAACACAACCGCAAGCAACAAAATGTCCTTCCTAATTTTCTGTCAGTATCACTGAATATGTTAGTAAAAACAAAGTCCTTAAGATTTATTAATAGGTTTATAAGATTTGAAACATGATTGGAACAGCATGAATGTGATGTATTTTTCTGTTATGTCCAGATTTAACTTTACCAAATGTTATTTAGTTAACACAAATTACCATTTTGGTCTTTTAGGAGGAGATCTTTCTCATGCTACCCTCCCTTATCTCCACACAGTCACTGTAGCATGTTTGAACACATTAAGCAACAGCTTCTTCCTTCACAACAATGAGAAAGTATTTTCTTAAAATGTCACCTTTGGGGCTCATCAATTAAAATACTGTATGAAAAGAATTTACATTAAGTGATAAAATACAACAGTGTTCACAGCAGAACGTGATGAGTTTATCAACATCAAAAAGGCTTTGCTTTTTATCTATGGAATCCTAGTTTATAATATCCCTGAGACAACAGAAAAAAATACGTAACCAGGTTGAGTGATAATTATCTTGTCATCAGGATATTGTATTTTTCTTCCTTCAGTGACTTTAAAAAAAAAAAAAAAAAAGCTCCAAAAGGACAAAGTTTAGTCCAGTCTACAGAAAATGGAGTTAGTTCTCTTGTCTGAGTCTTGATGCTTTATATGTATTTCCTCAATTATAAAATATAAGAAAGATTGAGTTTCTTTCCCTTTCCACTTCCTCTCTGGTGATGTAGGCAGCCCATACAGAATAGAAATTGCTGTAGTTTTTAAATCAAGCTATCAAATCTGCAGCACAAGTAATCTGAGGAGCAGACCCTTTTCTTATAAAGGATGGTAGTGGGGAGCAACAGAGACTGATATTCTCACACTAGTTTAAGCATCTAATCTATGCTCCTAACTTTGGCCTTCTGCATCACAATGAAATTCTTTAGCCAACAATAAAAGGTAACGATGCCAATGCATTAAATACCATCTCGACATCTTCCCTACAGTAAGAGAAACTGCTTTTTCCTCTTAAGCAAGTCCATGAAGAAAAGTTCAGTGAGTCTCAAAAACATATATATATATATCTTCAATTCTTTCTTTTACTAAAATAAGTTTGTCCTTCTGTGTCTTGGATTGTGGCTTAGGCCATCAGTGTTCTCTGGATTCTTGAAGCAGAACCTTCTTCTTCCCTGCAGAGTGGCTCAATTACAGCCCACAGATGCTACCAGGTACTGTTGGTGTCCCTCCATAAGGCATAAAGCAAGAGATATGCTCAGCGTCTGAACACCCTACAGGTTTTTAACAAGTCTGTAAGAAGCCTGAGGATGGAATACAGCAGAATCAGATAGCCTTATGTACAGAACTGATTGCAATCCAGAAGAATATACAAGCCAGACATTTTTTTCCAGCCTGTAGTAAGATTCTGCCAAAGGTATTTGTTCTCCAGAAAAAAAATATGAATTTTATGTCCTTACAGGTTATGATTTATACATACCATATTTAAATTCAGATGTAAAAGTATAAACTGTCACACATCACCATTATTGTATTTTTGGTACTTATAATTTCTTAGACTCTAAAGCACTGAAGAGATATTTCAAGACATAAAGGTCAGAAATCCTGACTGTATCTCTACTAATAGATTTAAATTTGATTGAAAATTTTTTTTGATAGGTGGGAAGTGAACAAAGTATCACCTTACTTTTCATGAAAAGTTAAGATGTTTAATAAAAAAATAAAATGCTGAACATAAAGTCTTCCCACCTGCTGCAATTTGCATCCAACACAACATTTTCAATTCTCTGAATCATTTCATCCATTTCATTCTTCCCTTTTTCTTTCCAAGCATCTTCTAAAACTGAGCCTGTCAACTAAACACAATGTATTAGTAAAAAAAAAAAAAAAAAAAAAAAAGTTTTTAATCAAATTATAGAAAACTAAGAAGAAAAGTTATCAACCTAATATGTTACAGATTGTTACAGAATCTCTTTAGATGCATTGTCTGACTACCTGAAGGTTGGAACTGCCAATCTTCTAGATCTCTTCAGTTTTGTAACGTTACAGATCTTTTAAGTAGATTATTTTAGACTGCTGGCAGTATGGTAGCTCTGTTTCCAGTGCTTATGTTACCAAGTTAATAGGCACTTCCCTCCACTCTTTAAACATGACTTAAAAAAACCCAACACTCTTCAGTGATTTAATAACACTGTGAGACAAGTCACATTACAACAGAACATACACACTGAACAGTCTTTTTGAATATTGCAATGATTTATTGTGGCAGACTGTAACACATCATAATCGGAGTCTGCACATCAGTGGGAGACGTACTGCATTTGACCATACAGTTACTCAAGTCATGTCAATTCAGAAATCCTGCAACATTTTAAATCCTGTTCAAAAGAACCGACAGTATCAGATCCTAATTGCTTTAAGCTCATACTATGAAGAAGTGGACCACATTTTTGCAGGCCACCAGCTTACCTGAGAATAAGGAATAGGTTAGCAATTGTTAGAAACACGTCAGTCAGCATAGCTAGCACCAGGCATATGCCAGAGGATTTCACGAGGAGCTGTATCAGAGGAGCCAAGAATTATCTAACACAGCCAGCTTGAATTTTAGTATGTAAAACCTGTGAGGCTGGAACTGCTGCCGGGAGAGCTCTCTAGCAGCAGACAACCTAGAACTGCCATGGATGAAAGCCTTTCCCATTAAGAATAGGCATTTCATCGCCCAACAATAGCACAGTAGGAGTTAAGAGTTAAACTAGGAAAAAATAGTTTGCCACCATAGTGAGCAAAGTTAATAGCAACTTCTAATGTACTTAAGTGTCACATGATTGAAAATGCTCAGAATGGTGTCTCATGCTACAAAGGACTAAAATGTAAAGCTAAAAGCAAATACCTTAACCAACACTCAATTCACATCCCCAGTTTTCTACTACAGCCCTGCCTTGACCTTAGATAACAGCACAAAGGTGGTTTGATTAAAAATAAACATACTGCAAAGCAAACAGGTAAAAACCTGCATCTGTTAAAGGGAAAAGACATCAGAAAATAGGCATTTATTGTTTCAGTAGGATACTAAGCTTTTAGCAAAACTCAGATTTCATAAGAAAGCCTAATCTGGCTACAGATTAACATCTGTAGATACTTTGAGACATCAGAAAACACTTCCATTAAAAAAAAAAAAATCACTGCTGATTCTAGTCTGTAATACATTTTAGATTCAGCAATATGTGTCATAAAATAATTTAGATCACTGTCTTATTTTGTAATGAATGCTGTGAAGCAAGATAAATACTGCAAGAATATCCACAGAACTGTTGAGTTCTCCACCTTTGGAAAACTTTGGAGAACCATCAGAATAAACAGCAGCATCGAAAAGCTTCCTGCTTTGTGTGCTGCCTTTCTTGAAAGGTCTTTCAGTGGTCCTTGCTGCAAGGAAGCTCTTCCAACATAAGGACTACCTGCAGGAGTGAATGTGCTCGCTGAGCACAACCTCGCACTTGCTATTAAGCAACCTGCTTGAACATCCAATCTTTGTTTAAAATGCTTAGATTAGAAGTAGTAAAACCTCTCTTCCCTTTTCTCTATTTGCTATAGCAAAATGAGCCCCCAGAACGTGAATTTAAGACAGAAGAATCCAAAAAGTGACCCCCCCCCATAAACACTGTAGCGTGAGGAGAAGGGAGAATGAGGAAGAAAAACCATCCAAAAAAAGAATCCACAAATATGCTGTTTAATTTTTGATCTTCATTTCTAAAAGAAATTGTTTTCCCCACTCTATATGGGGGAATGGCTTCTAATGGTTTATGAAGAGAAGAGTTGCTCCCCACATAGAGGCTAACTTTCTTTTCTTTTTTTTTTTTTTTTTTAGAAAAAGTAAAGCTTAATAGCAAAAAGACTTGTTTTCCTCATGCATATGTTCTTCTATATATGTGTATATACTTTCTATATACTTCTACAACTGTAATGATGCAAACAGTAGGAAAGAACTGAGAAAAAGAACCTTTTGTTGTAGAAATCAAGTGATACATCCTAACTTTTTGATGTTAATCAAACCATACTCAAAAAACCCACCACTCATCCAAGTCGGTAACAGTTCTCTCACACCAGGAGTGGCAAATGCAGTGTTAAAGGATCACTTACACCTTTGTCTTTGCCTCAGTTCTGCTGCTCTTGTATCTAAAAAACAAACTGTAAGGCTGTTTGTGCAAAGTAGTATGTTACTTTGTTTACTTAATTTACTCAGTTTCCTAGTGGTACTAAGCAAAAGAAAGTACAGCTTGCTCAACAAGTGGTGTAACGTATAAAATCCTATACACGTTTCCTCAGTTGCAGTTTCTTTCTCCCACTGTTCCCAGAGGTACACCTGTCCATTGCTTCAAAAGGAACATACTACTTCCCTACATACATTTCTTTGTCCGGTAGGGCTTTTTGAAGAGATATCCATTCAGTTACTGAAAACGTTTTAAAAAGCCTCTCCATTTTCTGTTTCCAACCTTCAAGCACTTCTAGATATGCGAAACTTCTCATCTTTCTAATGAGAAAGGCTTTTGTGAGACACTGTCACCTACACTTTAGTATTCCAGAAGTACAACCTACTGACATTATGCCCTGCTTCTTTCCCTTTTCAGGCATCCAGCGAAAGCATTCCCAGAGCATGGAAGCACATGACAAGTTGGAGCTCCAAGAATGACAGACAATTGCTTAACTCCATTAATGTTCATGCTGATCTGGAGAGGAAATACTTCCTCCCTCCTTTCAGCTAATAAATCCTGAATTTCTAATTATCCCTAATTAGAAACCTCTCCGTATCACTCCACTTAAAGACAGCGGTTAACCACATGCTATCGCGCAGATCTACGGGAAGAACTCTATGATGTGGCTGCCTGTGTTAGCCTGGATCTGTGATACAGGAATCTCTTCTAGCCTGTGCCACAATAAAACAGACTAATTTTTTTCTTCCTCATCTTTCTTTTGGGGAGGGGAGGAAGGGGACACGCGCAGGGGGGAAGAGGAGAAGAGAGGAAGGAAAGATACGGAAGTATTTCCTATCAGTGAATCCTACTCAGCTGAATATCCACATGTGAAAAATCAACAGCCTCCCAAGCATAACCAAGCTTTACTTCACAGCTCAGCCTCACACACTTCCATAACCACAACTGCAAGAAACGGTCAGTATCAAACCTGTCTCCCACTGACCAGCAAGAACTGATTATAGCTGTGGCTGTTAGTTTCTTTAGGCATGGGTGGAACACGGGACTAAGAGGTACTGAGACAATGTCTGTGCTGGCTTTTAGAAAAATGAGCTCCATCATCTTGATTTTCTGCTGTCAGTACTCACCGTTTCATCCTGACCCTCTTCAGCAATCACTGCTAGTTGTACTAGGAGTGTTTTATGTTTTTACTGCGTGCATGCTCCAGACATGTGGTTTTATATGCTTTTCTTCCTTTTTCTATAACTGTACAGTATTAGCATCGAGAGCATCACAGAACTTTAGAGCGAAATGCCCTCTCTTGTGCGACACAAACTCTTACGTGCCATTCTCTCCAGTTTAATAAAAGCTGCCATAAACCTAATTTATAAACTTGCTGTCTCATCTCAGTTTGAGAACAGATGGAAAAGACTAACAGGTTGATGAGAGTGGGCTAGCAATCCATCCTCGAGTCCCAGCATTACTGTTTCAAGTAGGTCTCCTGAAATGCACCACGAGGAAACGTGAAATCACAGCAGAGTTCTGAATGGCTGATCAGCAAAATGCAGGATATTCAGCCTGAATAGTCTGGCTTATTTGAATAGAGGCATTTGTGTGGATGCCACATACAGCTAGGAAATCAGATGTACCTCAGTTCCATGCAGTTTAACTGATGCACTTACAACTACTTACAAGTAAACATTTTCTGTTTAGATAGAGCTCTTTTGCATTATATATACAAAGAGACATGGAAGGTCCTGCAATCAGGCAAACTATCCCCTCAACACCCCCCTGCCAAAAAAAGCTAAATTGCAAGAATGAAATAAGCATGAGAAATGATATTTTCCATAGATGCTAATTATTATTTAAATAAAGTTAAACAAAATTTTTAGCTATTCAATTTAAGAAAGGAACAACCTGAGGCATCTGAAATTTGCCATGAAAGTCTGAATTTACTACATGAGAAAGTTAGCTAGCTAGAAGAGTGAAGGAAGAAAACAGCAGTGTTTAGATTTTATCTGAGATTTCTGTTGAATTATTTAAAGTTCTGACCTTTAAGACATTATTATTCCTAAATATTAATATAATCTATTTTCTTCTGATTAACTGAGATATTTGATGGGAATTATATACAAAATTAGACAGGTACAAGTCTCAGGTATGTTGGCTGTTTTATATTTTTCTTTTAAAGAAGACAAGCTGAATATGGATGATGCCCTCTTTCAATCAGGACTATAATACATTAGAAAAATCAGAAATTACAAGACTTTTTTTTCCCTCCTTCTTTTCAAACTATTGTCTCACCTTCAGCAGTTTCACTGCACATATCAAATTGTTGTCCACAGGATTAGAGAAGAGAGCATTTAGTAATTCCCCAAGGCCAGCTTGAAGAACTTCTGCTCGTGTTACCTGTCCCTTTGTTCCTTTAATCTGCAGAAGATCAAAAACCCATTAGAAGATTTACATTTTAGAAATTAATTTAGTCACATTTTCCCTCTCAGATGCTGTATGGTCTGGTTTGTGATTAACATACATGGGCTCTTCAGTTGGAACAACATGCAAAATATGGTCAATATTTTAGAATACAGATTGAGTAATATTCTAACAAATCTGACAAACAGGGTATGCCTAATATTTTGTTTTCATTAATCAGTTCTTGGGGGAAGCTGCAAAATGCCTGACAAATGGTGCACATCATTCCAGCTTCTTGGAGTCCCAGGCTCTTGCCCATCCTACATTATGCATTCTCTACAGCTGCATAGTAGCTTGCTTCTAGAAGGCATTCTTTATTTAATTGAAAAATATAGAAAATGGTTTTAAAATTAAGGAAATACTCCACAAAACCTGTCGAAAAGCAAAACAACACACACCCTTTGGAAAGCTTTCTTTTTACTTATTGCAAGCGAGAAGTAGATTTTAAGGCCCACTTACAAATAAAAACAGGTTAGAGCATTGGTTTCTTTTCTCATGCCAGGAGAACATTTTTATAATGCCTGATTAAATCAAACTACTGAAACATAAACCAGAAATATATTTAAGAACACTACAGAAGTTAGTGAGCTTAAATGGATATGAGTCAAACAAGTTTATGTGTACTGAAAAAGGTGTACATACACATCACAGATAAGAGAAACATCTAAATACAAGATTTCATGCTTCATGTATGAGTCAAGGACTGAACCTTCAGAAAAAAATAATTTTAAAAGTCTGCATTTTTAATTGCTTGTTTTGAAGACTCCCACACCTTCCTCAAACATTTGTTAATAGCTCCTGTTAGTGGCTGAATACTGAATTACATGAATTACTGATCCTGACCTGCTTCTGGTAAGCTGTACATTTCCTATGTTGTTTAAGTATAATAATCTGGTAGTTTCACCAGACAAAACAAAAGAAAATATCAAAAGGTTCTTTCCAATTTTCCAAGGCAAACAGAGAGAAAATACCTGTGACCAGACACAGATTTCAGGTGGTTTATGGTTCCTTCTTTGTATAAACTCTTACACTGCTTTGCCTGGATACATTTCTCTTCTAACTTCTTGTCCTTTTTTGCTTATCTGCTTCTGTGACACATTATAATGAAATCGTTCTAAAGTTCTCTGACTTTCTTCCCTTCTCCCTTTTAAAAAAATCTCAAATGATACTCCATTTCAGTGTTCGCTTAAAACAACAACAAGAAAAAAAAAAAAAAAGAAAAAACTGACACAGAACTTTCTTCTTACCTCTAGGTTAAGGTAAAGTTCAGCTAAGAAGAGCACAAAGGCATGAAATTGTTTTCGAGTAGTCTCATCTCCTTTTGCAGCTTGATCTCTGTTTTCATACTCTGTTCGACACCTGAAACATTAAAACAAAAATCATTATCATTTGTAGACATCCCAACACATACAACATATTACTTATGTAAAGCAATGCTAAGAACTTATGAACTGCATTAAAACTGTTAGAACACTGAATGCCCAGAAATATGGATTATGAGGAAAATGAAGCCTTCACAAAGATAATGTGGATTTTTGTTGTACATGAATAAACTTAATTAATTATGTTTTCAAGCACCAAGAAGTTTGAGACAGCAGGATGAAATAGGGCAAATTACAGCAAGTAAAAATTAAAGACGGTTAAACAGTTAAAATCTCAGAAAATGGATCCAAGAAGTTTCACTTCAAGCAGTCAGATTGTCTTAGATGCCTTTATACTTATTTCATAAATTCTTCATCCCACCATTTTAAGTTACAGCTATGCATAATTTAGTTATAAATACAAATACTTTGGATTCAAATTCAGTGAACTGATTTAGTAGTATTTATAATTTAAGATAACACTGCAGTGAGGTAATTTTTCTAGTATTAAACAACTGTGTCAAAAACATGCAAGTTTACATACCAGTTCATAAAAGGAATTCAGTATTTGAAATAAAAGGAACACAAGATAACCACTGAGAATAAATCAGAGGTTACGGAATGGATTAAGAAGCAATTGAGAAACTGAAAAAAATCTAAGGAGTTGGAATATCAAAGTCTGAGTACAAGGTGGGCTGAGAAAGAGAAGAGTTTTCTGTAGGTGTTGTTAGCTTGTTCATATTCCCCCCCCTCCACACCATTCTATACATATTAGCAATACAAATGTAAGCAACCTTAAATTTATGGATTCAGGGTGATAAAAGGAATGTTTTTTATTGGATTGGCTTCAAAACTAGGAACGAGATAGATAATCGAGCATCAACAAGGATTTCCTTTATGGTATTGCTCAAGTAACAAGTATACTCACAAATCAGGAAAAGGAAAAACAATGAGATGCAGAACATTCAAAAGGAGAGTGAGAATATTCTGGTATATCTAATGGTCTAAGAATATTGATCCTTCACACGAACTAAAAGCTGTAAGAAGCAAACAGTTTAAAGAACCCCACAAGATAAAAATGATGATTTGTAGTGTCATTTTGAAAGAGAAAAGGCTCATCTGCTTTGGGACAATGGAGAAAAAAGAAGTTTCCATCATCTCTATAAGGAAATGCTCCTAATTAACAGAAATGCATTTTGATGGTCTTTCAAGTTCATCATGCTTTTGCTCCTAACCACAGGTGGACTAAATGAGACTTTTAAATGAAAAATAAGTGTAGCTTAAAAAGCCAGAAGTCCTCAAAGAAAAAGTGATCATTTCTAAAAAATCATGAAGTATTAGTGTACTAATCTTTCAAAATCTCATGTAACAAAATTTAAAAGAAAATACATCCATTTAAAAATAAGTCACTTCTGTCAACTATGGAGTCTAATCATTTTTTAACTGTGAGCCCCCAAAATTCTGTAACTGAAAATTTAGGAAGTTTATCCTTCTGTATTTTGTGTGCCTGTCTCACATATGTAAAGTCAATTAGCCAATCTGTGAATATATTTTATACAACAATTACAGCCAAAAAAGTAATTGAAGAAAAAACACAATGAAATAAGTAAAGAGTCAAGGGCAAGGACAGTATATGTATTTACATTTACAGTACTTTTAAAGTTGGCTAAGCTTTCAGATTCCCCCTGTAATTTGGGATCAGTCTAACATACTCTTCTCAGTTCAGAAGAGCCTATAGAACCCTGAATTGTCCTATTTTTTATATTAAAATTATTCTTCTGTATTAAAAAAAATACACATATAGGTATTAGATATCCAGTATGCACCTCTGCTTTAATAATCCTCAATTTGAACTTTGATTTTAAAGATATACTTCTTTGCCCACTGACTTAAGAGTTACATACACAAAAGAGGAAGACACATAACATGAGTATAGGCTTAAAATGACATGCTGATACTGACCTTTGAAGTAACAACTGTCGGAAGTTTCCACTTTGTGGATTAATGGTTAGATGGTGAGATAAATAATTACACAACCGTGCTCCCATGTAGGAGAAATTTGGGACAGATGTGGCCTTCCAAAATAAATTTGGAAAAATAAATTATACATCAAAGTAATGATTAGAATATTAGGAAGTATCTTTAAAAGCATTTTGGAAATCAATGTTTATCAACCTTTGACTAGACCACTGAAGAACAGTATTATCAAAAATTACAAGAATTACTATTTGTTTCATGTTAACTTTTGTACCTCAGCAACACTTTGCTATTTGCATTTCAGCACTTAAAAGTTCATTATACTGTGATTTCTTGGCTTTAAGAAAACAACCACCCTTATGCCATGTGTCCTCAACTCTACTTCCGCACTGTGACCTAAATTGAGTGTCTGAAAGTCACTTATGACCTGTTTATACAAAAATCAAGAGTTAAGACGCTTTCTTAAGGACATGCACTCTCTCTAGAGGAGCAATGAGGCCATTCAAACCAAAAATTCACCTTCAGTCAGTCTAAGGGCTATCTAGCCCAGAATCGTTTCTGGCAATAGTGAATGCTCAGGGAAAGAACGTAAAAACAGGTCAAGTAAAGATAAATACTTCCTCTGGTACACCCTTTAGCAATCTGCAGAACAGCAACCTCCCAATTCAGGAGTTAAAACGGCATCTTTCCAGTTAATAGTCCTTGATGGGTCTTTTTTTCTAAAATGATTCCTATTACTTTTGAACACTTACACTCTTATCAACTAAAACACAGGTGGCGGCAATAAAATTCCACAATTGGAGTTACACACTGTCTGAAAAATACTTTGCTTTAAACCTGACACTTGGAAACTTCTAGAGGTGCAAAAAACTAATTAGAAATTCATTAAGGTATACATTCAACCTCTTAGAACTTCAAGCAGAACATCCCTTTGTTTTGGCAATTTGTTACTGTTCATTTGTTTTAAACTCTCTTCTAGCAACACTCAAATTTGAGATTATTTCTCAGATACAATTTCAGTGATAAAAGGCTCTGGAGTAAGAAACACCATCAGCTCTGTCAAAGAAAGCATGGATACCGAGAATTCATTAAACTTTCCTCCACTGGCTTTATCATCTTTGAACATTATTTTTACATGTCGATCATCCGTCTGCACTGCAGATGCTCTTGCAGGCTTCTGCTTCTTATACGTTTGAGGAAAAAAAAGATCTTGCCATTAAGAAGTCAATGTGTTATATCTAATTACCTTTCACAAGCAGACGAAAACATGCACTCAATGCAATTGTACAATCTGCATAATGTTGCTGGAAAGAACTGAGCTGTTTTTGGAAGCTACAATAAATTTGATTACTTAAGACAGCCAAACTGTCCATTAAGAGGTATGTAAAACATCTAACAAGCGTTTTGGTGCTGTTCAGTAAGTTGCCTGGACCCAAAAAGGTGTCCCCTGCTCTTAGGCCAAGGTAAAAATGCATCAATTAAGAGTATAACTTTCCTTAGTGATAGGAAAAGAAAAGAAAAGAAAAAACCCTGACTTTTTCAAACCTCAGCTGCATTTTACAATCATTGCCTTCCTATAATTAGTTGGTTTGCATTTGTGGTTGTATCAAATACTAAAGCAATTCAATTTTAGGCATTATGCCCTTGCACAGCACACAAAGACCCCCCCCCCCAAAAAAAAAGAACCACTGAAGACATCATCTTAATAACCAATCATTATAGTGTAATGTCTTTCCTACATTACTGTTGCTAGCAATCCCAGTTTGTTTCTCACTCCAAAAACAAAACAAAACAAAAAAACCAACACAATCTAAGCATAAAGGCTAGTCTATCAATGCACAGCATGAGAAGTTTTAGTTACTGTAACAGCAACAATTATATTAACTACACAACAATCAAGATTTTTGAGGCCATTAAGTCAGAGTGCTCAGCTTTTGGAAAACAGGAGACCTGACACTCCATTATGGATAGAGACATAAGTGGATTAGGAAGAACAGGAGGAAGTAGACAATTAATCTTTTAGAAAGCCTGAATTACCTGACACCCAAATGAGGGGAAAACTATATAGAACTTGGGGGTTTTTTTGTTTTAGCCTTTTTCCTTGACAAACCTAGCATCTGTAGTTCTGCTCAGTTGGGTTAAATTAATGTCACTGAAGCAACTGCTTATAAACACATTTCATCAATTTTAACTGACATTTGTTATAAGCTAGGACTAGGAAACAACAACACCTAAGTAGAAGCTCAAGAAAGAATAATAAGCATAGTTGACTGGCACTCGAATGCTATATTCTCCTGATCTACAAAAAAAACTGAAGTATTATGCTTTTGAATAGTAGAACAGCTATTTTACATTGAGCTATAGTTTTATTTTTCACATAAAATTGTTTTTATTTTAGATTGTTTGCATTCACTGCTTCTCAGATGAGGAAGGCACAGCCACCCCAACACTGGACTGTTGTTTTAAATAGGGGGAGAGAGGAGGAGGTGACATTAAAGACTACATTAAATTTGAGAAAATTTATTTATGTATACAAAGAGTTACATATGGGATTATTTCCTGCACTTTCTTCCAATAAAGTTGTATTGCATATTTTAGTCTTTAATTATCTATACTCCCATGTGTCCAAATAGAAGATGGGAAAAAATGACGATGCTGAACAAAGTACAGGTAATCTCAATGGCTAGTTGAACTATGTTCTGAATTAAATGCGCATCAGTTCTGTATGACAATAAGAAACTTAATACCCCACAGTACTGTATGATGACCAACCAGTCATGCAGTTCTACATACCCTGAATTATTTCATATGAAAAAAAACAATGAGCAAGTATCTGCGCTTAAAAAGTGAATAAAAGGTTGCTTGTTCACATTCTTAAAAACAGAATTTGACAGAAACCAACACATTAAAGTGAGAGATACCCAATGTAATAAATAAACATCAAGCACAAGTGTGACTTATTCTCTGCAGCAAGCCCAAAAGACAGTAACAGCAGCTCATTTGCTTAGCAACACAGATTAAGCTGTTCTTTCCAGTGGCTCCCTCAATTAGTACAGAGTTCAATTCAAGGTCTCTGTCCTCATTTCCATAGCCATCAATGGGACTGGACCTAGTTACCCAGCAGACTAGCTTTCTTTTTCTCCAATTATGCTGTTCTGAAATAGGTAGATTCCAAATAAAGAACAAAGCCAGTCAATAACAGAGCGTTTCCCAAAGGGTGATGTGTACAACAGGTGGGAGTTTATTTTTTAAAATAGCAAATAATGAAAAAAAAAATCTAAGTATTATGAAACATTTATTTTTGTGGAAGAAAAGAAAAATGGAGAACTCTGACATAGCTTAAGGGTTTGTTCAATCTCTACCATAAAACAATTCAAAAATAACTCTTAATTGCTGTAATTTGCACTCCAGTATATGGCCCTGGAGATCCAAAGACACAGGAAAGGAAATGAAGTAAATTGTGGAAATTTATTAGCCAAGCAAGTACCCCACACTTGAGCATTCCTTTTCAGTCTACTAGGCAAAAGCTTTCCCCATACTGTTCAGTCTAAAAAAGGAATAGAAAAATCAAGTCAAAATAAAATATTACATAGATAAAATTACCTAACAAGTTATACTCATATGTATATCTTGGACCACTATGGAACAGAGGCATAATATCCACATCACAAAATGGAATACGCAGGCTACCTGCTGATAGATGAGTTCAACAAGTTCTTGCAAAGCTTCATCTGTAGTGACCCAGCCATTCAGTGTTTCAGCAAACTGCTCTATTTCAGTTTCAAAACAACCCGGTTGTTCAGTGAGATGATTTAGGAAATCTTGTACATACTCTGTCAAAGTCAGATAACCATCACATCCATCTTCAAAGGAAGACTCCTAGGGCAGTGAAGGAATATATCAACAACTTAAAAAGAACCTAAAACAAAGTTATACTTACCATCTCCAAAAGAAGCTATATGGCCCTTAGTCTTAAATAACTCCTGATGCTCTGCATGCTTGATAGTGATCTTTTTTACATGGTACACTTGAACATTTTTAGACAGCATACACCTCAATGCATCAGAAAGCTCCATTAAGTCCTATAATTCTAAGAACTGTGTCAGTTGTCATTATACAGATTAGAGTCTCCTAGCCAAACATGTCAAAAAGATAGACTAAAAAGCAAATCAAATGGTTTGCCAAGTTGAGTGTAAGATCAACTAACACTTTCAACCCCTTAAACAAACAAATAAGTGTATCTGTTAAGAATAAAACTACCAGACTGAGCCTCAGAACCCTTCTTGCCTGATGCATACACAAATTGTACTGTACATAAATGAACTGTAGAAGGAAAAGTAATTGGAAACGGAATGTTTTGTGCTTACATAGAGAAGTGCTCCAAAATAAGCAGGAGGGGAGAAACTAAAGAAATATAGTAAATGTAGTGTAATTTTTCCATGTACAATAAAGCCAGAAAAATTAATCTTCTAAAGTCTTCAACAAATTGCTTGGCAAGGGATTAAGACCACAAGGCATCAAATGAAACTAAGTAGTAATGCATTAATCAGCAGTTACTGATATTAAAAAAAAAGACAGTAAACACACCTGCTTCCTAAAGAAAGGAGCTAGCACAATACCAACCTTATCAATGTTTATGCTCCCACTGATGGGACAGAATGCTGATAATTTTGTCCATTCAAAAATTAACGTATATGTAACAGTCTGTAAAGTTCAATACTCTCCTGAATGATTGCAATGCTAGTGTATGAGAGGAATAGCATAGGGAATGAGATATTTTGTGATGTTATAGTACAAATAATTCATTTTGCAAATAGTATCTTACATGAGCATTCAGAAGTGAAAGCCAAAGCCCAAAGAGGGATCGCTAAAGAACCGACTTATAATTCGTGATTCAAAACATAAAGGTAATAGAATTCTCAACTGACCTACTATTTAATAAGATTTAAAATACACACTGCAAGGAAAAATTGAGCTATAAAACATACAAACATTTTTTATTTCTTTAGTGGACATACATACACTGAACAGGTTTATATTTTCATTCTCCCTCTCCCCACACTTCCCTAAAGCAACAGATGCCTTTTACTTTCTGGCTTTAAAATGCCTCAGTTTCTCCTCTACTGTGAAGCAATACAGATTTGCCATCTGTGAAAATCAAAAGACCTGCATATGAACTACAGAGAAATGCAGATAAACACTGCTGAAAAATCAAGTAGTGACATTAATTTCAGGGCCTGTAAGGTGCGCATGGGAAAACTTGCAGACTTTCCAAAATTCTTGAAAAGCCCATGTCTTAAAGGTATGCAACTTAACCTAATGGGAGACATGCTCAAAATAACAAAGGATAAACTAGAAAGACATTCCTGGTATATCTAATTAAGTAGAATAATTGCCCAATGGACAATACTGAACAAGACTTAAAGGGACTTAACGTGGCCCACCAGAAATGGGAAAAAATATGCTCAACTTAACGAAATGGTGACAAATTGTTACTAGGAATAATGAGAAAGCCGTGAACAACCTGATCCATGTTGGTTGTGCTTTGAGTTGGTGGTTGGATGAGATGACCTACAGAGATCCTTTCCAACCTAAAATATTCTATGATTCCAACAATTTGGAGTTTTTACTCCTTGGCTCCATAAGCTAACAGGCCTCTACATGACTTGCTGAATATTCTATTTCTGTAAAGGAAATCAACTTTTACTAGGAAATTTCAAATAGCCCCCAAAAAGTACTGTATAGTAAAGTTAGACTATTTTGCTCCCCAGAAGTATGACATTGTGTAACAACTGTAGCTTATATTAATCACATACAGCAGAACCAGCATCTCTTCAAACAATTTGTCTGAAAACTTTGTAGTCAGGTGGAAGGGAATGCTGTAGCTTGTAAAAGAAGCTGCTCTTTCTGACACTGCCTCTCTTCAAGAGTCAGTTTATGAGTTTAAAGACATAAAAATGGCTAAAAAAAAGTCTAAATAGATAGTAAAACCCCTCTTTTATCTACAGAAAGATTAAGAACAAAAACTATAGGAAAAGATCTATGATCCAAATCTGCTCTCAGCCTCTGTTTCAGCATGTGCCAAACACTACTTTGCTATACCTGAGAAGTATTTAAAACATTTCTGCTCACAAACTATCTTAGTCACCATTAATTTATCATCAACTTGATTTCTCCTCAGACCTTTTAGGAACAAGCTCTTTTTCCTTCAGATTATACACACACAACAATAAGTTTACAAAACTTAAATGCTTAATAAATAGCAAAAAAGCTGTTTATTATTTCAGAGAAATGTGAGTTTTCATAGCTAAAACTCTAGGGAATTTTATAAATGAAAGCTAAGAAGTATTATTTGTAATTCAGAGAAATAAGTTTCTCAAAATTGTTTTGCTTCCAATCTGCCATTGTAAAACTCAAAATCTGTGTAAAGTGTGCTAAATTTCACACTTTTGCTGCAGATGAACCCAATTTATTAAAATAATCCAGTCATTAAAATAACAAAATAAAAACCTATGTAATAGTGAAGGACTAACAATTCTGAAACATCACTATTCCATGCCTATTATATGCAGATGGATCTTGTATGCTTAGTACACTCTGATTAGCTTAAGGCCCCTACAACATACCAAACATACGTCCAGATAAGCGTTCTGGGTTTCACTAGCATTTTCACTGGCTATTTTTATTAATAGATCAGTCACTTATATTCATACCATATTCTTACAACATGGCAACTAGAAACTCCCACATGCTTGTGTGTTTCTGTAAAACAGCTGAAAAGCAACATCTCTGGCCTTAAGTGTTTGTAATTATATGTATGCAAATGTGTTCATTACAAATGGCTTTTTTTGATCTTGGAACCAAAATCCTTTATTTACAGAAAACATGTAACATGCATTGGGGCAAAGCCCTCTTTTCCCCCTGGATCATCCATTCACTGAAGCATATTCATGTTGGCATTTTGTCAACAGCTGTCTATTGGCTATGGGCTTGCATTATTCAGAACAGTAATTTTATTCAGTAAACTGGCATTGGTTGTAACATTCAGATAACATCAGTTTTATGAGTGAGGAAAAAAGAAGCTCCAAAACATCAAAACACCTTGTTTAGTATTCAACTTAAGTATTTTTCTATTAATGATTCAAAATCTAATGGCTTCAACTTGAATGCTTATTATACTTGAACATATTTGTAACAGCAGTAGTTACCATATACATATATGTATACACCAGAGTTTGGCTGTTTGCATAACAAAAGGTTATTAAAAGGATTAACACAGGTCTCCCCTGGAGTAAAATTACTGTACCAGTAACATGCAAGACATGGAGGGAGCAGAAAATAAGAAGCACCCAGCCTGTATTTATATGGGGCATCTACAACACAGATCTGAGATCACCCTTAGTCTGGCTGCCAATATATCCAATAGAAGGTAGATAGCTGCTCTGAAGGAGCCCAACAGTACTTTTCCTTTGGTGATATTGTATCACCAAAGGGCAAAATTATAAGACAGATGATGGTACATACAGTTGGGCAGTCACAATCAATCATAGCCAAGGCTCAGTACATTTAGAAAAGGGATGCCTATGCTTAGAAAAGCACAAGCTCAAGCTTTCTCCCACACTTGCTTCAAAAAACTGAGAAATCTTAATGAAAGTGCAGCTAAGCCTTTACTTGAAATGCAGTGTAGATGCAGCTACAACAGATGCAGTCTCAGAAGAGACAGCTTGCTCTGCAATCAAGAAGGAATGCAGTTATCTGCAGTTAACTTTAGCAAATCATCCCACACTGAAGACTCTCAAGTACTCCCTGTTATTCACCCATTATCACTTAACATTCTGCGTCTCAGGTGGTTGTTGTCCAAATTTTGGATTCTCTCAGGCTAGTGCAGCATTCAAGCTGTCTAATGCACAAGACCTCAAGAAAATATTGTTAATTTGAATATGAATAAATTGGCATATACTAAGGAGAGAAGAGATACTCACTGCAAAGTTTGGATTGTATCCTGAGGGATAAAACTCAGGTGCGTTAACAGACAATTTTGAGATTACCACAGGAGCCACAGCCACCTGAGGCTTAGCCATTGCTGGTCCAGAATCAGGAACTGAAACTTTATCTTGTGCTCCAGATGGAATTCTTGTCTGTCGCAGGTGTTCTGGAAAGGTTTTGTTATGTTAGTACTTTTTCTTAGACATCACTAGACTTCTATGTATTCATATAACCTAATACATAACTTTTTGGGGACAGAGTGGGAAGAGGGAAAAATAACAGGAATGACTTGCTCTTACAGGTAGAAACAATGTTACCAAGATACTTCCCCCCTCCACCAAAGTGGCACTGTACTCCTTTTTAGAGTGTAAAAAGGTTTAAATACTTTAGGTCTGACATTCTTTACAAATTAAGTCCCTTAAGTCCAGTCTCACTTTAGAATTTATAGTAAAGACTCCATTTTTATTGCTTTCCTTAAATCGTAAAAAGTTTTGACTTCGGCAAACACCAGAGGCCCTTCCACAAGTCAGGAAGTGAACACAACGTTCAGGCGAACGTGACCGAAAAGGAAAAAAAAAAGCAGCTCTCTGCACCCCCATTACAACACTTTTGTTAACATAACTAACTAGAGAAACTAGTAAATGTGCCTATGCTAAGCTTGCTTTCTCGTGGTTTTTTCACAGATTGCAAAGGCAAAGGCACAGGCAGGCCCTGTTAAATCTTAACGTATTCTTCAAAGACATTTAGCTATTATCTTTATCATAAACCACTGGCCAAAAATCCAGTCAAACTGTATTTCTTTTTTAAGCATATTTTCCACGTTTTCTTTATAGAGCGGCTCCTAAGTTTATTGAAAACAGGACCTGCTGGCTATCTGGAAAAGCCAACCAACAAACAACGCTCTGTGCTATTGCGGGGTTGGGTTTCTTTCTGGCAAACCTCTCGGCCAGAATCAGAGAGAAGCCCTTCAGCACGAGGGGGGCTGCGACCATCTGCGGTCGCAGGAGCAGGCGGAGAGCACGCACGCAGATGTGCGCACACAAAGCGGGGGGGGGGGGAGGCCCGCGGGAAGGCTGCAAGGCGACACCGCGCCCCCCCCCCTCCTCCCCGGGCACAGGCCCGCGAACGCGAGGGCCCCCGCGGGGCACGGCGCGGCGCGGGGCGCCCCGCGACTAGCCAGGCAGGCGCCCGGCAGGCTGCGGCCTCAGGCCGGGCGCGGCGCGGGGAGAAGGGACGCGATCATGCGGGAGAATCTCCGGGGAGGCCGGGGCCATCGCAGGGGCCTCCGTGGAGCGGCGCCGAGGCGAGACGTCGGGCGGGGGCGGCGGGGCCCCCGGAGCGGCCCCCCGAGCGGCCGGTACCTGCGTTTCCGGTGCCCGGCGGCGCCGTCTTCGGCGGCCGCAGCGGTTCCTGTTGCTGGGGGAAGCCGCCCGGCTTATGCTGCTGCTGCTCGGCCGGGCCCGGGCCGTGGGCAGCGCTGCCCTCGAGGCGGGCCCCGCCGCCGCTCTCCGGCGCGCCCGCGCCGCTGAGGAGGGCGCCGCCTCCTCGGCCCCGGCCGCGGCCCCGGCCCTGGCCCTGGCCTCGGCCAGCGCCCGGAGCCCGGTCGAAACCCTCCGACATGCTGGGGCCGGCGCGGCTCACGCCCTCATGGGCGGGAGGCGGAGGCCGGCGCGGGGGGAGGCTCGGGCCCGCGAGGTTCCCGGTTCGCGGCGGCCCGAGCCCTTCACTTTCAGTTTCTCCCCCCCCCGCACCGCCGCGATGGTCGCGGCCCAGCGCCGCCCGCAGCGCCCCCTGGCGGCTTCGCACCGCCCGTCGCCATGGCAACCCGCGCGGCCGGGGCCCAGCGCGGCCCCCCGAGGCGCGGCGCCAGGCCGGGCGCCCTGCCCGCCGCCGCCCCGCCGAGGAGCCGCCTCGGCTGCCGAGGGTTAAAGGCTCCCGCCCGGCGTTAGCGCCGCGTCGCCAGCTCCACGTGCTCAGAAATCACGAGTCACCCCCCGCCAGGCAGGGCTGGGCTATCAGCAGCCGCCGAGCACCGTTTGCTTGCGCTAGCAGGCCCCCGCCGGGTCACGGCAGCCTGGAGCTGGCGTTTTCAAATGGACAATATTCTCCTGTAATCGCGCCCCTCCAGGAACAGCTAGCGCGAGGCAACAGCACAGCACTGAGACCCGAGACAGCAGCTGCGGGCTGCCTGCCTTCAGAAACGCCGCGCCGCGCCGCGCTGCACGCGTGCAGCTGTCCTCAGAGGGAAGCGGCACGTGTGGGAAAACTGCAAGCTAAACGATAACGTGCAGTTAAGCCAGCAAAGCGAAACCTCCAGCGTGACAATTATTACTGCACTGCTAGGTCTACTTAGCGTAACCTTGTTGGTCAAGAATAACGTATTTCATGGATAGTTACACAAAAACACAAGTGCTATGCTGATTTAGTCCCTGTGAGCATGGAAGTTTTAAAAAATTAAGTGAAGAAGACAGTCCATGTAGTACATTTTGCTCATCTCATTAAACACTGATGATTCAATTCACATGTCCATTCACAATTTAATTCACCTATCTTTTGTTCAACTGGCAGAGTATTTCTGTATTTGGTTTGCAACCTCCAGATCACAATCTGTTTTCAGACCTAGGAAGCAAACTGAGAATTGAGGTGCCTAAAACATGCCTCAGTTCACCCCACTGGTGCTGTTTGTGTGTTGTCTCCCTAAGCAGTCTGCTCCGTGCTGCTCACCTTCCCAGCTGTTATTTTTATAGAAGTGAAAGGCTTCTGTGTTGTTAGTTCAAACTCTGTTGATGACGCAGAGGAGGATGAAAAGAATTCAAGTACGTATGAAACTTTGTAAAAAATCAGAATGGTACTGTCTTACGTATTTCTAACATATGGCTGTATCGTAAAATAATGCACTTAGAGTTATGTTCGTAGTTGTTTTATTACAACATTTAGCTATTTTTAATTATTAACGGGGGGAATAGACTGTAAAATATAGTCTAGATTTATTATTTCCCCAAGGCATGTATTAGACTGATTCTCGGTGAGAGGCAAAGTTGGGCAGACAGTAAAAGTAATACAGTTAGAATTAATCAGGCTCACTGGGAAACCTAAGCAACTATTGGTGAAAGTGATGACTAATAAATTAACAAATATAAACCCTACAACTGAAATGAGAACAAATGTAGGCAATTTTGACGAGTTTTCAAAAAGCGGAAGACCTCACTTGTTTAAGTTCCACAACTGTCAAAACTAGATTTAAAGAGTACTACCGAGGTTTTAAAGATCACAAATTAGCTACTAAAATAACTAAAAAAAATATTCAGTGTGCTTGTGTTATTTCATTTCTGATTTCATAGCCTATATTATGACCTCTGGTCACATTTATAGACTTTATTTGTAGACTTTACCTAACACCAGCAGGAGGATTAAAAGCTTACATTAATGTGAATAAGGAAGTTGAGATTCTGGCTTAATCACTGTTCCCAATATGCTGAGATGTTACGAAAATCATATACTGGCATCAGTTTTTAATATGTCTGTCTTTCAGGAAAGCAAACCTTATACTCTCTGGTATGTATGTATGAGGAATTTAATGCCTCAGGTTATTATTATCAAACCATACAACTTTTCACATTTGGTCATAAATTATTTTCACTTAACATACATCCTATATTATCTTAATTTAATGACTGTTTGACAGCTACTTATGGGGTAGAGTGGAGTGGGACCCCAGGTCCATCTTTTCATCACAGATGCACTACTGAAGCTTGCATTAGAGCAGTGGTGCTTGGTCGAGAGCCAAGTTTCTCCCATCCAAAGTAGATACCTGAAAAAAATCTTCTGTGCAGTTAAATCCAAAATTACCATCCCAAATACTATGTGTGATAGTCAATGCCTTTAGACAACACCTAAATTTCTGCCTGAGTAACTGAAGTCCTGTAGCTCACTTCACTCCTTTGAGAGCCAAAAAGCAGAAAACCTGAGATAGCCAAGCTATCAGGATGTATCCTAAGCACTCAGTGATAGGATTAAAACTTTCATCAAATGCAATTGTGGCCACTTCTCTTTTAAGTATCAGCTGGAGGAGCAGTTACCTGTCTTGCCCTACATTTGTTACCCAATAGCCCAAAACTCAGCTCTAAAGGAATACCGCACAGACCTGCAGCATCTGGTGCTGAGACACCGCGAACTGTAACTTTGTCACTATTCAGAATACAAACATGCTCTGCTTTTATCTGCAGCCAACATATTTCTAAACAGGGAGAAGACGGAGGGGGCTGGTTCTAGCTTGTAAAGCAGAATAATTGGAATTAAATTGATCTCTGTCATACTGATGAGGTATGTTGTTGCACTACTCAGCAGTTACCAAGACCCCAAAATAAAGCACGCATTAGCACACGTCATATCTCTAAACTATTTCTCACATATTTATTTAAAAGTACTGCAGTCTCTTGAACATCTGGTACTAGGGTGCCATATGAATTATTCTCAGACGCACATTTTCACAGCTTCACTTCACTTCTAGTCAATCAGTTATGAGATTGGAAGCTGTGCGTCACTGTAAAACTACCTCAGGCAATGCATATTTTGCATGAACAGTTGCACAGATGTAAATAAAAAAGCCTAAATTATACCTGAAATTTATGGACTGTGTGAAGTATGACAATGTATACAGGTGACAGTGTGTGATAGCGTGCATAACCTGACAAGGTGTCCTCTGTATACAATCTCTTTAACATCTTAGTTGCAAGCGTTTTTTTCCCCTTTCCCCTCAGGCACTGTACGTACTGTACCCTCCGTACCGCTCTAAGTTCAACACGCATACCAGATCATTGCTTTATTACGCATTTCAAGAAATAGCAGCAACAATAAAGGAAGACATCACCTACACGCTCTGGCGTCTGTTCAAGTGAAACAACCGCGTCTGAGGAAGTATCTCTCTCTTCACAACTCAGCTACCAACCACCACCTTTGCCTCCTCGCCCCTGCCCCCGCACACCACCACGATCCGGGCAAGCAGAGCGACGAGGGCGACCGCGGCCGCCCGCCCGCTGCGGGAGCCCGCAACACCTGGCGCGTCTCTAACAACTTCAGTCCTGCCGGCGCCTCCGCTTCCCAGCTCCAGCCCTCGGGAGACCCCACCGCACACTGCCCCCGGGGAGCAGTGACAGCGACAGAACCCGGGACCGGCCGAAGCGCCCGCCACACGAACGGCCGTTAACGGTCCACGCGCCCTCGCGCGGGCGCCTCAGGCAGGAGCGCGCTCGCCCAACACGCAGGAGCCACGTGACGCGCCCCGGCCACCGCCCCCTTCCTGAGCGGGGAGGGGGGAGGCCTCGCGGCCGCACGTGACCCCCCTGTTCGACCTCCGCGTTCCCCGCTCTCCTTCCGGGTGGCGGGGCGGAGCCTCGCCCCGACCCCGCCCCGCCGGGCCGGCCCCGCGCCCGTCCTGCCCCGCCGCGCCGCCTCGCCCAAGGTCGATCAGTGCCGCGGCGGGGCCGGCGCCGGCGGCACAGGCGGTGGGTGCGGCGTCGCGGGCCGGGTTGCGTCGGGTCGCGTCGGGTCGCGTCGCGGGGGGGGGGGACCCGCCCGCCGGGCGCCTTGCGGTGGGTGCGGGGGGGGCACCTGGGACGGCGCCCCCGCTGCCGGCTGCCGTTGGCCCGAGGCGGGCGTTGTGGTGCCGGGTCCCGGCAGGCGCCGGGCCCTGGCGGAGGAGCAGCGGGCCGGGAGCATCGGTGGAGGACAGCTTGGGGGGCGAGGGGAGCCGGTGAGGAGCGGGGCGGGCGGCGGCCGTTAACGGCCGGGGCGGCGGGCGCGCGGCCTGCCCAAGGTCAGTCAGGGGCCGCGGGCTATAAATAGCGGCGGGAGCGAAGCGGGGCCGGCGTTTCGTGGCGGGAAGAGCGTTGCGCTCCGTGGGCGGGCGGGCGGCCTCCCTGCCCGCTCCTGCCCCGCTGCCCGCCCTTCCCGGCCCCAGCGCCCTACCTGCCCCTCTGCGGGCTGCCCCGCTCGGGTGCCTCCTTCAGGAGCCCTCGCCGGAGTTCGGGTCGTTTGGCTTCCGGCACAGGAAATCTTGCCGTTATCAAATCTGCACGTCGTGCTATCTCAGCAGAAGAAGAAAAAAATACAAGTTGTTGCTTGGGGTTTTACTAACCGGCTTTGGGGTTATTTAGTGCTTTTTGCCAGTAGTTTCTGCAGGTTTTCAATGCTTTTTTTGGCATGCATTAATTCTAGCAAAGGCTTTACAAAATGCTCTTTGGAAAATAGCTGTTTTCTGCAAATATTTACACCCGTGGCAAGGAGAATACAATCCTGAGTTGCAGAAATATCAATCTGTAAATCACCTTGTAATGTTAATGCACTCATGGGCTTGTTGGTTTAGTTCTGGTATTTACTCAGACCTGGTGTGGAAAAGTGGACTTTGTTTTCTAGTTGGAAAGAAAAGGGAGAGAGAAATGATCATCTTGTGGCTAGTGTCAACTAGGCGTAAGCTGCTGAGTTTACATACCTTCTTTCTACTAGAAATAATAATATTAATCATTAATGATTCTTGTTTTGTTTCTTACATGAGCAGCAGGCTGCTGTAGGGATTCTGTAGGTGGCAAGGAGTCTGCTGTGAGGTCTGGGTGACATGGCGAGCCTTCTGCGTATTGCCGTTAGCGGGTGCTCAACTCCCATCTTTGGCAATGTGTTATCACCTAAGGTGCATTCTGCGAAGATGCCATGTTTCCGAATGTTTCGAACCCATCAAGTTCTGTGGTCTGAAGCCCCTTTGAAGCCAGGTAAATTGACTAAACTATCATAAATAATTCTTTCATTTTATACCATGCAGGTTTTAAATGAGCTTCTGAAATAGTTTGTGTTTTTTGGGGGGAGGGGGTTGCATTAGTATGGAAAAGATTAAAAATAAAAAGAACACCTTTAAATCATGTCAGTAGCTGATCTTAGTCAATCAATTGCAGTACAGTTTTACACCAGTTTTCCAGTTTTGCAGAAGGAGTTTGTGTTCACTGTGAATACTTTGGGTCCAAACAGTCTTCAGGGGTAGATGATCAGAGATCCTGCTGACAATTATCTTGCTTGAAGGGAGTATTTAAGCAAATGCCTTTCTCAGGTAAAGGTCCCAGTTCCCTAAGAGTTTTGCTAGCCCAACTGTTTGTGTACATAGGGGGGAAATGCATCCCTCACAAAAAGAGCATCTGACAGCATGACTGTATGTGAATTAACTACCCATCTAAAAAGTTGTTGACTTTGTTGTTTTCATGTTGTACCATCTTCCAGCTTTGAGCTGGATCTTCACTTACAGGGTTTGTTGGTATATTTATACTGATTACATCTTAAAGATAATGGACAGATTCAGATATTTTCAAAATAGTGTGGGAGGGTAGGGGATGGAACTTCTTTGGTTCCAGTCTATGATGAGAGCATGGTGCATGAAAGTCTGGGCTGACACCCCCCCACCCCCCCAATTCTCTGTGTAGCCTGACAACTTAGAGGACTGGAGAATATGTAAAAGTACGTTAGTGCTACTTTTGCTCCTTATCCTGCATGAGTCAGGTCTCCCTGAAGAAATTTACAGGCTTCAGTGCTGATTTTTGGGTCTTCTGGGTCTGGGACAGATTAATATGTATGTGAAGAGTTAGTCTGATTGAATGGTGATGTTCAGTTCTTTGGTGCATGCAGAGCAGGTGACGCATTAGATCTTTTGAAGGCCTAGAAAAGTAGCACTATTTATGAACAGAAATGTCTGGCTGTGAAAATACAGGGTGTAAGATTAGATCATATAGCTCAGAAAAGCCTTTGTTGTATGGGATTTACATGGGCTTGGTGAAAAGTTTTCAAAAAAGTTTCCATGAGGAGAGAGAATTGATTGGTGTTACATATTCAAGCATTCAGTGCTGTCCCCTTCAGATCTCTCATGTGAAAGCCATTATTGAGGCAAAGCAGTATTTATATTCATGCAAGATAATTATTTAGTGCTGAGAATTATAAAGTTTGATTAAGTCTCTTGGTTGATAATTAAACTGTCCTTTTGTCTCACTTCGGTAACATGAGATTTGTCGTTTGGTAGAGGACAAATCAAGGGTGAAAATAGTAACTGAATGACACTTTGTAAGTGCTGCTGCCTGCATATATTCTTTTAAGAACTTTTGCATCAAAGTTCAACAGCATATAAAATAACAACATTTTATCCTTTCTTTTAGAAATTATGTTTGAATATAGTGGCACGTGGTAAAATCATTGTAACATTCAGAAGAATAAGTTTCCTGAAAAGTGTAGTGTCCCTGTAATTCTTCTCAAGCCTATAGCTATTACTTGCACTCTCTCAGATTAGCTTTCACATTGTCCAGTGTATGTTATATACAGGAATAACTGCTGCCTGGGTAGTAACAAAGAAATTTGTATTCAGTTGAAAAGTAAACTAGGAGGATGGATACTTTCCTATCACTATTTGTCTTGCTGCCTTTTTCTTTGTTTCTTAGAAACAGGAATTTCTATACAGGAATAAACAAGTATTCCAGTGTCACATCTCAATCAGTGGCCACTACCAAATGCTTCAACAATAAATGCAAAACTTTCCCAAGCCCTGATAATAGGTGCATACATAGTAGCCGATCCTGACTATTCTAATGTGCTTCCAGTTGGTTTGTATCCTACAGCATTGTGACTCTTACCCCTCTCTATTTTAGGATTTTTAATGTCCTTTTTATTATAAAGCTTTCATTTAAAAAAAATTTTGTTTTTTTTCTAAACCTTGCAAGACTTTTAAACCCGTAATACTTTACTGTCAGTTCTCTAGATGAGCTGTACATTGTTTATAAAGCGTAAACATTTTCCTGTAGTTTTATTTCTTTTTTTGTTTCTCCTTACTTGTGTGAGAAGAGAGATAAGGTGTGCGTGTTTAATCTTCTGTGCCATTTTTTTTCTTGCCTACATCATATTGCTGTTCTTCAGAATACATCCTCATCTTACTTCAGAACAGGTGAGATGGTTCATTTAAAGCTGATTTTAGAATATCTTAGTAATTGGGCAAGTTTTGTATCCCATTTTCCCTATCCCAGAAAATGTAGCGTATAGTCAAAGCTTCCATCTGTTTCCTCTAAGTCAGTCTCTAACGTTTGTTGATCCTGTTTTCTACAGGCTGCTTCTGAAATCAGATTAGCTAGGTAAAAAAACTGTATTTTTCTGTGTTACTCTGTATACTTTGTTCTGAGTTTTCTTGATGGTTTTGATTTAGGATCTCCTTTAAACACTCCATTTGTAGACAGAAGTTAAATGGAGAAGAAGGTGTTACATATATGTATTTTTTTTTTATATACATGTATATATTGAAGATTGGAGATCTAGGTTACTTACTACTTTTTTTGTTCCCTTGGAGTCTGAGGGTGTGGTTTGCTGTCTCATTAAACAGTGGAGATTGTTGAGGGAGGAGCAAGCATAGTCATAAGTGGCTTATTTAAAAATATGGTATTCTCATCCTTTCTTTCTGAACTATAATTTATGTATGTTTGATGTTGAGATTATAAGGCTTGTGAAATTAAGTGATTCTACTTTTTTGGTAGCAGTGAATTCCTTCTCACACTGATTCTTTGTATCAAAAAGGTTTTGTGTATCTCTTACTGAATGAACAACATCTGCTTTAGCTAAAGGCTGGCAAACTGAAATGTGTTTGCCTCACTGTTCGCTTGAGTTTTGATTGCTAGAAAGTCAGTAGTGAGACAGGGGGGAAGAGGGGTGTGAGAAGAATGAGACTTGTTGAATGTCTTTGATTTAATCTCCCAAAGTATTGGAGGAGGGCATAGTCTTCCTTATTGGTCTCTGACCATTCTGCTTACTAAAGAAGTTGCAAATGCTTTCGTTCTGAAAAAGCTTTGCATATTTTTATTGGAAGCAACACCTAACAACGTGAATGAAGAAAAGGAGGAAATGCGTTTGGCACATGGTGCATCTTCTGTCTCATCCCTCCCACCTATTTGCTCTTCTGGTCTGGTCTTCCACACAAAAGCAAGTGGACAAAACAGAAAATGGAAGCAACAGTTGCCCTTTGAGCTTGGGCCTTATGAGCTAAAAGCTCTAAATTTTCTGTTGGAAAAAAATGTATGAGCTTTAGTCAGTTGTTTGTGTGCTTCTAAATTTGCAGTCATCCTTCTAGTTCCTGTATGCTGTAATTTATTCCTTCCTTCCTCTGCCTCTGTGCACTGCAAAACTTTGAAAAGGAGAAAGAGAAGGTGGTACTCCAGTTCTTATTTTCTCAGAGCTTCTTGCAAGGCTTTCTGTCCTTGAGCTACTACCTTTCCCAAATCATGATTCATATCTGTTAGATTTCATTTCTGCTTTTAAAAAGTGGGAGTTCTCATATTTTCCCTGAGTTAATTTAGCAAAAGTCAGAAGCAGGCATCATTGCATAGTACTTAAGAGATGAGGGGAAAGTTATCTTCTGAGTGGCAAAACTATTACTATGAGTGATGTCAACAGTTACCATAGCTTTCAGGTGGCTAGTGGTGCTGCAGTAGTGATGCCTTAAGTTGCACAGTGGTGTTTGAATGTGCTCTATGCTGATGAAGCAAATCTTTACAAGGCACATTGTTACCTCTGTAGCTCTCTCATTTTAGATGCACGTTCTGTTCCTTTAAAATATATTTTTTTAAATTTTGTTTTACCTAGTAATCTAAAGAATTTCAGATGTTCTCCAACATATTGAATATTAAAAACTTCTTTCTCAAAATTACTTATTACTATTTGATAAGTTTAATTTTAGAGAGAAAGATAAAAAAGGAAGAGTAGAAATAATCAGACGTAATGCCCTTCTCTCTAGTGAACTTTTATCCTGTCTTCTTGTTGGATATGTTCAGCCTTTTTTTTTTTTTTAAATAGATGATGAAAAGACTTGGTGAGTGTGAGTAGATTTTTTTAAATCTCAATTCTTAGCAACTATGCACTGTATTTTCAGAACATTACAAGTTGATGGTATATCATGAGAATTGTTATTCTAAAACACTTTCAGATCTTCTGCTTAAGCACCTGTTAGTCCCAGTTTCATTTCATAGCTGTAAGAACTTTAGATTTAAAAATGTCAAAATAATTGCCTTCCTCAAAATTCTCACAGTAAGGTACATTTAGGTTTTGCTTGTTTCTATCTTAATAAAAAAAAAAAAGGGGGGGGGACAGAAAAAGGGGGCCTAAAATATGCAACACATTAACTGTCTGGTACCATTTTTATAATAAAATATGTAGTTTTTGTCAAAATTAAATTGCTTATGCCAAGTTAAAAGATCTATGATTTAAAACAAACCTTTAATTTATTTTTTTTTATTTTTTTTTTTTTTTAGCTTGGCCTTTAATATGGGTGGCTTCTCAGGCTGCTTGAGTTCTATTCATAACAGTGCAGTGTATGTGGTGTAGGCCTCTCATGTATAAATGTCACAATGCAAATTTTGAATTTTGGAGAGATATCAGTGCAGGCTGTTGCAGACCTGGGCTTGCATGCTGGACTCCATGCGGCTTTGTGTAATTGAAGCAATATTGTAATTTGATATATGATTATCTTGCCTGAGACCATGTGGGCATAAATAGTAAGCTTAAACACTTGATGGATCAGAGAAGTTCAGCTATCAAATATTAGACTCAAGGCCCTCAAATTGTAGATAAAATTGGAGGCTTGTAATTTGAAACCTTAAGCTAAAACTGATAAATTGCGGCTTCTGCAAGTTTCCTGACATTATTTAGTAAAACTTGGAACACCTTAAAACCGGGAGATAAAATTGAAGAGAAGTATAATTGAATGAACTAGTAGTCAGATACTCAATTATTCAAGTACTCCTACGTTCAAATTTTTAATTTCTGTAGCAACTGTCCAAGCACCTCATCAACGGAATTGTGCCTTTCAGCCTACTTTTTCTGTGGTACCAAAGTTATGCTCATTAATAGTGAACTGAGACAACTGTTGCATGATTTTGATAGACGTTCAAAACTAATGTGCAATTAAAATGCAGATCAGCTGCTCAAACTTACTTGCTTCTTCAGAGAAAAGTTGAAATGAATAGAGAGGAAGTTAAGTTCATTTACCCCAGTTCAGAATATGATATCCCCAGAATACCATAACTGATTGTATAAATTGAGATGGATATGAACTGCTCGAGCCACTTGTTAGTGCTTGCGTGGTGACTGCACTGACCTGTTCATATCTGAGGGAAGAGGGATGTCTGGAAACATGGTATAATTTAAAGAAATGTAGAATACACTGCTGGAAAATGTGATTGTGCTTCCTCTTTCCTGAGGAGGGAAAATTACTAAATGTGACTTGTCTGAATGTCTCTATGCAGCACTAAAGAGTGCTATTAGTATCAGTTCAGTAAACCTTAATATCTTTGATGCAACTAATGCTGTCCTATCTGCTGCTCTTACAGGAATTCCTTATAAACAGCTGACTGTAGGTGTCCCCAAGGAGATATTTCAAAATGAGAAGAGGGTGGCTTTATCACCGGCTGGAGTTCAAGCCTTGGTCAAGCAAGGCTTCAATGTTGTGGTGGAATCTGGTGCTGGAGAAGCTTCCAAATTTTCTGATGACCATTACAGAGAAGTAGGAGCAAAGATCCAGGGGACCAAGGAAGTACTGACTTCAGATTTAGTTGTCAAAGTAATTGCTTTATTAATATATTTTCTATGGCATCTTTTTCAGAGAAGTACATAGCTCAAACCTTTCTAATAGTCTCCTGAAAGTTCAGTAAACAGGCTGCTCTAAATTTATACTTTTCATTCTAAGTTCTGATGTAATTTTAGTCTTTTTTTTTTTTTTTTTTTAATAGCTCAGGTGTGGGCCTAGGCTAGTAAACTAGTATATAGGAGTATTTCTGAAAATAGGAGCATTGAAGAGTTTAAGGACAATTTCTTATCAAGTTTTTCACTGCCTTGGAGTTCTGTTTTCTAGAGAAAGGTAGACTTGTGTTCAGAACACTAATCAGAAAAGATCTCCATTCTAAGAAACTTCTTCTCCCAGATTAGTAACATCCAACTCCAAGTTACACTCTCAGAAGAGTTGCTTTGGAGTTTTGAAGAAGGTTTTCTAACTCTCCTCAAATGGATACCCAGCAATTGCACAGCAGCAGGAGTTGTAGCTGATCTAAAGTAAAAGTAAACTGCTAAAAGTAAAGTTGCGAGGTGTTAGGTTGCACAGAGTCTTGAAGCAAGAAGACCTTGATGTTATGTCTTTCTTTCAATGTTTTTTCTGAAGTTATCCTGTCAAGATTGAATGTAAGAGCATTTCTGTAAGTTACTTTGTGAACTCCCTTTAAGTAGGTTTCTTCTTTATAAAGAAAAGTGAACGATATAAAAGAAGTAATTACAAATCAAGACAGGTATTTGCTAGACCTCATGCTTGAAATTCTTTATATATGATGGTACATTGCAAACTTAATAGTGATTTTCTTTTCCCCTGCTAGAGCTTAATTGTCACACCCATTCATTAATCTTTTTGCCTCCAAATGAGCAGTTTTGGGACAGCTGTCTGTTACAGAATGTAGTAATGGCTTCTTGGAAGCCATGAAATCTTTGAGTGTGTATGCTATTACTGCTCTGTCACCCATCTACCTAGAGCTAACTCTGATCTGTGAGCTATAGCAGAAAAGTTACTGAGTTTAGTTGTACGAACAGCCTTTAATATACTTCCTTCCCCCATATACTTTGTGGCTGTGAATGGACAGACTGCACGTTGGGGAAATAAGTGGCGGATGCCCTGATTTACTTCCACTAATTAATTTGGAAACTTCTCTCTTTCTTCAGGTGAGGGCTCCGATATATAACCCTGCACTAGGTGTACATGAGGCAGATCTTTTTAAGACAGCTGCTACCCTGATTAGTTTTATCTATCCAGCTCAAAATCCAGACCTCCTGAATAAACTTGCAGAAAAAAAAACTACGGTCTTAGCCATGGATCAGGTTCCACGGGTCACCATTGCTCAGGGATATGATGCACTTAGCTCCATGGCCAACATTGCTGGGTATGAAACTTTTTTTTCCGTCTTGAGTAAATATAAAGGCAACATATTTTGGTACTGGGTATATTTAAGACAGTTCTGTGTCTTTATCTTCATACAGCTATTTGAAGCAGGAGGAACCTGTTGGAGGTGCCTGGCAACTTTAACTTTCTCAAATCAGAGCAGGTTTAAAAAAATAGTTGAGTTCTTTCAATTCCTGGACTGGTTTGTCTAGTGCCTCTTTACTCTGGACTAGATCAGAGCTAGCCTTAAGACGACTTGAATGCAGAGTGTCTGTCACTAGCATCTAATATTATTGGGAGCTAACTAATGAGAAGAGTGCTCAGTATTAATGCAATGGCCATGGCAGGTGCAAACAAAAAGACCAAATACTCTCAAATATCTTCATGTTTTGTGCCTGGCATTGTAGACTTTAGGTGTTTATTGTCGAGCTGGCTGTTACTACTATTATTACTGTTTTTGTACTTCATACGTAGGTGATGTATGCCTGTAAGGTATATTAAGCCTTGTCCTAGTAGAGGGCTGCTGAACTATTTTGTGGACACACCACGAACATGTAGTGGTTGGTTTCCTTCTGAGTTTTCATTCTGTATATTTTTACTAAAATACCATAGGAATTCATAACGTGTTTACAGGTATAAAGTCTGCGAGCTGCATTCCAAATTAGCACTAATTTTAGGGCATACAGACCTAGATATATCTCTGCTGGAGATTGGAAAGAGAGTAGAATGAAACTGTTGAGCTTTGACAGTGTTAGTAAAAATAAAAGAAAATGGGCACTCTTAAGATGCAAGTCCACAATTATCTGCCTTGTCAAATAGCTGTACTGATGTTAACTCAGTGTCCAGCCATCCATTCTAGGATGGCTACAAAAGCAGATGGGGCAACAGAGGTAGAAAGGTTAAGCAGCTTGTCCTATGCCTTACAGCTTTGCAAAGCTGGGATGAGAATATCTTATTCCAAAGTTGTTTGCTTGCCTAAATGCTTCCTGCATTACTGCTTACTGCAAAACTACTCTGGATTTTGTAGTTGGTTGTATGTAGTGCCTTCCCTAGCAAGCCTCAGGTTGCAGTCTTTGAAGATAGCTTCAAAGATGACAAAGTTAACTTTTGTCAGGTTGCATGTTTACTATGCATTCAAAATTCTACTTGAGAGGGTGAATTGTCATGGACATCCACCATATTGCTGTCTACAAATTCTCTGCAAATGCATTCTATCATAAAAAAAGATTTAGCGATAAATATGAGCAAAGGCAGAGAGAATATTAAACTTGTGCTCAAGAGTAGAATATTAAACTTGTTTCATCAAAGGTATGCTTTGGTCCAGAGTGTATTCTTTTGATTGCTGTCAATGGATGGCATTAAGCTGTACCTGGGAAAATACTGAAACATGTTCTTGTCTTCCTTACTTGACAGTTACAAGGCTGTTGTATTGGCAGCAAATCACTTTGGTCGATTTTTCACGGGTCAGATCACAGCTGCTGGTAAAGTTCCTCCAGCCAAGGTATGTACAATAAAACAAGTACTATAGCAGAATAGCTCATTTCTTGAGCGCAGCTAACCACTGCTGAAACTACATGTGTTAAAAATTCTTTCCTCATTTGGGATTAGTAATTTTTGCTCACTACTTTTAGTGCTTTTTTGGGGAAGAGTAGAATAATTTGAGTTTTATTTGTTTGCTTATTTTTAAAGTTCAGACTAGCTGTGCATGGATGGATGAGGAAAGGTTATGAAGCAGTAAAGAAAGGTCAGAGATGTTAAGAGTTCTGGCATGTTGAAGGCTGTGATGGAAGGGATTGCTTGACTGGAGTTGCAGGTGTATTAGGATGAAGAGAAAGGAAAGTGTGAAAATTAAAAAAAAACCCTCAAAACCCCCAGAAAATTAAAACAAATCAAGGGGAAAACCTGCATTTACTTACTTAAATTGTTAGCCTCAGATAGATGAAGTTAAAAGTAACAGTTGAAAAATTTTGACGGTTACAGGGCAACTTTACCACAGTCACTTTAGGTTTTGTGTTGTAAAGTAACTTGTTCGAATGACTGCGTAATGAGGCATATCTACTGTTGTGAATGCAGTACAATCTTGCTACTTTTCTAGCCGACTCTATTTTTAGTTTATTGTCCAAGCATGATAATGGTATCATTCTAGGTCTTGATCATTGGAGGAGGAGTTGCTGGCCTGGCTTCTGCAGGAGCAGCTAAATCGATGGGAGCAGTGGTTCGTGGATTTGATACTAGGTGGGTGTGTAAAAACAGTAATGGCTATATAAAATGATTTTAAGGTTAATTGCTTTGTAGCTGTTTGTATTGCAGCAAAAGCTGCACTGAATCACAACTCCCTGCTGGCTGCTTTTATTCCTGCATTATTCTTCCATTTTTATTTCCAACAGCAACCAAACCTTCCAAAGAGTGTGTATTATTAAATCAGTCAGAGCTATATGAATCAATAAAGTCCTGCTTTATCAAAATGAGAAAGATAGGGCTTTCCTCCAGAATTTTGTTTCTGCGCTTTTCTTGGGGACACAAGGCAAAATAGTGGAGAAAGTCTATATGCTCTCACTTACAGCTTGTTTTGATCCAGGTTCATAGCTGCATACTCTGATTCAGCTCTACTCCCCTGATCTCAGATAAGCTAGCCAGGAACTCCCTGAAGTCAGAGTTCTTTCAATCTGCTGAAAGGACACAAAAAATTAAAAAAAATTTCTTTCCCTTTCTTTTTTTTAGGGAACTTATGTCTTTAAGATGGAAGAACAGGGACTGCAATTGGCATAGAATTAAGTGCTACTCTCTTGGAGTTTCTTTTTTTCATTCAGAAGGATTTTCTTGTCCTGTAGTCATTTTTAGGGCAATAGACTGGGAAAATTATCTTATTGTCTCTACAGGGACCATAAATTCAATTAAACTTTCTATATTAAGTGGTCTTCTAATGCTGAATTTGTATGTGCTTAACATTGTGTCTGCACTAAAAATACATATTTATTTTTATGCAGAAATGGCTGCTAGTGCTAATTAGTTATACCTAATGTGAAAGAATAAAAATGAGTGTATCTCCATATTTGTGATGTGCAATATGGAACAAGTCTTCAGTCTGTGTTAGGAGAAGCAGTATAATTCATAAAACAAACTGCAAAGAATCACTTTATGTAAAAGCATGATCAAACTCTATGTAAAGCTTTTCAGATATAAAATGCTCTTCAGCATCCCGTGTACTTTTGTCTTGATGTACAAGGATGCTTTGTAGTAAATACCTGCATGTGGTGAATGTTTGCCTCACCCCTGGAATTTAGTCTGTCATTGTATACTGTGGTATAACTTGATGCTAAACTGTAGTTTTTAAAAGGATTTTGTCATCCATCAAAGGTCTTTATGATTCTGATCTCCGTAGTATCCAGAGGCCTCAAAAGCTCTGTTGCATTCCCTGTGAAAAGGGACTTACTGGTATTTCCATTTCACAGATTAAAGACAGGGACACAGGCTATGGAGTGCCTCTGTCACCCATCTTAGGCATTTAAGTTAGGGTTTTAGACTTACCTAGTGAAGGCAGGAGAAAGGGGTGAGCAGACTTAGTCAATAGCTAAGCTCCCAGCTTTGGCTGTCTTCTCAGGGTAACTTCATTTGACTATACAGGAAACTGTAAGCTGCTCTCATTCCTAATCAAAATGTTGCCATGAGGAACCTAAAATTAGTGATGCAGATGCTCTTTCTGTTCCACCTAAGAAATAAAGTGAAGACTTTTATCCTGGTCTGCCTAGTCCTAGAATAAGCTTTGTGTCTCTTGTCTGAAGACAGCTGCTACTAAAGTGGCCTCAAAACTCAAAGTATATTGAGCTGCTGCTAAAAATGGACTTCTTTTTTTTAGGTAGTCCACTCTTTTTCTTCTTTCTTTTCTTTTTTCTCCTTCTAATTTTCTTTCCCTAGGGCTGCAGCTCTGGAACAGTTCAAGTCTCTTGGTGCTGAGCCTTTGGAAGTAGACTTAAAGGAATCGGGAGAGGGACAAGGTGGTTATGCTAAAGAAATGTCTAAAGAATTTATCGAAGCTGAAATGAAACTCTTTGCTAAACAGTGCCAAGATGTTGATATCATCATCACTACAGCACTTATTCCAGGTATGTTTTACATGCAACATGCTAGTTCTCATTTATTTTGTGTAAATTTGTATATTTTGGGGCTGTTCCTGCAGTGAAAACAAAGGAGGTGTAAATAAATTCTCTCTTTGTAAGCATGTACCTTTTCCCTTCCCTGATAAATGCTTGTTTTTAAGGAGACTTTTTCTTTTTCTTTTGCAACTGTGTTACCATTAGAAAATGAGAAAATAAAAGCTTTAGCCTGCAGGGAAGTAATTATTCGTTCACTCTGTGCTATTCTTTGGTACCTAAAGATTGTCTTGGTGTAAAGGCTCTACTTTGCTTCTGGAATGTCTGGTTTTCTGAGCTTTCTGTGAGTGCCTGCCTATGTAATTTACTCCATGCCTCCCTCATTTGTTGATTCCTCCCTAAACCTGGAGTCATTTGAGAAGAAAGTTGAAGGTTCCTCAAATTGCTGGATAATAGTGGTGCACTGGAATCTACACTACAGTCCAAATAAAGAAATCTCAAGTATTAGTTTAGTTTATATATATATTAAAACCCTTGCATTGTTTGTAAGTACATAGTAAATATTTACCCATGCTCTGTTATGTTGCCACAAATTATCAGTCTTTGGCTTAATATCTTCATATTTTGTTATTAAACAAGAAGTAGACAATAAAGCAAGAATATGTAGTTCTTCTGCATATTTATTTTATCACTGTTATTTCTGATACCCAGTATGAGCACTGAAGCAAGTCCAGTTGCAGTAGGATTGTGTTTTGTAATTGAAACACAGTAAGGTAGAGCTTAAGGTTCAGTGCTTTGTATTGCACAACAACAGTCTTAACCTTTAATGTGGCATTTTTGTTGCTTGGCTATGACTTGAATTGTAAGATTGGAAGTTTCCTGTTTACTAAGGGCAAAATCAGACTTTCTAGGATCTTTGGTAGACTGCCCATGAACACCTTGCATACGGGCATGGGTGCAAGATGTTTCAGCATCTCTTTTCTCTGTGTAAGCAAGTCCTCCATGTCATTTCATCTTAAGCAAAAAAATTAGACCTTTCTGTACTTATAAAATGCAAATATAGCTTCTGAGGCAAGTGAGAGGTTTATGAAGATAGGAGGGGAAAACTTGTCTCCTGGGCTTCACAGATTAAAGCTGTATTTTGTGTTGAATTTACTATGTCTTGTCTTGTCAGGTAAAAAAGCTCCCGTCTTGTTTAGGAAAGATATGATTGAATCAATGAAGGAAGGTTCAGTTGTTGTGGATTTAGCTGCAGAAGCAGGAGGAAATATTGAAACTACAAAGCCTGGAGAATTGTATGTTCATAAGGTGAGCATTTTGGACTGCAGATCACTCTCAGTTTGCATGAATTCACCTTCATACTTAATTTGAAGATTGTATTTTGTAAACTGAGTGCTGAAAATGAGTAGCTGCTTAGGCTATTGGGGTTAAGTAATCCTTTAGATTTTAATTTTGTTAAAGTCACATTCTGTATAATAATTTGAAGGTTTTAAAAGAAACAGATATCTTTGTATAGGGTTAATTATGTTGGTAAAGTAAGGAAGTGTTATACCCTAGACTTTGAAGTCAGTAATTTCTCTGCTGACCTGAGGACATGGTCTGATATCTGGCCTACCTGAAGAGGAAGCAGCAGCAGTATCTTCAACTTGTTTATCGCCTTCCACAACTGGAGGTTACAATCCCTGTAACAGGTGCAGCTGAGCAGGTTCAGACTATGTCAGTGTTTATTTCAGTGCAAAGTCTCTGGCTTAGGTCAGTGTGGCTTCAGCTTCAAGAAGGTGCCGTCTTGGTACATCTTCAACTTACCCAGCTATTTTCAACATGAGTATGTCTGGCTTAGAGTATCAAAACCTCTTGTTACCCAAACTAGAAGCAGCAGGAGTTAGTCCATGAAATTAAGCAAACTTGCCCTTGACTGAATGAGCTACATCATGTTTTTTTCCAATGTTCATAGGCTCAGCTGAGAGCTTGTTTTCTTGCTTTTTTCCTGTGGGGTTTTTGTACGTGTGAGGAATCTGTTAGCACTTATAGAAATTTGGGTGATGAGGTCAAAGTAGCAGACTTCCAAGGTTGTTATTCGATAATGTGTGGGCATACTGTTGTTTCTGTTCTGCTCTAGGGCAGTCTGTGCAATGTACTGCTTGACACCACATTACCTTTGTTATCATTAATATAAACAGGACAGCGCATGTATATTATGAGTCACACATTGTGTTTAGCTTTGTGGTTTTCTAGGGCTTTTGATGTCACTACTTAAAAACTGAACTTGCAAGCAGAATATACAGAACAGAAATAAGCAGATACTTGCATGGAGAATTTACATGGAGCAGTTTTAGCCAGAGGAGTACCAGCCCTGAGTATAGTGTAGGATTGATGCCAAGCAATGGGCCAGATAATCTGTTATCTGACTGTTTTAGGAAGCTGAGTTTTGAGAGAATGGTAATATTTGGAAAGGGCAAGCTCTCACACCAGTACATTCTCCTCTCTGTTCAGGCTTGTTGCATTTAAGGTGTTTGGTTTGGTCGTGCTAAATTTTCTAAGTCATGAGTGACACCCTTCCCCGCCCTACCCCCAGCTACTAATGGTAAAGCTGCAGTAACACTTCTAACCAAGTTTAGAAACAGAAATAAACTGAACTGTTTGGTTATACAGTCTCTCTTCTAGTACAACCTTCTGAAAATGCTTCTTCAGAGATTTAATGATGCTTAATACTTTACTTGGATTTTTTTAGGGTGTTACACACATTGGCTACACAGACCTGCCTAGCAGAATGGCTACCCAGGCCAGTACTCTATATTCCAATAATATTATCAAACTCTTAAAGGCTATTAGTCCTGACAAAGAGAACTTCTACTTTGATCCAAAAGATGAATTTGATTATGGCACTCTGGATCATGTTATTAGGGGAACTGTAGTAATGAAGGTGAGTCAGTAAATGGTATCTTTCTAATTTGTGATGAACCTGTGTATTTACTTCCATGTTTATCAGTGCTGTCTCCTAAAATGCATTCAAAGATGTTGCATGCTTACATACTCTACAGGTAGCTTGATGGACAGCATATGCAGTCACATTTGTATTCATTTGAGTAGTCCTCTGTCCCTTTTTGTAAAGGGAAACCTTTTTGCTTCTGTCTGTAAGTTTTGTACCTATCACGATTAAACAAATGCCTAATATGCCTATTACTAAAAAAAAAAAAAAAAAAAAAAGTATGATATTTGAATTTGAATTTGCAGATTGTATTCATGTGATTAAAAACATGGTTATTTAATGTATTTTTGAAATATCTACTAGAGCACTGGAAAGCATTCCACCTTTAACGTTGCTTTAATAAATACATTTTTATTCTTCTTCTAAGAGTAAATTTAGAGAAGAAGAAGGATTTTAATGCTAAATTGAATCAAATAGTTCTTTCACACTGAGCTTTCTTTCACACATGAAAGGGGAGAACCCCCTCCATGACATTCAGGCACAGAATAGGTATAACTTGGATATCAGGAGTGTACATTTCTTTTCAGGATTATGACCTAGACAGTCATGTGAGAGAACCGTGTCATTGTTCCTTCTCTAGCCAGTGCACCATTGTCTGCTGTCTTAGATATCTGTCCAGGAGGCTTGAAATAAGACCAGGAATTAACATTTTCCTTTTCAGCATCAGAAAGGATGAAATATATGTACTTCATATGTTCTAGATTATTTTTTTTTGTCCAAAAGGAGCTTAATTTAACTGTTTATGATAGTAAACTTGTCAAATATGTCTGTGTTCTATGAGCTCAGTATTCTCACAGAGATTCAGAGAGTCAGATAGGATTGTATTGCGGGCTTTTCTGTTTACCTCTCTATGGTCACACCACTACTTATATTTTTCTGTATTTGTCTGCCTAATACAAACTTAGGGCGTTGGCCAGTACAGGCTCTCTTCATGCAACTATGACATGCAGAATGCTTTTAAGTTCTGTTAGAAAATAGTAATCTGTAGTTCAGGTAAGGGTTACTCATTTTTTCTGAGCTTTGCTGGATGATTTTACCAAGATTTTTCTAATGCCGATTATTACCTACTGCGGAGGAAGCATTGTATTGGCTTCAGCTCTCCGCTGCCACTGAAGTGGTGCATGCAACTTTGAGGCTTGACAGCTCAAGGCGTGACTCCTCCCGAGGCTTGGAGAATGGCAAGAAATGTGAGACACCATGTCTGGAACCTTGCTGGGCGGGTTCTGATCACGTTTCAGATCTGTAGCAGAATTTGCCATTTCCATAGCCCTGTTTTATTTTGGAAAAATATTTTCCATTAATGAACTTTCAAGCCATGTACTGTGTTGTTAACAGGTGTTCTGGGATACTGATGTTAAATCTTGTCAGAAAAATGTGTGAATCAATATGGTTAATTTGGTTGGGCTGCACATCTCATTCAGCCTTGCAAACTATTACTTGTGTGGAAATAGGAGACTATTCCTATGGCATGGCTCTAGGATGTTGAGGCTCATCTGAGCTACAGGGTAGAGAAGAGTGGACTCTTTTTTTTTTAAAAAAATCTGCTGTGTTAGGGATAACTGTAAATATCTCTTGTCAGGATGGCAAGGTGATTTTCCCAGCACCTCCACCAAATAACATTCCTCAAGGAGCCCCTGTGAAGCAGAAGACTGTAGCAGAGCTGGAAGCAGAAAAAGCAGCTACTATTACACCTTTTAGAAAGACTATGACTAGTGCATCTGTATATACAGCAGGTAGGCAACTTCCACAGTTGGAGGAGAATCAGTGTAGAGTGATTCTTGTTTGGCTAATATTTTAAGTGACTATGCATCTTGCTCATTAGATTTAGTAACTATCTGGGAGAGCAGTTGGTTGGCTGGTATATCCTAGTACAAAATCAGTGCCCTTCAATAATTGCTTTTGAGAGGAGAATAAAACTTTAGAAACTTAACCAAAAATATTAACATTTTAAGTAGTGCTGAGTCATGGTGCGACCATGAATATGTTTCTGGCTTTCTTAATTAAATCTCAGTAAAATACTTAAAATTTTGCAGGACTCCTGCAAGGGGCTGTGTGCATGCTTTGCAGCAGAATCATTTTGATGGCATTGCTTTCTTCAACCTTTATGGATTGTGGGACTTAAATGCCCACAATCTTAGCTAAGTATTGGGAACAGGAGTTGTCTTCACAGGTAAATATTAGCAGTTCCTGTCATTTAATGTTCTGTGTACATCAGGAGTTCTGTGCTAGTAGTTAATGAATTGAATATTCGTTACTTTTAAGTCTTGCAGTAGTATCTTAACATGATTGTGACTCTTCTGTGTTTTTGTTACAGAAGAGGAGAGGAACAGGAGGCAGTGTTAGGGAAGAAAACTATCCTTGCCACTTATGTGCATGCGTAACAAAAGTGGCTGCATCGTGTTTATGTATTTATTTTCTATTTTTAAAAGAAACACTAGCACCTTTAGAGCCTTGTACTAGACAAAGACAATCCATCTGATCTTGGCAACTCTGTTTTGCATTTAGCTCAATACTGGACTAATGTTGTACAGAGCTTAAATGTAAGAAACTATTCAGAAGTCTCTGAAAAGCTTTACTATGTTTTTTTTCTAGGTTTAGCTAGCATGTTAGGACTGGGCATTTTAGCTCCAAATGCTGCTTTCACACAAATGGTGACGACGTTTGGCCTAGCTGGAATAGTGGGGTACCATACAGTTTGGGGCGTGACTCCTGCTCTTCACTCTCCACTTATGTCAGTGACTAATGCTATTTCAGGTAAGTAGCTGTTTACAGAATTGCTCGTTTTCTGTGTGAGGTAGGCACAGCTCCTTTCACTTGAACTTTAGGCAAAATTTTAGTACTATAGCTTATAAAATTCTAAAAAGCCTAGTACTACTTTGCACCTCTGAGTTTACTTTCATAAATAGTAATGACATCTGAAGCATACTCTTCCAAAGAGTATGTTTTTCAAAAGAAAGGAGAACGTGGTGCTGCGTATTCTTGATCTTTATAAGTAATTTTCCACTCTTAAAGCATCTGGCGTAAAGCTTGTTTTACTTGGTGTGCTGCAGTCTCCCCTTTTGTACAACACACAATACATCTTTCTTCCAGTCTCTCCAAAATTTTGCCCCTAAAATAACTTCCCTTTCTTGGTTGCTTGCTTGCTTCCTTCCTTGTCTCTCCTCAAAGCATGTGATTTTTTGGGGGGTTGGGGATTTCCCAACAGTGACCTGTAAGATTTATAAGTTTCACTCGTTTTCAAAAACAAACAAAAAAACTTGAGTACTTGATCTGATGATCAACATGAGTTGGTCTTTTCTACTGTATAATTTCTATCAGACTGGCATGGTCTTTTGCAATTTGAATAATGAAATCAGAGTTGACCAGTTCTGAATTCTAGTTGCCTGTTTGAAAACAAATTGTTTTCAGCTCATCACCTTCCCCTCCCCTCCCCCCCCCCTTGAGGGACAGCACTTCAAAACTGCATTCATATAATATTTTTTTTGTTTTGAAACATGTTTTTATTACTGAGGGGGAAAAAAAGAAAGCTTGTGGCAGTCTTCGTTTAGATAGTAATGTGGAGAGTACAGTACGAAATTTGAATTAACTAGTATCTGCTTGACAGTTGAAAGGAAGCTTGCTATAATTGTGAATCTGTTTATGTTCAGTAACTCCTTCCTCTTTTAAATAGGACTAACTGCAGTTGGTGGGCTGGTATTGATGGGAGGACACTATATACCTGAAAATGCTCCTCAAAGTCTGGCGGTGCTTTCTGCCTTTATCTCGTCAGTCAATATTGCAGGTATAAGTGTTAGTTTTTTCTGAAGGTAACTTAAAGCACTTGTGTAATTCATTTATTTCTTTTAGTTCCTTAAGTGTATAGATTTGAGAAACACTATTCTGGAAGTAGGATCTGAGACAAAATAATAAAAAAAGGTTTCCATAGTAGTTAGAATATCTGGTTCTCACACTTCATGAAGTAACCTCTTTTTTGGGAGGCATTTAAATGTTTTTTTATCTTTTAGAACATCCTTTGGGTGATGACTGTATGAGATCTCTTCCCGTTTATCCAGAGATGGTACTGCATTTGTCCTTGTATTCCTGTTTCACTTGCAAAATATGCCAGTGGCATAGAACAAAATTCTGTTTGCTCAATCTTCAAAAGATGTAGCTTTATAATTAAAAAAAAAAAAAAGTGAAATTGAGCCACATGACTTATAAATATTGTTTTCTAGCTGGGGTAGACAGGGAAAAGAGCAGAGTCGTAAACAAAGCTGTACCCCATAGTCAGCATTTTGATAACAAGATCAGAAAACACCTCCTGCAGAATTTCCATTGTGGACTTCTGAGGCATGTGATGCATTCTGGCTGTGCTATGGAAACATGTCATGGGTGAAGAGTCTTTGATATAATACAGTGCGTGTTTCTGAGGAGGAAAATAGTTGGGATCACGAGCAAAGAAGCAAGCCACCTAAAAGAAATAGGAAAGTTCCTCCTGTTTGTAGAGTATGGAGCTAGAGCAAGCCCTCTGGGCTCTCAAACTCCTCCTTTGAATTCCTTCTATCAGCTAAGGAGAAAAACAGACTCTCACCATAATTTCACATTTGTCTCATGCTGGATCTCCAACTTACTAGCTTTTCAAAGGCTTTCTTGTTGTCAGTTGTTTACTTCTCTCCATGTGGTTTACTTCTCATAGTTTGGCATGTGCTTAGTTTCAGATCTTCTGTTTGTAAAATTGGTGTGTTTCTTTTTTTTCTTTGGGCAGGTGGGTTTCTAGTTACGCAGAGAATGCTGGATATGTTCAAACGTCCCACAGATCCTCCTGAGTACAACTACTTGTACCTGCTTCCTGGTGGTGTATTTGTAGGAGGCTATGCAGCTGCTCTCAGTGGTGGCTATAATATTGAACAGGTAAGTACTTCGTGCTTAGCCTCTTTTTGGCACTGAGCCTGCTGTTCACAGCACGACAGGTTTCTGCAATGCTTGCTCTGTTGAGCTTATTAAATAGCAAATTATTTATGGTCTCTTCATCAGCTACTTACTCCCACAAGACCAGTCTGAAGTTGATTAAAGCTGCAGTCATGCCCTAAATGCTGAATCTGCACATTTTAAAAGCTTCTAGAAAAATTTTTTCTTAAGTGGCTGGTACTGTATTATTTATTGGACAATTCCTAAATTACACCCTTAAATATTAAAATGAGTACAGAAACCAGTCTTAGGTTTAAAAGTTTTTAAAAGTTCAACTTGGAGTGACGGTTGAGGGAGATGCAGCATTTGGATGGGATGGGGTAGAATTTCATCACAGACGGGTATACAGAGATTGTACTTCTTGCGTCTCTAGTGGTACACTTTTTGTATTTGTTTCAGTAGGTAGCAAAATGAAGATGTGTTACCTTATGTGTTTGGAAAGAAGTGAATCCAAGCACAGCTTTATCCTGGGGGCTTGTAATACATTACAAGCACTGGGTTGTGTATGTGTCTTTTAAGTGATCTGGATGTTATGCACAGCTCAGTTCATTTAAGTTTGCTTATTATTTTTTTTTTTTTTGAAAACAGGAGTTCAGATTCATCATAAGTAAATTCCAAGACTATTCTTACAACAATTAGAACAGTTGAACTTTGATGCCAGTACTAATTGGATTGTACTAAAGAAAAATTTGCTTCTGAACTTAGAGGAAGGTTGGTTTGACTCAAATTTGGTTTTCACAATACAGATGAACTAAGGTCATGAAACAAAAGGAAAACGTTTTAATAGATGTCACATTTTAATTGGCCAAAATCGCATCTATTATGACAGTTTCTTAGTCTGACTTCTACTTCAGTTAAGAACAAGTAACTTGGAGAGTTATACACATCCAGGAGAAATCTGCCCCTTTTGTGTAATAATGGGAAAGATTTTAATAATTGTATATTATGCACTGTATGCCTCTACTTCATATATACATACCTGTCTTCCTTATTTTAAAGATGGTGTATCTGGCCTCAGGCTTATGCTGTGTTGGTGCCCTGGCTGGTCTGTCCACCCAAGGAACTGCTCGTCTTGGCAATGCTTTGGGTATGATAGGTGTTGCTGGAGGTATAGCAGCAACTCTTGGAGGCCTTAAACCATCACCTGAGTTGTTGGCTCAGATGTCAGGTGCAATGGCACTTGGTGGTACCATAGGTATGTATATTACAATTTTTTTTTACATGCACTATGTGTGCATTCATGTAGGCTTTCTATATGCATAGTATTGTATAGATCATAGGTAAAATGACAAACTTACGTTTATGACTTGCTTATGTTGTTTTTGCAAGTACATGCATCGAAGAATCATAAATCGCAGGGCTTTTATTAATGCATCAGGATGCAGCAAAGAAAGGGGGGACAAGTAGGAAATCAGGAATGCATAGTTTCTCTATAATGGTTAGGAAAACTGAACATGCACAGGTTTGTATGCCCAAGCCCATGCTCAAGTTTAATTGACTGAATACTGTCAAATTCTCTTTTTCATACTGTGCTGTCTTCATAGAAAATGTTGGATTTCCCAATACTTAATGAAACTTCTTAGTACTTCATACACTTTAATCTTCTTTCTAATTTGTATGCTGTCTTCATTGCACAAAATAGATATGCATCTTTCAGTTAAATGCTGTAGACAGCAATTTAAAGCCTAGAACAAATGTTTCTGTTAGAGGCAGTATATGTGTGCATGTATTGACTGCACATTGCAAATGCAGCAGTTCTTGATTGCACAGTTTAATTATGTGTTGTAACACTTCCTTTCTGTCTTCATCTTTCAATAGGTTTGACAATTGCTAAACGCATCCAAATTTCAGATTTGCCTCAGCTAGTTGCTGCTTTCCATAGTTTGGTGGGTTTGGCTGCTGTTCTCACCTGTGTTGCAGAATACATGATTGAGTATCCTCACTTTGCTACTGATCCAGCTGCAAACCTCACCAAGATTGTAGCATACCTTGGAACATACATTGGTGGAGTCACTTTCAGTGGCTCTCTTGTTGCTTATGGAAAACTGCAAGGTAAGACCTTCCATTCAGAACTAAGTATTATTATTATTTTTTCTAAGTGTTTTTCTTCTAGGCTTTAGCTCTGCCTTTAGACTGCTGTGTAGCTGGAAAGAAACCTTGTATTTTGCATCAGGTAAATGTTATGTTTAATTCTTGTAATTCTTCTGACTGTACTTTCTCTTTTAAATTCTGTTCCTGCTTTGTGTACTAACTTTATGGATGGTTTGTATTCAGTGTTTGGTCCTGTTATTGCTATTAATTACCAAATCATATAAACTTCTTTCAACTCTTCTTGTCTAGAAACAAGTGTGTGGTGGTGGGGTGGTTTTTTTTGTTTTTTTGGTTTGTTTTGGGTTTTTTTGGTGTTGTTGTGTGTTTTTTTTTTTTTTGGTGTGTTGTTGTGTGTTTTTTTTTTTTTTTGGTGTGTTGTTGTGTGTTTTTTTTTTTTTTTGGTGTGTTGTTGTGTGTTTTTTTTTTTTTTGGTGTGTTGTTGTGTGTTTTTTTTTTTTTTTGGTGTGTTGTTGTGTGTTTTTTTTTTTTTTTTGGTGTGTTGTTGTGTGTTTTTTTTTTTTTTGGTGTGTGTTTGTGTGTTTGTGTGTTTGTGTGTTTGTGTGTTTGTGTGTTTGTGTGTTTGTGTGTTTGTGTGTTTGTGTGTTTGTGTGTTTGTGTGTTTGTGTGTTTGTGTGTTTGTGTGTTTGTGTGTTTGTGTGTTTGTGTGTTTGTGTGTTTGTGGTTTTTTTTGTTTTTTTTTTTTAAGAGTTGTTGTTTAAGAGAGAGTGCCTGACACTGTTTCTCTATTTTATCTTATTGAACTCTTGTAATTACAACTTAATCTTCCTGAGCAGATGTTTTAACTGAAGCCATGGACTCAGTGAGCATCACTAGTGTTTATGGAGTTCTCTTCTTTGCATTGCAGGCTTCCTTTAGAGAAATACTTTTGCAGTATCAGTTAGGACTGCCTCACTTTAAATCATCCAATCCATTCTATTTACAAAATTGCAGAATGGTTGAAGTTGGAAAGGACCTCTGGAGATCATCTAGTTCAACCCTCCCTGCTCAAGCTAGGTCAGCTAGAGCTGTTCTGTAACAACAACAAAAAGCCAGGAGGTGAAAACAAATCTGTGTTTGTCCTTTTAAACTGAACCATGCAAATACCCACAAATCTCTCTTCCCCTGAATTCCCTGCCAACATTTGCATAATGTGATAGATCTTAATCTAGATCCGTCTGACTGAGGGAACTGGTGAAATTAAAGCATTTGAAAAGAGGAAGATGACCAGCTGGGTAGGAAGGGATTTTTGTATTAATGTGTTTTTATGCCAGGGTATAATTTAACACTTAAAAGTGAGTACATAGCTATCAGTTGACACTGTCCTCCTTCTGTTTGTCAAACTAGTTCCTTTGAACCACTCAAGAGATACTCAAGAAGAGATGTGATATTCTTAGTTGCTAGTGCTAGATATTAAAAAAAGGAGAGGGGAAAAAGAAAGGCTTTTTGAAAGGAATGAGGAGGGTAAATGTCTTCAACCTCTTCCTCTTACAAGGTTTTCTTTCAATACCACAGGGAACTAAAGCATTAGTAGAAACAGCTGTATTTTTAAAGACTCTTATTGTTTATGTGTAGAAAAATGAGACTCGAGTTGGTGTTGATGCAAGTCTTGAATCGTTCAGATCTGTGTAGTGCTAAAATTTATTTCAGTTTTTGTAACTTCTGAGCAGGATATGAAAGAGGAAATATGTGTTACATAAATAGCTTCCGACTCTGATCTTAGACTTCCTTGTGCTAGGCATGTTAGAGCTAAAATGCGGGCAGTGTTGACCACCTGTTTGGATACACAGCTTCTAGATTCCTTATGAACATCCCTATGAAATGTCTTAGTGTTTTCAGTAGAAGACCACCCCCCTCCACACACACATTCTGGCAAAAATAGAGTTCAGAATAAAGCTGTTTTCCAGGAAAAGCTGACCAAAGTAGCTTTTTCACAAGTATGGATACTGCGTTTCAAACACTCTGCCCTGACTAGCAAAGGGAATTTAAGATGCTTCCAGGCTGTACTACAACTAGTAGTTGATAGGATTTCTTATAAGTTCTCTTAGTGTGCTCAAATGTATATCATATGATAAGTGACTATATTCATTTCTTTACAAACTTGTTTTGCCCATACTTCTTTATCTGTGTTTTGGACTTTTTTAATAGTAGGATAACTCTAATTTCAGGTTTTCTATGTAGTCACGTTTTGTACTGCATGGAAGGATTTGAGGCCAGAATATAAGTTTAAAGAAAAAAAAAAAAAGAAAAAAAAAGTTTTTTGGGAAGAAAACAGATCTTTGTGATAGATTATTGTTAATCATTTGAGAGAGATTAGGGAGTGAAACCAGAGTTAAAGTTGAGAGTCTGGGATAATGTCTGAATGTGTGTTGTTGCAGTACTGAGTCAGCATGAGGTCACGGCTTCAGCTAACTTGTTTTATCTCTTCTTTCCTGTTTTCTTTTCTTTTTTTAATTTTCTTTTGCTGAGATATTTGGTCTTCTCTGTGGCAACAGACAGGTTCTCCTGCATGTATATATTAATCTCTGAATATGATAATGCATTTGATTGCAGGTATCTTGAATTCTGCACCACTGCTCTTGCCTGGTCGACATGCATTGAATGCAGGGTTGCTGGCTGCCAGCATTGGCGGAATGGTTCCATACATGATTGATCCTAGTTACACTACGGGAATTACTTGTTTAGGTTCTGTGTCAGCACTCTCAGCCATAATGGTAAGTTGGGGAACTGTAGGAGGTAGAGCATACTGTGCAAACAGTTTGTTCTTCAGCTTTCCAAATCTCCCTTCCCTTAATGATTGTATTTTACTGTCTTGAGTCACCATCATGGTGCCAGTCAGTTAACTTTACTAGCAAGTAGCAAATGACTTTCCTAAAACAGAACTGTTCTGAAGAACAGGCATGTATTTATGTAATTCCTTTTTGCAGCTATGACTCAGTGGAACCTTTTATATGACAAACTGAGTTTTAAAAGACTTTCCAAAAAGTTCATCATTAAAACAATTATAAGAGTATTGGATGTACAGATCATCATGATAACTTAATAAAGTTATCCCCATGCTTCCCTCCCACACTTACTCCAGCTGTTACAATGTTTTCCCTGAATATTACCATGCTATAGGCAGAGTCTTGCAAAAACTATTCAGTATGAATAACTTACTGGTGTGAACAGTTCCACGGAGCTGGTGGGATTTTTTTTTTTTGTGAGTAAAAGTAGTGAATTTATGTGGGGTGAGGATAGTGGAGTGCTTTCCTGTCCCCGCTTACTAGGTGGAATCAATAAGTGCTGTGCTCAGGCCACAACTTGATCTCTCTTATGTAATAATGAGCCCAGATATTTTCTACGTAACTACATTTTTATTTTTTTAATGCTGCAGACAGACTATCTTCTTTGCATTTATAGCTTATATTGAAGTGTGTATTTTCTTTCCTTTCCAGGGTGTCACTTTAACAGCAGCTATTGGAGGTGCTGACATGCCTGTAGTTATTACTGTCCTGAACAGTTATTCTGGATGGGCTTTGTGTGCTGAGGGCTTCCTACTGAACAACAACTTGTTGACCGTCGTCGGTGCACTCATTGGCTCCTCTGGGGCCATCCTCTCTTACATCATGTGTGTGGTAAGAACTGAACAGAAACTGTGCTTGTTTTACCAAATAGTGTAAAACCTTACTCAAAATGTTTGCTAAGAAGATAAGCAGTTGGAAGACCAGACTACTAGGTGTTTAGAGACAAGAAAGTTTGTGGTGGAAATTGTTGGACTGGATGTAAGTCATACCTCTTTGGCTTTGGAGAGATGCTTCAAATCTCAGTGAAATTGAGGAAGTCCTTTACACTGACTTGGGTGTTCTGTCTGAATCTAAACCCAGATAGGTATGGTTACATGTGCTCGACTGTCTAATCATGTCACTCTGCAGTGTTGTTACGGTTAAGACTTTGTTGCTTTATCAGCAGAAAATATTTTCAATAGTGAGTTCCTACGAAACCTGCAGTATGTGGTTTGATTAGAGATTAACTTTAAACTTTGTTTTTTGAAGCGTAGCAAAGTGTGCTAAATACTTTGTTTAGAGAACAGTTACTTTGAAGTACCAGGGGGTGGCAGCAGGCTTGCATTAATGTATTACTGATACCAATTTCTGTGTCAGAACAAATTTAAACTCTCTATGTAATCATGTTTCAGTACTAGTGATGGTCTGTTTTTCTGGAACACTTGCAGAGAAGTCTCTTTCTTTCCTGTGTGTTTCCCTTTTATTCTCCAAGATGGAGGGGGTAGTGACTTCAAGAAAAGTGCTTATAACGCAACAGCTGGTAAACTGATTCTCTGCTGTGTAATTCTGTTTCACCTTTTGCTCTTGCATTTCTTTGTGATCAGCGTCACTGTCCTATTATCCCGATATTTTCCTATGATCAGCCATGACTGCCTTCCTTTACTGTCTCCGCTGTTAAAATAGTGTCACATAGGGAATGTTCTGTGTAGTTATTATTGTCTCTCTTGACAAATTTTAGAAAAGCTTAAAAAAGTATTTTTGTACTACTTCATAGTGGTGAGTTCAAATGGACAATCCACAGCGGGAATTTTAAGTCTTTTTTTTTTTTCTGCACATCTTGTATGTCCTTCTCAAAAGCAAATCAGATTATGTGGCATATGGGACACTTGCTTTTCTTTTTTGTGTATAGTTGGCAATTTAGTCCATATCAGTAGAAAGTAGATGCTTATGGGACAATGTAGCTATAAAAGGTATGTTCTTTAAAGTGAAGATCAGATTCTTGCAAGTAACTGGAAAAAGGCTTGATAAAAATGTAATCCGTTAGATATGCATTTATCAGTAGGATACTCGCTGTATAGCTTCAATTTTCTTTTCCTGTCCTATTTACTTTTTTAAAATTTTACAATTTTTATTTTTATTGTTAGCTCCTCTCAGTTTGCACTCACAGAAAGTTTAGAGATACTGGTATCTTTTGTTTGGAGGAGCCTATGTAAATTCAAAGCCTGGCATTGTAATTCACAAAATAGTTATGTTGTGGTGGAGGGGTTCACCTATGGTTTTCTCAAACTTAAGTTTAGTTTTTGAGATAAAATTCAGGAGATCTTCTCTAAGCTCAGCTTAGACAATTGTAGTCAAACAGTCAGTGTAATTGAAAACAGTTTGTATTTCTGCACAATAAGCAGAATAACTTTCTCCCGCAGCGTTATTCTTTTCGACTCTACTTCCATTAATGGAAACTGTTACTTATAAAAAACATTATTATAACCAAGGGGTGCAGCATCTTTGTCTTCAAGCTGCATTTCAGCAGAAAAACTGCTCCAGTGTGCCAATAGGCTGCCTATTTTAGGTTGTTAAAACCTGTGCTATGGAAGCAACACGTGTCTGTCGCATGCCCTTCGCCCCCCCCCCCCCCAAACATATGATTTCCATCCGAAACAGCGTATTTTTGAAACTTATCTAGTTCAGATGAGGTGTTTTGTAATGGTTAAAACATTCCTCTTACATTTTTAATAACCTTTTTGTGATAAAACTGTAGCTTAATCATCCAAAACCTATTCAGGTAAACTCTTAAAGCTTTTACATGAGTTGATAAAATTGCCCAAAATGTATTCGTATAATCTCTTAAAATTTTTGCACTCATATCTGTTTGATGTCTTTATTTTTTTTTATTTCCACCCGCCCACCTTTTGTGGCTATTAGTAGGGTGAATTAAGGACAAGACTTTAACTTCAAAACAGAAAAGCAAAGGTGTGTACTGTTAGATCCTCATCTCATGAAGCGGGGCGGCTTTTACAGCATGGACGCAACCTGTTCTTTTCAGATTATTTGATTGTATTACCACATCCTTCTCCCTGTTTTTCGCAGAGTGAATACTTCATCATTGCAAATGTAGTATGAGAATCTGTGTTTGGGGATGTTTGATGGGAAAAGGCTTCGGATAGAAGAGGAATCATTAATTGGATGGTGGGCGAGGAAGAGGATGAGTGGGTAATTAGGACAGCAAGAGAAGGGACAAGTCGTGTTACAGTCGTACAGTTTGGATGCTGTTCATTACTTGTATGAGCTCTGCTGTTTATGTGGGCATGGTATGGTGTGAGAAGACTTGATGTTCTCAGGGATCAATGGTTTATTTTTTCCTGGGCTGGAAGCTCCAGGGCAGTATCACCTGTGTATGCACAGCAGAAAGGGCTCTCTGCTTGTAGCTGGGTTATCTGTGAATGGTGAAGTCAGGACCTTATTCATCTGTTTCTGGTTTGTAGTGGTAAACAAGATGGTAGAGGCTATAGCAGATTTACCACGCTGTCCCTATACTAGGTAGACCTCAGTTGTGTTGGTTAATTGTTGCTTAAAGAGGTCTCGGCTCATCCTGAAGACTTCTGTACCACCCCCTTTTTCCCAGACTTCCCTCCTCTTCCCCATAGCCAGGCAAGGGTGCTTCAGTCTCATGCTTGCCCTGCGTGGATTCTCAGATGTCTAATAATATTTGAACTCTTTTTTCCCTTTGGCCTGGCTGATCTCTAAGGAGTTTGTTTTTACTGTTTTCTTTTTTGTTGGTTTAGAAGAGTGTTGAAAGTGCTTTGCTTCTTGTAAGGTTAGCCCCAATGAGTATGCAATATCTCAAGAGTGTCTTTTTTCTGTCCAGACTGTCTTACCTGACGTTTAACTTCTGTAATAGTATTGTTGCTAGTCTGTATTCCTCTGCAAAGATTTAAGAATGTGATACATATCAAAGGCAATGTTTCTTAAAGGATGTGAACTATTGCAGTCACTGGAAAGATGCTGATTCCAGAGAGCCTGCATTTGGGCCCAGTTGTGCTCCTTCCTTATAGTAGCTGAAGCACTGATGATGTCCCAGTGTAAACAAAAGTTCTTCTAACATCTTTGTGATGGTGTTGCTTATTTGCTAGATGAAGAATTTCACAGAATGGCACATCTTCTCAGGCTATAGCAAAAACCTTTGGAGTTGCATAATGTGACATGTCAATGGAAACTGTACACTTGGAAGCATACTTTTGTGTGGGTTTTTCTTCTTGCTTGTATGTGTGCATCTCCATATTGATTCTTAAATTTTGATGTGGTTTGTGACCTGGCACAGCAGATGGATGACACATGTTTAATTAAAGAACTAATTTATTCTTGTTCCTTTTCTGCTTCTAAAATTTTGCTGACTGCAGTTACAAATTTTACCTACTTCCAAATATTGCCAGATATGGCTGTAGGACCCCACTCACTAGGACATGTGCCAGTAAAAGGGTTTAGCCAGTGGGTTTTCCCTAGCTATGCATCTACAGAGCTGAATTCTCAGGATGTGTTCTCCTCTTGAAACTCCTATTTTAAGATCTCGTTTCCCCTCGGTGCCCTGCCAGTAAGATATTGACCCCTCTGAGTTCATTAAAACTCTGTTTTGATTTAGCATGGAGTTAGCTTTATATAGCTGTTTAGCCTTGTTTTCCTCTTTTCTGGCTTGATGCTGTAGGAGCTCTGTTTCTGTACTACCTGTGAGAGCTATGTAGTTTCCATGCTGTCATATAGCAGTTATGTGCTTACATGTTGAATTGCTCAAGAACTCAGGAAAGTACCTGTGTCATCAAGTATGTACTCTTTTATGTTCCTCCCTTTCAGATCAAAAAGTCACCAGTATTTGCTGAGGTTGGTAGTGTTTCCCCTTTTCTCCCCCCACCCCGCTTTACTCTGGGGAGATGATGATTATCTGTTATTACGTGTGTGACAGATGTTGCTAGGAGCTGATGTTTGGCTACCATCATTTTAATTTAGGTTTCTGTTTTAAGGAGTCTGTTTTAAGAAGCTTTGAGTTATAAGAGCAATTAAACCTAGCAGACAAAGTAATACTACTGTCAGGAAGGTTTTGGTATTTCTAGAAGTTTGCTTTGTGGATGTCTCTTCTTTTGGTCTTGGATTTCATCATTAGCTGATCAAAACTCCCTTGTCTTTCAGGCTATGAACCGTTCCCTTGCAAATGTGATTCTAGGAGGCTATGGCACCACGTCAACAGCTGGTGGGAAGCCCATGGAAATTACTGGAACCCACACAGAAATCAATTTGGACAATGCAGTTGAAATGATGAAGGAAGCCAGTAGCATTATTATTACCCCGGGTAAGACACTCATGGTTGATACTGTGTGACATTCAGAGGATGTATCATTTAAACGAAACTATAATCCGTTTTGCAGTAGTAAGATAGCAGCAGCATAAAAGGTGTGCAGCGCAGAAGGGGTTGTGGGAGGTCTGTTCTTGTTCCCAGTTTAGTTGCCATTCCTTAGCGTAGATGTGTATGTCACTTTATTTTTCTCTGCATGTGTCTCTTCACAAACTTTGTCCTACTTAGATTTTAAATTCTTCAGGACAAGGGCTGTGTTTCACAAGTTATGTGGTGTTAGTTTTATGTACAGCTGTGAGTTTCCAAGCGCTACCATAGTGCCAGCGTTCCCAGTAAGAAATTGTCTGTCTGTTAAGATACTGCAATAGAGGATTTTCTTTTTGTGCTTCTTGCACAATTTACTTGCTTAATTTTGCATTGCTTTATTGAGAAACCTGCAGATAAACATCTAAATCCAAGTTAGTATCCAATAAATACTGGAATTAAAAAAGGAAAAGGGGAGGGGGCCCTCAAAACCAATACACTGAGTTCCCTATAACTCTTAGGTCAGCCATAGGCTTCATGTGGTTCAATAGCACCTGTTCCTCTTAAGCGAGATGGTGAATAGTTTAAGATGTGTTTTGTTTCAGCTATATAGCACAATTATTGTGTTAAATTTTATTTTAGCATTGAAATGAGGAAGAAGGAAAAGCTAAAACTAAAGTCTTCTCATATTTTATTTTTCAGTTTTAAACAACAAAAGCGTGGGTTAGGTAGTGTTCTAATTTGGAAAGCTACTTTTGTTTCAAACAAGCTCATGCGCATCTTCAAGAAGTTTGTCTCTTATTCCTGTAGTTAAAGTTTTAGGAAAATGTTAACAATCTATACTCTGTACTCTTTTCCTAGGCATTATTGCTATACTGAAATGATTCAAATATAGAAAAACTTAAAATATTATTTGCTGCTAAAAGCTGTAGTTGGCTACTAGATTTGCAATAGAGAGATGCAAAACATTGTTGAGCACATGATCTTGAAGTGATCTGATAGTAGCCTCTGTGCCAATTTTTTGATGCATCTATCTGAAATATCCTTTTCTGGTAGAATAATGAATTCATATGTCTGTGAAGCTGAAATAAGTTATTTGTGTAGCTTGACTGGTCAAGCCACTGTACTGTTACTGGTCAGGAGACCAAAAAGATTAGATGAATTACAGTGGTCGGGATGAAACTCATGAGAATATATGAGTATCTGATTTTTTTTTTGATGAGAGATTGTTTATATGAAAGGTAAATGTATTTCTTGCAACTATTCTGTCTGTGCTGAAACAGAAAAATAGCTTAATTTGGATATACTTCTTTCAGGTTATGGTCTGTGTGCAGCAAAAGCTCAGTACCCCATAGCAGATCTAGTGAAGATGTTGAGAGAGCAAGGGAAAAATGTCAGGTAAGTACTTTTCTTGTTGAAAAGTATTACCGTGTTTTGTTTTGTTTATTTTCTTTATTGCATTAAAATCCCCCACAAGTCTGTTTTGGGTCTAACTTTTTTTTCAGCAGTCATTCTTATGCTGATCTCTCTCTGAGAAATATCATTTGGAGGAATGTTCTAGTCTTATTAACCTCTAGCTGAACATCTGGAAACTTCATGCTTTAGCCTAGCAGGTATTTCTGCCTCTTACTAATTTCAGAGAATTAAGATCTGTTTATGCTTTTGTTAAATTTGGGTTTTGGAAGTAGCCCTAGAAGTTGGAGAATAATTTTATTTCCTTTTTTGTTTGGTGTCATGCTGAAGTTCACTCAAAAAGAATGGCCTTAAGTTTGTTACTTTTTATTGTAGCAACAAAATCTTTTTTTGTATGGAATCTTAGCTCCTTCTTTTGATATGGTCTGTCTTTAGAAATAGCAGTGCTTTTCTGCAAAACCAGCAGTTAAGCATTTTGAAAAGATGTATTTTATTGTAGTTTGTAGTCAGTTCAAGAGAACAGCCAGCTGTTTTTTCTACAGGTGGAGTTTGGAGATCTTTGTTAAAGCAACTGCTTTGTGGAAAAATGTTACTGTGAGGAGTAATCACAAAAGCTAACCTCAGTGCGTAGAAAATAATCTTTTCTATGCTTGTAGTCAATAGAGAGGGAGGGAGGGAAAGACAGAACAGGTCTAACTTAAGTCCTTTGAATTGCCTTTTAGAGCAGCATCCATTAAGGGAGGTTGCTTTCTAAGCTGAAGAACTTTTTAAGGTCATAATTTTTGAAGGGAATTGACCCCTCTGCTTGTGAAACTGCTGGTGAACAGTTGGAAGGGTGTGATGGGAATAGTCCTGAATGCGAGGCAGGAAAGGATGGCCTCCTGCAGTATGGAGAAAGTGTTTGCTAGGGTCAGTCCAATATGACATGGAAAAGTAGATCAAGTCTGCACCAAGGACGCAGAACTCTGTTCTTTCCTGGGATAACTTGCAACAACTGGGATAAATTACAGCAACAATGCTTACTACTACACAGTAGTGGTAGTAAAAAGTATGGGCAGTAGCATTCTACCTGGCATATTGTACTCTTCCCCTAACCCCTCCTGCGCTATGGGATAGCTAAGGACGTTCAGTGTTTATCAATAAGAAGCATCTTGCAGATGCTCAGAAGCTTCTAAGTTTGGAGTTGGTACACATAGTTTCTCTCTTAAAAGTAGATCTCTAGTCTGATATATTCCTCAAAAGTCCTCATAGGTCAATCTGCTTATGTTCACAGCACAACTTTAGCTTCCATAGGATATGTTTCCTGATTTGCTTTTGACTCTTCCCAAGCGTCAGGGCTGTGGCCTTTTCTCACACAATGCTTTTAAGGTTTCTACAGTCTGATTTGTTCAGAAAGGAGCCACTGAAGACAGGAAAGTTTGAAGAGAAACTTTTGTCACTATTTTAATGTATTCTGAATCTTCATAGACTCACAGAATGGTTGAGGTTGGAAGGTACTCTGGAGATCGTCTGATCCAGCCAATCCCTTGCTCCAAGCAGCGGCAACTAGAGCAGGTTGCTTAAGACCTTGTCCAGTCTGATTTTGAATATCTCCAGGGATGGAGACTCCAGAACCTCGCATAGCAATCTGTTCCAGTGTTCAATAACCATTAAAATAAAACATTTTCTTACGTTCAGACAGAATTTCCTACATTTCAGTTTATGCCTGTTGCCTCTTGTCCTGTCACTGGGCAACACTGAGAAGAGTCTGGCTCAGTCTTACTTACTTCCTCTCATCAGATACTTACAAATGTTGATAAGATCCCCCTGAGCCTTCTCTTTTCCAGGCTGAACAATTCCCGCTCTCTTAGCCTCTTCTTGTATGAGAGATAGTCTAATCTTTTAATCATCTTACTTGGACTTACCTTTATTGACCTCCCATAAGTTTTTTGCTGTTGCAAGCAGTACTGTTTTAAGAGTCTTTCCATGCAGTGCATGGATTATTGGAGTGCATGTGGCCAGTCTTGTGGATTTATTCTGCTAGAATGCTGTTACAAAAAGCAGAGATAATTTTAAAGTACCAATATTGGCCTTAAGTCTCTTCCTTCTTCCATTTTTTCATAAAACTTGCAGGTATTGAAAGCACTGGATGGCTAGCATCATGGTCTCTCTTGCTAATTGTTTGGGAAAGTATTTTCTAATTATGGTAATTTAATATTTTAAAATTAGTCAAGGCTCAGTTTTCATTTGAAAAAAGATATTTGGACAGATGCTGGTTAGTCAGACTCATTCTCTGATTTCTTTGTGTTTATTTCAACTACATGGGGACTTTGCTTTGGAATCAATACTTTAGCAATTAGTGTTTCTTTTGTTGTTTTTTCCTTCAGTATTTTTCCAAACTCATAGCAAAGATGCATATAATTCTTTGCAGTTTTTTACAGCATGTATTGTGATGGATAACAGCAGGGTGGTTGGAGGGTTTAGCAACAGTTATTTGTTAATGTCAGCTCAGAATGTTGCAATTTTATGTATAAAGTTGCATACACAAATGCAAACACATAAGCATACATGAGAAGTGAGGGTGTATGCTGATACCTCTTCTTCCTGGAGCAACTCTCCTTATAATTTATCTCCCCATGCTTAGTATAAAAGCTATGTTTGTCCAAATTGCATTTAAAATTTTGAAGACCTGTTAGCTGTGCAGCAAAGGAACCTTTCTTGGCTAATGCGATGACAGTGTCCTGTGCTTTTTGCTTTCCTTTCAGAGCTTCTGTGTGGGCTAGCTTCATTTTTATTAAGCCCGCTGGTATAAGGGATTACTGCTTTTGCCTTTTACGTTGGCCTTGCAGGGGAGAAACGTGAATGAATCCTTGAAATAACTGGCTTATATTTGAAATGAGTCAATTTCAGGAAGGGATCACTGCAGTGGTTACCTAGTATTTTAATGAAATAAGTCTGTATTTACAGTCTGTGGTAATTTAGGCCTTTCATCACTTTGTGGAGCTCCCACGGTGTTCATTGAGTGCAGCTGCTGTCCCTCTGGTTTCAGTAGGCCTGGACTGCCTCGGGACTCTAGTACGCTCGCCATCCAGATGTAGTGACACTTGCACATCCGCTGTGGAAGGGTGCCAGCATGGACATAAGATTGTCATCAATTTGTAATGCCCATACCGTGCCAAGAAAAATTGCATCTGTCGTATGGTCTTTCTTTGCTTTATGGCTCACGATTGATCCAGAGACACTGTTGTTTTCACTTACTTTGTGTATAGCCATAACATTCTCAGTGAAGAACACAGTTTATATAACATGATGTATAACCTTTTATGACTAGGGTTTAAATTTAGAAATACAGGAGGGTTTGGGGAAACTTCAGACTGTTTTAGTTATTAAATTGCATAGCTAACATCATCACTAACTTGAGATGCTCTTGCAGCAGATCACATCTTTAATGCATTAGTAGGTTCACATAAAAAACCTGTATTTTGCAGAGCTTTCATTATAGCTTTTTCTTGTTATGGATAGATAAAACAACAAATCTTTTCATAAGCTAAATTCCATAGTCTCCAGAATTCATTGGCCTAGGAGAGAAGATTCGTGTTCTGCAACTAGTTTTGCAGTTCTGCAAAGTTAAAACCAAGTAAATTGTTGAAGGTTCTCATCTTACCAAAGGTCTTCAGTAACACACTGTTCTTCATAAGGCCCTAGTTGTGAAATTCTGATTTCTTCTATGTAATACAGCTTAAAACTTTATGCATTCTCATATGCACGTGGTAATCAACGTTGTTCATGTCCACACCAAGTTAGCTTTTCCACAGCATTACTTGCCTAAAGCTTTTTCTATCAATACGTTTCAAGTTTCTGCATAGCATTCATGATGATGAAATTGAATTCTAGGGTGAAAAGACTCTTAACACAGTAGCTTCAGGAACCCCATATGGAGCACTAACCGATAGCTAAGATATGATGGTTTTCTTTTAACTCTCATAGCTGAGGGAAACACATTACTTTTTGAAGAGTCTTTCCAATTAGTTGGTAAAAGGCATGTTTTTTTTTTAACCTAAGTTTTGTTGGTAGGTATCTTGCAGGACTTGCATTTCTGTCTTCTGATACTGGGTCATATGATTACTTTTGAGCATGTGGAAACACAGATTTCTTGCATTTTTGAGAATGTGACAGGATGGATTTAGTGTTGGATCTGCAGTTTTGAATCTTGTTGCCTGTATGGCTGGGTTTTAATCAAATATGTTCAAGATTCTGTTTAAATTGTTTGTGAGTAATAGATCATGAGGATGGATACCACCTACACATTTCTATGTAACTCAGTAAATTGATTAATTTGATTTGTTTAATTATTTCAGCTTACAGTAATCTATCTATCTTGTTGTACAAGAAAATATGGTAGAACTTTCAAAGATAAGGAGGTAAGATGATGCCCCAATCAATCTTAATATGTTACATAACTCAGTTTTTCATGAAATTACTGTCACAGTGTCTAAATGGCAACTTGAGAATGATGTGTGTTGATACAGGCTTCCAGCTGGAGTATGTTTACTAGGAAGACATTAAGTGTATGTCAATTCTGTTTGTTCCTTATGGTCAAATTAGCTGGGTGGGTTTTGAATTACTAACACTGCAGATGGAGGGACAAATGAAGTCCAATGGGTCTGTTAGCTCTGGTGCCAGATCTGTGCAGCCAGAGAGAACTAGTAAATCTTGCAGCTGCTGCTGCAGGGATGTAGGGGCATAGTGTTCCTGGGAGTGTAGTGTGTGTGTGTGTCATTGGTTCCACATTGGTCAGCTCCGCTGCAGGTGACCTTATGAGCTCAGTCTGTGTTTTGTAGAGACATGCTCTGTTTTGCCTCTTGTCACTTGGGCTCCTGGGAGGCATTGAGCTAAGGTCCATGCCATATGCTTGGATCCAGTGTGGCTGCCCCTGTGGTCATAAACCCTCCCACCATAGTGGGAAACAGGGAGAGTGCCAGCCCTTATTTAAGTAAGAAAAATAGTGATTTGGTTGTTAGCACACTCTTTCTAAACTAACCTGACTCCAGCAGAGCCACTGTGTGCCAAGGTACTGCTTCTGGTGAAACTTTGTAGCCTGTGGCATGTCACCAGACCTGAGCTAGCTGTGTGCTTTGATACTAGTAATCTACATAGTAATCTTTCATGTGTGGGAAAGCACTGTACTTTGGTACTTAGAAAGCTGTGATTACTAAGCAGAGTGCTGCACTGCAACTGATGCTGTTATGTGGCTGGATTCAAGCTGTGGGATATCGGATAAACTGGGAAGTCCAGTATTCAAGGTTTTTTTGTTTTGTTGCCTTGAATAACACATCGTTGTCTGTACTGGGAGTAGAGGGATCATTTGTGTAAAAGCACAGACAAGATGAATGGGAAGGGGGGGGTGAAGGGGGTGAAGCAGAGCCCCTTGGTAAATTATTTTCTATATGTGCAACTTGTAAAATGTTGAGCAAGCTAAATTAGCCACCAGCCAGATGTTACTTACTTGTTTCACTCTGTCCAGCTTTGGCATAATGACAGGAATACTATCTTTGCATGGATGAAGTGATCTTGAAACACTTCTGCATTAGGTTAGGTACATGCTGGCTCTCTCAATAATAATTACAAGAATATTGTCTAGCCAGTTGTAATAAAGATATTGACTCTAACTGTAGAAAAATTCATTTCCTTCCTGAGATTCTTCAGTTATTCTTTAATGCAGTAGTTGTCTCTTTTGTATTGCTAATAGTAACTTTATTTGCACTAGAATTTAAATGCTTTCTGTGTTAGAAAGGGCAACATTAGATATGCCAACTGTGTGTCAAGAGTTTTAGATCTCTAGTCTAATTTAAAAAGAAAATGTTGTTCTGCCTGTGTTACAGGAAAAAGTTGGAAATGTGAACTAATTTCTCAGTTTGACTTTTTTTAAAGCTATAAAGTATCTGAAAGATGCCAAATAAAAAGGCTGAGTGTCCTTTCCTGTTAGTCATTTTATTTAGGTGTGAAGTCTGTTAGTAGCAAGGAGGGAGGTATGCTCAGTTCAGCTCAACTTCTGAGAACTGGAGGTGACGAGCAAGGCCCACATCATACAGTCCAAGTCAAGGTCCAGAAAGAAAATTCTTGGTGAACTTTGTGTTTCAGTGAACAGAATAATGTTTCAGTTCAGCCACAGCATGATTTTAAATCTGTTTGAATCTTGGGAAAGCATATGAGATAGAATGATTCTGCCACAAAAAATGCAGTTTTGAAGAACTGCTACTGTTGTGGGTCTGGAGCAGAATATACAGCTTTTGTTAGACCTGCTGTTAGACATCAAGGATTTTAGCTGCTGGAATGTATTCTTTGTGTGAAATGTGATGTTTCTTGGTTTTACTTTTTTGAGCTGGTACAGAAATTGTTGAATACTGTACGTCATTTAGATGTGGCATTTTTGAAATAATTTTTGGGGAGATTGTGAAAGTTATTGTCTGTGTTTGGGAGGAAGGTGTTTGTGTTAGCTCCCCCCTGCCCACCACTTGCTTGAATTCTCCTTCCAGCTGGAGTGGGAGATTGCACTGCAGGTGTGTGTAGATCTTATTTTGTGAAATTATGAAAAAGTCAGAGATGCACATATTCTTAGCAAATATTTTTGATACACTGGCATGTCCAGTTTGAAGACATACTGGCAGGCTACTGTCATATTTGGTTAGCGGGTTCTCAGAAGCAGACTTCTGGAAGTCATTTCAGTGTGTGCGTGTTTCTTTTTTTGTCTAAAAAGCTTTTGTGCAAGCAGCTTTCTTAAGCTATGTGAATACACAGTGTGTGGTTTCAAGCAGGGTCTGTCAGAAGTATCTAATCGCTGATCGTCCATGCCATAACTCTTCCTGAACCAAGTTTGTTTGCGCCCCCGCCCCAAACCTCACGCCAGGAATGGTGAAGTCAAAGGTGAAATTCATTCTCTTGGCAGCATAAATTTTGGCTTTCCAGCCCTTAAAATAAGATTGTGTATGTGTATAGTATTTAATAGAAACCTCACAAATATTTTGTCTTGTGTATTGCCAAAGCAGCTTTGGTCACAAACAAGCTCAAATAATTTTATTAGGAACAAAAGAGAATTTTGCTGGAAAATCTATTTTCACTGCCGGAGGAGTGATGATTTTCTCTAGTATACTTCAGAATAAGAGTTCTCCTACTGTACTGCAAGTGATTGTATTTGATACTGTTTAGGACTAGCTGCACTCCACACACATGGCTTATTTAACTGATTGGTGTGAAATGTAAGCTGTTAATATTTTGTCCTGTGTGTTTTGCTCTCCTTTTTCTGATTCTAGGTGTTATCCTTCACATCAGGATCCAACATGTTTACTAGCCAAGTATAATCTTTTCTTTGTTCCTTTAAAGTGCTCCTTGTAAAGCTAGCTTTCTATCCCGCTCTTTGACCTAGAGCTTAAAAATCACAGTATATCTAACAGGATGTGGATTAATCATATGTCCTTAATTTTGTTTCTGGAGTTCCAATTGTCTTATCTTTGCATTGTCTTAATGTTGCCTTACTGATGGAGCACTGAGTTGCCCTTTTAAGGATGTATTCATACCGTGTTAAATCCACAAGTGTGCTGTGTTGATTGGACTATGACTTGTGGACCCTCAGGGATGTATTATCCCCTTCCATCACAGTGGTGATCTGTTGAAAACAGAAATTTGTGGTAATCTCTCTGTTACGGCAAGTTGATTTATCAGTCTTTCCTTCCTTCCCAAAGAGGTCTGTCCAAAGCCCTTCTATTGCACTTCTGATTTGCTTGGATTTGTGTTTGGAAATTTCTGTTCTGAAATCCAAGAATTTGCAGTTTTTCATTGGTATTTCTGCTTATTCTGAAAGGAGTAGACTTCTTTATTAGACGTTTAGCTTCAACTATATGCAATGCTCATATGAGGCACTTCTGGTGTGCTTGAGTCAGCATTATATTTAGTGAAGGCTCCAAAACTGGAAAAATAGCAAACGTCCGGGACAGTAGAAATGCTCAGCCTAGTTTATTGAGGGACAGTAGAAGAATACAATCTGCCCACAAGCAATAGATTTGCCTCCAACCAAAAGCCGTCTTTTGTTTTGGGAGTTGTGAACAAATCAATTTAATATCTCTATTCTGAACTCTGTCAGGTTATTACCCTTACAGAACCAGATGTATGCCTTAATGTGCCCCCTCGCCTCCCAAAATCTGTGCATCTGTCTGAATTCTTAGTAGCTCACAAGCAGTCTATTATTTGTAAGTTGGCTTTGAGCAGTTCTGAAAATATTTTTAAAATTCACTTATGTTTAAACAGGTATAGCTTCAGAGCTGTTCTCCACACCCTTCTTTCACCCCCCAGATCAATCATGAGATGAAAGTGGCATGTTGCCCTAATTCAGCAAAGCCTTGTCTTGGGCTTGAAGTTGAGTGCACGAGATTTCTGTTGGGTTGGAGTGTTAGGGTGCGGTGACCGTGCAGGCTCTAGAGATACCTAATACAGCAAGGTCACTTGCCAAGGGCATCCTTAGATCTAGGAGTGCTTTTCTTTAAGGAAGGCTGCACAGTGTTTTGACCATTTCATGGGAGCGTGTTAGATTGTGGCCCGTTTGTTTACTTTGTGATGCTTTGGGTTGTCAGTTGATACAAGGGGACCTGCAAAGTATACTAACGTGGGTGATGGTTTTATAGCAAACAGGCTTATTCATAAAAAAACAGAGGTGTCAGTCACATGTTTTTAAATATGGTACTGCTTAGAAGATGGACACAGATGCTTGCTGTGTGTGACATGCCCTAGCTGATAATTGGAGCCTTATTACTTTTGAAAGCAATTGAAGATAAGTCAGCAAGTCTGTTGACATATGGGTGGAAAACTTATTCTGTTCCATCCTACAACAGTGTATTTCCTGGCACTTCTGGCCATTAGTTCCTCCCATGTTGTCACTAGAAATATCTCTGGCATTTTTATTGCAGCAGGCTCTCTAAAGCCACTTTTTTGCAGGTGCAACAACGTACTGAAAGTGTCTTTTTGTGATGGAAGAATTTAAAATGTTCTCTTAGCATGTTTAGCTTCACTGGGAATTGAGCATATTCTTTTGCATACCTGTTGTCAGTCATTCTTTAACTTTCCAGGAAAGGAACAGCTGCTGTCCAGATGAAGAGTTAAATCTGTGGGCTTTGTTCCCTTTCCTTCTCACTCAGTTCCCTACAACACTGGAAAAGTACTTACAGTATTATTTGCAAGGTTTAACTTTTATTTTATTTTTAAATCATATGTATGCACATGCTTTCAGCATTTTTCAGCCTTGTAGGTCACAGATGGCCGTTTGTTTACTGTGTAGAACGGAGTGGTCAGTACCTACTAATGGGGCTGGACTTTCTTTCCTGTTAGGTTTGGTATTCATCCTGTGGCTGGCCGTATGCCTGGTCAGCTGAATGTACTCCTGGCAGAAGCTGGTGTTCCCTATGATATTGTTTTGGAAATGGACGAGATTAATGAAGACTTCCCAGGTTAGCATGCAAACTTTAAGTTTCTAGTAGATCTACTAGTGGATTTGTTCTTGTCAATTTTTATTTAATTCTGTTTTTACACCATACAAGGACTTTCAAAACAGGAAATCTCAATCAGGCCATACAGTTTTACTTTGTGCCAGTTGTGGTACCACTGCAGAGGAGTGGATGTGCCACTGGAGAGGAGGGGATGTCTTTTGCACTCTCAGTGCTCTCTCAGCTGATAGCAAGGGAGAAGAGAGAAATAAAAGAAACAGCCTGACTCAAAAGCAGAAAAACTGAGAAGCAGAGAGTACAGACAGGTAAAGTGAAGGGAAATGTTGAATGCAGGAGTAGAGAAGAGTTAGTATTGAAGGGAGAGGGATAAAAAAGACCTTGGAAGTACGTTTCCTTCAGAGTCAAGAGAACAGCTCTTAGTTGCTGGTAGCTGTGCAATGAATGACAAATGCTGTGTCTTTTTTGTCTGTATTACAACTCCATAGAGGAAAATTACTGGGTTTTTTTGTCAGATGCTGTAAATCTGTGGATGTTCTGACCCTGTGATATCTTGCAGACCAGTGTAGCTTTAAGTAGATGACTTTTTATTTTCTTTATTTTTCTTTATTTTCTTTATTTAAAAATTGGAAAACTCCTGTCAAAAGCTTTTTTAAAGAATATTTAAAGGGAAGAGCCAGGCACAAAGAACTGGAAAGTGCTGGTACTACATGTGTTTGAAATTGCATTTAAATATTAGAGGGCTTAGCTTTGTGTGATCTAATGAGCCCTTATAACGGGGTTCTGGATGCTTGGAGTTGTCTGGAAGTAGTAGCATCCTTGGATTCTGTCATACGTACTTTCCTGTTTAGGTTATAAGATATTTGTGAAAAGTCCCAATAAAAGTTTGTAGAGTGCTTACTACAAGGAGTTCCTTGCTTCTGAGGTCCAGATTTAACACAAATGAATGTACCCCAACCTCAGTGTTGAAGATTGAGATAATTTTTCCTCAGTCTTATTTTTCCTCTTGTTGCAGAAACTGACTTGGTGCTTGTAATTGGTGCGAATGATACAGTTAATTCAGCAGCTCAGGAAGATCCAAACTCAATCATAGCTGGAATGCCAGTTCTTGAAGTGTGGAAGTCCAAACAGGTGAGATTAACAGCATTGCATTAGCACCTCCCTGTAGATAGCATGCTTTTACAAATGTCGCTTATAGAAGTTTCTCTTAAGAAGATTCTCTTACTCTTTCTGTTTCCATGAGAAGTTCTTCTGCAAGGTGTCCAATAAAACAGTCTGTATTCTGCAAGCGTGCTGCGGTTTACTTCATGATTTTGTAATCATCAGTCTACTTTAATGAGACTAATGGTGACAGCAGTCAATAAGACCAGTGAATGTACTTCTGCTCACAAAAAAGATTAGAACAAATGATGTTCTGCTCACATCTGCAACTCTAAAACATTTCAGTACAAAGATATACTTCATAGGAATTTTGTTTGGCAACTTTAACACTGAGATAAAAACACAAAAATGAATACCATGCTTGAATATAATAGATGAATGACCAGGTTGAACAGCCAGCTTTGTAGGGTGCGGGTTGTTTTTTTGTAAGTTCAGCTTCATTATCCTGAACCATTCAAGCATGCAGTGTCAAGGGCGCATCATCAATTTATTGCAATTTGAGAAATATGTATGTATTTAAAACTGATACAGCTTCACAGTGTCTTTTCTGAAAGTGCAGTGGTTAACTCATTTGACATTTCAGCTAAAACTGGCTGAAACTTTTTTTTATAAATCCTATGTATGAATTAATGACACGGTAATATTCTAGAGAAGTACTGGAGAGCATTGCACCAAGCACTGATGTGAGCACTCATTTGAAGTGTGTTGTCGTCTTGGGACTGGGTTCTTAAAATAGTTTTTAAGAAAGGAGGGGGAGGGGGAGAGGGCAAACCCCTTCTATGTTATAACCACCAAGGCCCGTCTTACTTTGACTTTTTACATGGAGTAACATAAAAGCATATGAATAGATGTGCTGTGCACAATCTGTTTATCTGATGTATAATAATATGTTGCACTGACATGTGCTTCTGAAGCTGGCCTGGATTTCAATTATTTACTTTTCTGGTATATTAAAACTTGAAATATATTTTCTTAGCTATGAACACCCTATTTTGGCCATGGATCTCTCTTTCTCTCCCTTTGTTTGTTGAGGTTGGTTTCATGCCTGCCACATTTGAGGTGAGATGATTGTTGATTTGTGCTGTGTCAAATATGAACTTTTTATACACAGGTCATTGTAATGAAGAGAACTCTGGGAGTTGGTTATGCAGCTGTGGACAATCCAATCTTCTACAAACCCAATACTGCCATGTTGTTGGGAGATGCTAAGAAGACTTGTGATGCCCTGCAGGCCAAAGTCAGGGAGTCGTATCGAAGCTAAATACTGATTTATATTCAACTCGCTCATGGTTGTGGCTATGCTTTTGTCATAGAGGTCATGGAAATCAAGAGTTAGAAGAATCTCTTACTGTCATAGTGCAGCTTGCATTCAGAGAAGACTGCATTGACTCCTAGGAGATGTAGTTCAGTTAGGGGTATATCCTTTTACGAAAGGATGGGGACACTAGCCCTTCAGACTACATCTCCCCATGAGGCAATGTGTTGAAGTATAAATGTCCTTTCTAAGTTTAGTAATGAGCTGTTGGAAGCAGGAAGCAAATACTCTGTCATCTTTACGTGGCTATTGGCTTCCTCCCTCTAACTGTCTGTACTTCTGTTATGGAAATTCACTAAAAATTGTTGTGCTAAAATTGTATTCCATCTGATCATCAAAGCTATTCTTTGGCCAGTATGAACAAAAATAAGTATTTCATCAAAATATAAGACAGTTGCAAACATGCCTATATGATTTGAGAGCCTCGACGTAATATTCTATTAAATCTGTATATAAAAATTAGAACTGTTCCTTTTTTGGGTTCTGTGGATGCTGTGAATCGGGAATATTTGAGGGAAGTTATTTTTCTTTGAATTACAGTTCCACTTTTTTCATGGTGTCTGCTTACATTATGTAAAACGAAACACAGGATTTCAGGGACCTACCAAGTGATCTTTAAGCCTGACAAGGAAATGTACACCTGCACTGCTTAACTATTTTCAGCAGCTGCTGAATTCCCTCTCTTTTCCAGTTGTTGCCTTTTTAAGTGTTCTGAAAAATATATGGTCCAGTTCTGCACAGGCGGAACATCTTGCATACCTGATCTGTTCACAGAATTTGGACCACAGTGTTTCAGTTTTCATTCATTTTGACTTTTAACTGTATTTGCTACTTTAAAATGTAGTCATGCTTTCTTAATCAAAGTTATTGTGATGCTGGAAAAGGCACTTTTTAACATATTTAAGATGCTGGAGTTTATTAGAATTTTTCTAAATAAATAAGCTATTGTTTGGACAGCACAGAAATATACCAAGCTTAAAATCCAGTGTTTTGATTATTTGACTTCTCCCTAATCTAATTAAAAGTACTGTTTAAATCCCCATAATAAGTACAGCAAAGAAGTAAATCAAATTATGACATAGATTGCTGTTTTGTTTTTACTATGTTAAGTGTACTTGAGTGGAACTCAAATATTTTCCTAATAAAATGAATTTATCATGTTTGCATAATGATGTAGCAACTGTACGTGGTGACAAAGGCTAAATACAAATAGCTGTACTTGTGTTAGAAAGCATTAATATCTGTGGAAGACAAACTACTATGAAGTAAGTCTTGAAATTAAAACATTTTGATTGATAGAACAAAATTTTTTTTACAGAATGTATGAAGACCTCATATAAAATATAATAACATATGAGAAATGTTTTCCACTTAGCTACCTCTGTTTTTATGTGAAGATCACTTAAAACCAAGACTTTGAACAGGTAGTGTGTTAAATGTAACAATGTATGAAAGAAGCTACCCTTTTCAGAAATCTCTTCTATAATTTGAAAATAAAAATTAGCACATAAGCTGTAGTATGTTGTACACTGCATGAAAATACTTGCAATTAAATTTTAGTTTAAAACATTGCAGCAGCTATGCTTGAATGTTATGGCCTCCTAATTTCATTGTATTCTACTTTTCTTTTAGGTCTGCCAAAAATAGGGGAATGGGAGAAGGGGGAGGACTAGAAAATGATCCTATATTTACCTCCATCCCTCCCTCCTCTCCTCCCTCCCAATTAAGCAAAAAACAAATTTGAAGGGATTTAATATCCTGGAGCATTTTTGTCTTTTCAGACTTTTAAGTATCTAACTGCAGTATGCAACATATCTCTGCTTATATGTAGCTACCTTAAGACAACTTTTTTAAAGGGTATGGGGAGCTTTTTTCCTTTTTGAAACAAAACATAAAGCTATGTAATGAATCAGAGGTACCAGTGTTATCTTTAAAACTATGCTTTACAGTGGAACACCAGGTAATTGTTGAAGTGCTAATAAAAAGTTGGTTATTTTTCTGTATTGATCACAGTCTCTTTTCTTTCCAGTTGTGTTTTCTGAGCAGATAAGTAGTCTGAGATTCTTTCTGGGAGTTACAAGATCAAAATGCCTCTGAAGGATGTTGAGATTGAAAGATATAACAAAAAGCAATCTATAGTGCAATACTTGCTTTCTTTCTGAGGTCTGCCTCAAGAAGATTAAGAAAATACACTGTGATCATGGCAGAGTTGTGCAGCAAGAACAAATGGGGAGGAAGGAGGGCAGTAATCTCTGTTCACTGGTAGAACTTTTCGAATCTTCTGTGTATGTCTGTGGCCTTGAGAAGCTTTGGATCTTTGTTTTTAATAGAAGCTGTTGCACTATTGAAGTCACAGACCGCCCTAGGTTGGAGGAATTACCTAGAGGTAATTTGGTCCAACCCCCTTGCTCAAAACGGGTCCAATTAGATCAGATTGCTCCAGGCTTTGATTTGAACATTTCCAAGGACGGGCAGATTGGGGACTGAACCTATTTTTGTATTTTAGTTTTTAGTTTGAATCAGGAGCTTGCTTTTGAAATGAACCTGTCATTTTTTTTCCACTTGCTGTGTTTTGGTTTTTGTTGCAGAGCAGTCTTGGAGCACAAAAACTTGGATTCTTTTTGGATGAAACTACAACAGAAGATGTGTTAGAGCAGGGGCAGAACTGGAGGTAGTCCACAGTAAAACCCTTAAACACAGAGGTGGATTTGTGTGCTCAGCAGTGTTTCATTTGCCAGGTTTGTTTGTATTGTGCCAGAATAATTGCTAAGGTAGACATACTCTGAGATGTCCAGAGCATCTGAGAGATATTATGGGGTGTAATTCACTTTCCAATCTAGGGCTTAATTATTTGTAGTAAGTTAGCAAAAAACTTTTTGCTCCACCGATGTGTATGCTCCTGTGTAAGCTGTCAAATTCTGCAGGATAACTTTACACTAAGGAATTGAATACTGAGAGAGCTGGGCAGTCTGTTGTATATCTAAGTGGTGTGGATCAAATATTTATTTCATGGAGCTTGCAATGAGTATTGCTCTAGTCATATGACTAGTGTAGGGTGGTTTAAAAAAAACCAACCCCCCCCCCCCACCATTTCTTAAATAGATAATAATGACTTGCATAATCCAGCCGCTCTGTAGGTGCCTGGAGGAAATAATATTACATTAACTGTGTGAGACTGTTCTCATATGATACGTAGTTCTTTTTGAGAACAGGAAATGTACTTGCACACTTTCATAAATGGTGTAGTGATATTCAAAGCTCCAACTTTACAAAATCTGACGTTTGAAGTAGAAAAAAACAGTCTTAAAACATTATTTTAAAGTATTATTTGCGAAATTAAGAGACTAATTTGTGGCCTTTATCCTAGGGTAATCATCACGATGATTTTGTTGGTGAGAACTTTCTCTCGAAGTACAAAGAAAGGACAAATGTTAGTTCATGAGAAAAGAGTGAGGAAAAAAGTGTGAGAAACCATAACTTTTAACTAGTCTTTTTTTTTCCTCTATCTCCCTTTACCTGGAGACACATTCTCCTGAGAATGAGGGAGTTCCTACTACTTCAGCTGAAGATGAGCAGTTTGTGCGCTCCCCTTCACCCCTTCAGGACAGTTGATCAGTCTAACTTCTTCCCATACAATTTAAGGCCCTGTGACTTCACTGTGAAACCCGGTACTCCCCATCCAGTTTTCTGCACAGCACAAAATACAAATTAATACCCAATTTTACATAATTTTTTGGAGAATAGCTGTCTGAATTCTACATCGCTAACTTTTAAATTCACTCTCCTGGACACTTGTTTGGTCTCTATAGGTTGTATTTTGATCCTTGTGAAACAGTTGTAGTTAGTCACAGATGCAGAATATAGTTATTAAACCGTATTTACCAGCTACAGCTCTCTTGGAACATTGTGACCAAGAAGAACATAATTGGTGAGTCATATGCTTTGAAAATAGGGTTGGAATGGGTCAGAAAAGGTTTTTTTTCACAAATTTTGTATCAGAGAAGTAAAATAGTCTTGCTGCAAAGATCAGACTTCTTCCCCGTATGTATGGCTTTGAAACCAAGAGTATATGTGGTACACTTCTGTTAATTGTGCTGAATATGACATTTATCAATGGTCTGTTCTGCAATTAGGCATCAGACCAGGCAGAAAAAGGCCTTGTATGTCTGTTGACCTTTTCCTGTCCCTTGTTGACAAAACCCTGAAAACAGGTTGTTATCCAAACCTCTCCCTACTAAAGGAAGGAAGTAACAAAAGAACTGAAGGACAAAAGGGCTGAGGGGGCTTCACACTCAGTAAGAAATGTCATCTGAAAGAAGATTGCGGTTGAACTTTAGCACAGCATGAAATTGAATTATTCTATTACATGGTCAGTCTAACCCATAATTTAAAAAATCCGTAGCAGAATGGAAACTAACAGCTAGTGAACATAAAAAGCTCAAACAGCTGTTAAGTGTCTCATGCAATAATAACCAGCAGTTGCCCACTCCTTATTAAAATATTACAGATGTGGATAGGAAGAATCACTTGGTTCTCTGATTTTTACATTCTCAGAATCTCATTGTTGTCATAGGCCATGGTACAATGAACTTACATTTTCAAGTTTTTTATAGTGTATTTGTTAATGTGCGGACACAACACAGGAAATTGGCTCTTCTCTAATTTATGAACACATCAACAATCCTTTTTTTCCCCAACATTGTGTCCCCAAAGGTATCCGTTGAAGGCTAGTTTAGTGAAGCATATTATATGAGGTATTCTAATTATATCCGAGTTTTGAAACCAGAGGAGCGTAATCTAAATAGTGTAATGTGCTAAGTATTGCTGTAATTTTCATGTTGTACAGCGAAGTTTACTTAGTCACTGGGAATTCCTCTTTTCTTCTGCCACCATTCTCAGGCTTGGAACTAATTTTACATGAAATCAGAATTTGCTCGTCCTTCAAAGGAGGAAGTGATATATGGTATTGATTGCATTCAGCTGGACCTCTTTTCTGCTGATCTTGCTTCCTCTTCAAAGACTTCTATAGGAAAGGGACCTACAGCTCCAGAATGTATGCTCTTGAGTATTTCAAGCAGTAAGACAGCAAACATTGTAGCTGTTATTTGCAACCAGCTACTTTCAAGTGATCAAATGGCAGTTTATTGCCCCTTAGGCCTCATTCCTAACATTTTCTTATTCTGAAGGATCTGTGACGTTTTAGATATGAGCTCAGTCTCATTTTGCGGAGAGGGTTTGTAAACTTGGCAGGGGATGCATTTCTGACATCACTGAGGCTTGTTTTTACTCCCAAAGATACTGACCAGGTACACACAGTGGTCAGTTAGATTTGTGAACAGACTTTATGTTAAAGTTACCCATGCAGCTGCTGAATTTTGTCTGTAGACATCAGAACTATTTTTTTGCCAAGTAATGGAGCAAGAGTAAGTACCAATTGCCTTTTAACCTTCTCATTCCTTTTTTGGTTCATATGAAATTATGGCATTTACTGTTTAAATGCTTAGGTTTTGCTAAGGCATCTAATTTCCATTGGGCTCAGAAGGAGGTAGTAACCTATGTATTTTTTGTGGATTTGATCTTACAGGAAACCATACAGTAGCCCCACCTTATTATCCTGTATCTACAATGTGCTACCAAGCTGGAAAACAGAGGTAGCTTCCAATCTTTCTATTGAAATGCTTGTCCACATTGAGAAGATGTGCTGGATATGGTGGTTCCTCAGAGGGCGTATCTCTTAGGTAGCTGTAAGAAGCTGAGATGATCTGGGCTGATTCTATGAGTCAGTTCTACTCCCTCTGCAACTAGTAGCAATTATACTTTTCAAGCTTTTCCTGCTGTAGGCTGACCATTACAATTGTTTCTAAAATGTTACTCTGCTGCTTTTTCTAGCATCTAACTCTTTCTAACATAAAACTGCTGATCTGCTCTTTCCCTGTGCTCGTTAAAGATCTGAGTAAAGTGAACATGAGCTGTATGGGAGATGATATGAATGTGAAACTTCAGTTTTAATTTGGAAACAGACCCAAGTTTATTGCCTTGAGAATACCTTAGTCCTCATGTTAGACCCCTGTTGCAATTCCTCAGATTAAACTAGAATTTTTTAAAATGGATTTTATTAAAAGGTTGAGCAAAGCAATGCTGTGATGAAGCTGAGGTGCCAGTGAAAATGAAAGTATAGTTCAAACAGCTCAGTGTAACGCTGGAGTTAAAGACTTACATTGGTTAACCTGCAGACGTACTGGGTTGGTCTCTCTGGCGAACTGCAGTATACGTTTCTGGATAAGATGGTGGCATCGGAAGTTTTATATCCTTTATTTATGACATGAGAAATGAGGAAATTTTTAAAAGGGGTGAGTTTGACATTTATAGCAATTGATTCTCTTTCATTCTGTTCAGGGACTGGCTTTGTGGCTTTGGCCTGAACAGCTGAATCTAAGTGTTTGAATAGGTGTGATATCTGTCTTCTGTCTGAGAAAATATACATTGGCTTACAGTCAGCAATTAATTTTTAAATAAAATAAATAGTAAGCTTAACAATATGTTCTTTCTGTGTGTACATTCTCCTCAAAATAATTGGTTTTAAAATTCTCAGCTGTTTAAAAAAAAAAAAAAAAAAAAAAAAAAAAAGTCCAGGAACTGGAACACATGTCTCCAAACTTCTTTTATACTGGTATTGTGTTTTGTTAGGTTGTACTCTACTGTTAGTTTTCAATAAACCTGTATCAGGCCCTGATATGAATAAGAAAACTTCTGACTGGAAATAGCTGTATATGCATTCTAGCCTACTTGTCTATCTTTAATTAGGAAATAAGTTCTAGTATCTATAAGATTGTCTTTGAGAAGGTGTTGTGTTAAAATTGTTCCTATAATCCATGCTTTTTTCCTTGTTTAAAAAGAAAAAAAGCATGTTGGTGAGGTGCAAAAGTCGGTGTCTGAGCCTTGCTTCTCAAGCTATGTATTTGTCTTCAAAATATACTGATTTGAACCTCAGCTAGAGTTATCTCATAATGTATTAGGTAAGGACAGGAAAGTAGCTCAGGTTTTGATCAGTCTGACATAGTTTTCTATATCTGAAAACTTACGTACTTTGCAGGAAATGCCAAAGCATTTTTCCAGAGTGTAAATTCATTAATAGTTTTCCATTTCCAAACAGAGGTAGTATCAGCTCCCTTCATAGAATCACAGAATGGTTGAGGTTGGAAGGGACCTCTGGAGATCATCTAGTCCACCCCCGCCCGGCTCATGCAGGGTCACCTACAGCGTGTTGCCCAGGACGATGTCCAGGTGGCTTTTGAATATCTCCAAGGCTTTTGAATATCTCTCTGAGCAATTTGTTTCAGTGCTCAGTCACCCTCACAGTAAAGAAGTTCTTCTTCATGTTCAGACAGAACTTCCTGTGTTTGTTTGTGCCTGTTGCCCCTTGTCTTTTCGCTGGGCACCACTGAAAGGATTCTGGCCCCATCCTCTCTACACCCTCCCTTCAGATACTTACACACATTGATAAGATTCCCCCTCAGTCTTCTCTTCTCTAGGCTGAACTGGCCCAGCTCTCACAGCCTCTCCTCAAATGAGAGATGCTCCAGTCCCTTAATCATCTTAGTAGCCCTCTGCTGGGCTCACTCCAGTAGCTCCATGTGTCTCTTGTATTGGGGAGCTCAGAGCTGGACACAGTACTCCAGGTGTGGCCTCACCAGGGCTGAGTAGAGGGAGAGGATCATCTCCCTCAACCTGCTGGCCACGCTCTTCCTAAATGCAGCTCAGGATACCATGGGCCGCCTGTATGGTTATAGATGGCATTGTAGTAGATATGAGTAATTATTCAAATATCTGCATTTGTAACTTTACCAAAATCATGGGATGTGATTTCAATTATTCAGCTCCTATCACGTCTTATCAATTGTTACAGTCTAATTATACATTAATTCAAATTTTACTACCTACCCCCATTGGAATAAATCTCACCCTAGTAAGGAAACTACTACAACATGATGATTTGCATCGACTGCTAGAGCGCATCCGGAACAGTGGACAGAAAACTCTAATCACTGTTCACCATGATGCAAAAGAGATACATCATATCTTAGAAAGGGTAAAAAGGGACGGAGAACATCATGGCTGGGAAACTCTTCTAGGGTGGTCACCAACTGCAACAGGGATTTATAATCATGTATTGCACCCAGTAGTAGTTGTGTTAAGTTTAACTGTGTTATGCCTATTGCTTACGATCATATTATACATAAGATTATGGAAAGTGATAGTACGCCTCGAAAGACTTTGAGAACTCTTTTTAAAATATTAGCAGGGATGCTTCATAAAAACAAAGGGGGGAAACTGTTAAAGAATAGTGAATTGAAACTGTCTAGAAATGGCTGCTTAGCACAACTTATATAAAACTTGCTTAGCATGAGTGGCTAGATTTGCTGAAGCCTTAGGCCGAGCATGGGAAAAGTAACGAATCTTTACTTAGTTTAATAGAAAATAGTGCCCCAGAGCTCGTTCAGGCTGGAAAAATAAGGGAGCCACACGCAGTCTGTGCACCTGTGTCACCGACTCCAAGAGGGAAGATGCCAAAACAATAGGGAAAAATAAGACCTTGGGAGACAACTGCCAGACCCAACAAAAACAGAGGTACAACTGTCATCAGAGACTGCAAAAACCAAGAATAAGGAGAAAAACAGCTTGCCTCAGAATGACAATGAGACCCAATGAGAAGCAGGAGACCCCAGACTAAAAAATTATTATTGGCCTAACTATCGCGTGAGGGGTGGGAAATGTAAGTCGAAAAGACTATAATTACCCAGAATTTGTTTATGTTAGGGTCCCTCTTTGGAGGCACCCAGCTCGAGCTGTAATTACGGCACGCGCGTGATTAAAATTATCTGATTTGTTTTGATTTGACTCTGAACTTTTCTGCGGGAACCTAGGGTCGAGCCCTGTTATGGTGGCCGACAGGCCTAATTTCCGTAACACTGCCTTTGCCACCAGTGCACATTGCAGGACTCCCAGGTCCTTCTCCCCAGAGCTGCTTTCCAGCAGGTCAGCCCCTAGCCTGCACTGGTGCATGGGGTTATTCCTCCCTCAGTGCAGGACCCTGCATTGCTTTGTTGAACTTCATGAGGTTCCTCTCTGCCCACCTCTCCAGCCTGTCGAGGTCCTTCTGGATGGCAGCACAGCCTCTGGTGTATCAGCCACTCCTCCCAGTTCTGTATCATCAGCAAACTTGCTGAGGGTGCGCTCTATCCCTTCATCAGTCATCAGTCATCCTTTTGTCTATTTAATTCAAAGAATATGGCTTCTACTTTTAAGAACAGCTCTAATTTATTTTGGAGTTACTCTGATAAACTTGCAGTATAACTTTTATTGGGTGCATTTTGTGGCTGAAAATTGCTTTCAGATATTTTTTAATTGCCTGCATTTTGTGTTGGAGGAGGCGGCCGTGATTAACAGGAATGGAAACATGAAAAAAATTATCATCTTGGTTTGCAGGCATTAAATTGTGTTGAAATACAAAGATAATACAAGGGGAACAGAGACAAACAGGAGCTGGGCATCTAAAGCAGTATTTTTTGGTTTTGAAACTTTTCTTCTTTGTATATTAGCCATGTCTTTACATGACAAGATACCTTATTCAGCCTACATTTGATGCTATATCTGCAACTTTCATATAGGTCCGAATAGGAATTGTTAGTATTTTTTCATTATTCACAAGCTATCAAAACAGAGGAATTTAAGAAATATAAATATAGAGATTTTTACAGGAATAAATCCATTTCTTTAAATATGAAATTCGTATTTCTAATAAATTATGAATAAATAAACAATTATTGCCTTCATGAATCATATTTCTTGTATAGAAAAGACTTGTGTGGCCCAAATAGGAGATGGCTTAAAAGCAAGCCCCATAAATGTTTTCGTTGAACAGTGTGATTCAGACCTTTGTGTCCCAGGGAAAGTTCAGTATTCTGAGAAGGAGATTCCTAGCTTGCCTTATGGCTGCCCTGTAAAGGAAATATCTTTGTCAGAGGAGTTAGGATCTTTGTCACCCCAATCACTACATAAGTATTCAAGATGTGTAGTACGAGTTGTCACAAAATAACCGTATCTTTTAATGCTAAAGTTTTGCCTCCATTTATTAAAAAAATCTAGGAATAAATGCTGTTGAGGTCTTACGGCAGGGTGAGGCTCTGTATGTCTGTGTTTATAAATACCAGTTGCAAAATGCAGGTGTCAGCTGATATTTATTCCTACAAACACGTCTTTGCTCAAACATCCATAGCATATATGTATTCTCTGGGTACACCTTTAGAGCTTTTTTTGAAACCTTGTTCCAGAAATGTCAAAGCTAGCTCTCTTTGGCTTAGCATGTATTTCTGTTACCCCGAGAAACAATCCTTGTGCAGAATGTGTAATGGAATAGCCATGGCATAGGCTTCCAAAAAGGATCTTTTGTTCTTGGGGAATTGGTTGTTGCTATTGTTTGGTGGCTTGTTGCTGTCATAACAGAAGAAGAATGAAAGGGAGAGTTGACATCTTTTACTAGGCAACTGATGTAGCTAAGAAAAGAATAGACATGTTTTTCAGACCTCATTTTCTTCCAGTCAGAAATGGCCATGATTTCAGACTTGAATGTTGTATCAACCTGAAAACTTGGTCTGGTTCTTCTCCCAGCTATATTGTTTGGTCTTATGTTATTTCTTCTGACAAAACTTGTTTTTCTGTGATATTTCAGGTGAACTTGTACCTTTTGACATAACCTTTTCATATTGATATGAAATCTAAAATTATTAGGCATTAATGTGGTATTAAAACTGTCTGGTTTGGCTTTTTTCTGGCATTGATTCTTCTATGACTTAACACTTTGTCTTTCTCTCTGACAGCAATGTTTATTACTTAAATCCTAAAATCTTGAAAATTCTCAGGTAAGAGTTTAAAATAAAATGCAAGTGCTACTATTTATACAGTAAAAATTAAAGTTTCTTACTGTAAGTATCAGTTACAGCAAAAACAGGAAGTTTGTGCATGATATTTAAAAAAAAAAAAAAGCCAAAGAGTTTAAAGTGCTTTATTGTATTTTTTAGAATTTGATGACTTTGAGACCAGGGTATTTAATTTGAGTATTTTATCAAATGTTTGTTTAAAATGTACTAAAAAAATTTCAATCTGTTACACATATACATACTTTTTAACATTCTTCTATTATTTAACTGGAGTCTAATCTCTACCTTACTAATTGGTAACAAAAAAACATAAAATAGTATAAATGTCTGCTCTCTCAAAGCTGTTTGGTAATCATGTGATATATGAAAACTGCAAGAATTAATATAACACAAATGGTCAGTGGCTGCCCTTTTATGGGATCTTGGCTACTTTTCTGTGCTGTGTTCTTTTTTCAGTAAGTTTGACATCAGTTGTAAAAAGAAGAACAAGATATCAAAAGTCCAACTTGCTGTGACTATACCTTTTGCTTGAGAATGTCGTAGGAGATTTTACTGGGATCATTCCAGAGTGTCCAGACTGGAGATCTGCCCAATCCCCTCTTGCTTGTTGTGTAAATTCTGCTCATCCGCTGTTACTGAGAAGTGCTCTGTATCAGTTTTCTTTTCAGAGTAAGGAAATGGAGATGATTTTCTGGTTCTGTAGGTAGCATTATTTCTGCAGATCCAGTTAGTACAGAAATGCTTGATTATTGAGCTCACAAAAATGCTTTTGAATGTAGTGTATAAATATAAACACACCTTTGGAGGTCAGATCTTTATAATGATATTCTCCAGGAAGAATACCTATAGCTGCTTCTGTGTGTTCCCTTTCCCAGTCCTAGCAATGTCTTGCTGGGATTTTTCAGAAACAGCTGAATTGACTAGGAGTATTTAGAAGTTGTTAGTATGTGCTTTTGGATGAGATGCTATTTAGCACTTGATATATATCACAGACAGGTAGCAAGTTTAGTTGGAATACCTTTAGAAAGTTGAGTTTTAGCTTTTGGGTTTTTTGAGGTTTAAAACAAATTTCAACACAAATGGCCTTGTGATCAAATGCCATTGCAAAACTGAACATCCAGATCTCATTTAATCGAGATTCTTGGCTCTCTACCTCTCTAATCCTTGTCATTCTTGCATGTGATTCTTCTGAGAGGGTTTTGAAAGAGTTCTCTTCAGGCAGAAGTACTGGTTGACTTACTACAGATACTTGGAGTGAGTAGGGAGTAGAGAAAGGAAGGGAAAAAGATATGCGTGCTGGAGCACCTGGCTCAAAAATTGAAGGCTCTAGAGTTGGATAGTAATTGACTGTACCAGCCACTGGATGTCACTTGTTCCACATAAATACATAAAAGAAGTTAATAGTCAGAAACCAGAGAAAATACTTCAAGTGTCTGTTGAGGACATGGAAATGGTGTCTAGATGAGCATAAGCAGCAGAATTTCTTTCTCTGCTTTTTGTCTGAAAACAGAGAGGTTATTTTGAAGTCACATCTTGTCATCTTGGAGTTAAAGATGCTTCTAGCTGACTTTTGCCTATGTAACCCTATAACACTTGTTGCGTGGAGTTAGGGCATTGGCTTTTCCTATAATGGGTAACTATGAGACAGCTATCAGGAGGGTCCTATTTCTGCTGCTACCAGGCTGGTCTTCATCCCCCCCCCCTTAGCATTAGCACTGACTTGCTGCATGAGTTTGACTCAATAGAAATATGGTTACTTTCACAACGGTGCTTTTGATCCTCTGTGCATTTGTAGTCTTGTCTTAGAGACGAAAATGTGGGCATAGAGAAAGATATATCAAAGGCTGAAAAAGAAAAGATGCAGCGCCCCCCCTACCCCCTGCCCAAAAAAGATAAAGGAATAAAAATCAAAAGGAAGTATTTTTTTTCTTGAAGTAGTGACCAACCTACAGACCAAGCTACAGAAGAGCTAGGTAAGTAACTTCACATCTTGAAGTGTATGGGCAACATCAACACTGGTGAAATTCTAACTGTCCTGTGGGTCGATATCTGTAGTTACGCTTGCTCTAGTCATGTGTTGTACAAACAGAATCGTACCTATTATACACAGCTTGTCTGTTACGTCAGTCCTAACTGCAGCATCTGACAACAACGTTATCAAATGGCTTGGGGAAAAAAAGGAAGAAGATTTTCTGGACTAAGCCACAGAGAACTTCTGTAAGTCTTTCTTACTTTTGAGTCAATGCATGTGTATGTAACCCTCTGCCAGAGCACAGTCTCATCACTTTTCTGTTCCTGGCTAAATTTTCATCCTCCTTGTAAGTACACAAAATAATACAGCATAAACAATATAATGTTCTAAATGTAATACAATGCATATATATAATAAAGTGTGTAAAATATATACAATTTTAAATAATATAAACTTTATATGTAACCTATGAAATAGTAGGTGTTCATGGTCTGGAAGCTCAGCCCACAGTGGTGGGATGATTGTATCCAGTATAGAATAAAAAGAGAGATTCACAGCTAGAGCTTGACCAAACTTGGTGAGATGTAAAAAGATTTTTTTTGTAATTACAAGAATAAAGGCATATTTCAAGAATTAATCTTACATAGGTACTGATGATGGGCCTGTTTAGCCATGCATCACCTAATTAATGACCTTTAATTTCATTGTTATCCTTAGAGTATTAATAACACAGACTTCATGTAGTGTCAAAATGTCCTTTCTAATGAATGTCCTCTGTCTAGTTGTAAGCTCTCAAAAATTTACCGATACTTAGGATGTAGATTGACATCTTGGCCTCAGTGAAGTGAGGTCCCTTTCTTCCAATGACTTCAGCATGAGTGGGGTTTTCCCATTTTTCCTGAGTTGTTCTGAAGCTCTATGACATTCTTACAAAAAAATCAACAGCAGCCCCCCCCTCTCCCCTCAACATCTTCTGGGAAACAAAATTTAAAAAATCATCCAGTAAAAAAACCCTTTAATTTCTAATCAAAAGCTAACAAATTTATATGCATGTGATCTTGGAGGGTAAAAATTTCTGAAGTGTGGATCCAATCCAAAAACCAGCAGTTGTTATGAACAATTTTGTTGTTACCTTTGCGTAAACACTTCAGTGTTAGTGTCTTTGCAGGCTACATTAATGTATTTTTAGTATGTTTATATTTTTAAAGTTTGGTTAGGTTTCACCTATCTCTGGTAAATTGCCATCTTAAAGATTTATTTAGTGCTCTGGAAAACTTTTTAGTTTTTAAAGTAATATGTGGTTAATGTGCTGTTTAAAATTGAAATGGTCTTTTTCCCTTCTAGTTTGTGCTTTCATCGGCTGATACTATCTGCCATTAAACCCAAGTAGGAGTCACTTCATGGTAAGATTTCAGGTGGCTGGTGGCTACCAACTCTTCAGGCTTTCATTAAATAATGATCCATTTTCAAGAGCCTTTCAGTAAATCAAAGGGTTTCATGTCTGCTTTTTGATCACATTTTTATAAAAGTTTTGTCTTTTCAATTGTGTTAAAACTCTACGGTAAAGTTTTTCAGTCCAGGTTTTTCATTACTGCGTATAGTGTTAATATCCCAACAGCAAAGTCTGCCTCTGTCTGGTTATTATAAAACCATATTAGATATCAGCAGGGACAACTGAGCTTGTTTACTCTTAATTACATACAATTCAAGCACTGTATAATACAAACCTTTGCTAATTTTGTTTTAATAGTTAAACATATTGGTCAAATTTGGTAAATGATGCCCTAAAAGACTGTGTTACAGATTGCAAGAACTGAAGCAGTTTGTCTTGTGAAATGTAGCTGCTTTTTGGCACTGAATATTTTAATTAAAAATATGCATGGTGCTCCTGTAATCACATACATGTGATGAATGGAAAAATACAAAGAAATAAAAAAATCACATTTAATGTATAGTTGTGTGGTTCTTTAGCAAAATTTTCTTCTTCTAGCAGATCTACCATGAAACCTTAAATGGTTCCTATAGAATCTGGAGAAGGAAGAAAGAGGCTGTTTCTGCCATGGCTGTTCAGGAAGGTAAGCTTTCATGCGCTAAATCTCCACCCCTGTTTTCAGAAGCAGCCATATTCAAAGTTCATCACTATCTTTTATGCCTCTACTGATGTTCCATAGCTCTTTTGTTATGTATTTGAGGAGGAGGGCAGAAGGCTGCTGCAGGTAGACAGTGACATGTATTATGGCTTCACATCTCATTTCCCCATTTGCCTTCTGTCCTCTGTGAGCAGAATGGCTCTTCCAAGTAGTTTTATTCTGGTTTTGTGGAGCCACTTTCTGCTTTCCATGGTGAAGAATTTCAAGAGGAATAGCGAAGAGAAGGTGTCAGTTAGTGTGCTATGGCATTCCCACCTCTCCGTTGCTCTGCCTGATAACTTGGTGAAGGAGGAGACCTCACCTAAGTATTTTTATTCATTTACTTGTCTAGGATTCCTAGGGTCCCTTCATGTTGGAGGCTTATCTAGCTCTAAATTACAGAAAAGCAGACATGAACAAATTAATCTTAGTTTGCTTTCTTAGCTAGAACTGTATCAATAGCCTCCAAAAGAGCTCTTAAACAAATTGAACAGAATGTCTCCCACTACCTGATATATAATATTGAAAACATACTTTAAGGAAACATTTTCTTCTTTAAATTCATGGTATGTGAATTCACAGAGAGTAGAATCCAACAGAAACCTATGCATCTGTGTAATGGTACCAAAAGAATAGCAGATCCTTAGGGCAGTAAAGTATTAATCATACAAGAGCCCAGTGCAGTCAGGTTGCAGGCTGTGTAAGCGGTGAAATGAAACAGTATCTGCTAGAGTTCCTCTTCACTCAGACATTTCAAACAAGCTCAGGCAAAATGAATAATGCATGCATTAGTGTTCTTCAGGGTGATACATTCATTAATTTTTTAAAAGTATATGATGGACCTACTTGCAAATCATGAAAGGACTCAATAGTTTCAACCTGCTGAGTGTTAAAATCCATGAAAAAAATGTTGGTAGAAAAACTTAGGTTTTTTTTTCATTATTTTGAAAACTTGTCTACCTGTATATTATAAGCTCCTCTTAGGCTATAAATGGAAATCTTTTTTTCTTTTCCTGTACTGAACTCTCTATTGAATTATCATGATTTCTTTTTTTTAATTCTCACATCGAAAACTAAAAAATATTTATGGCAAATTTTCTTTAAAAACAACAAAACAGTCCTGTTACTGACAGCTCAGAAATTAAGTAGAGAGAAAAAAATACAGGAAAATACAGGTGAAATAGTGTAGATAAGTCATTTTGTCCAAAGAAAATATGCAGTAAGACCTGACTTTTTTGCTGAGTTCTCACAAGCAGCAAAATGACTCATTGTGACAGTGGGTATATTTATATAACATGTTAAAACCCATGTCCTGATACACTCCCTATTAAATTGGAAAAAAGTCTGTATCTGGAATCTCAGCATCTGCTGGCTGAGTCCTAAAATGATCCAGGTTGATAAGATGAGCATAGTTTAGGGTAAAAGGGTATCTTTATGTCTGGCCTTACCAGAGTTCTCCTCCTTTGCATGTTTTTGTAGGAGGCAGATTTTGGCAGCAGCTGTGTGAGGTTTATGTTAACAACACCTTTCCAGCAGAGAACCTTTCTGAGTGTGGGCACAACAAAGAAGTCAGTGTTTCTTACCAGGTCCAGCTGAGGGGTTTGGCCTGGCATTAACCTAGGGTGGTAACATGACCATCGTATTGTTGCATGCAGATAATCCGCAGCCAAACAGCATGAACTAGGTTTGGATGCTGCGTCTCCAAAAACACACATCTCCTGTGGTTTGAGCTCAAGAGGAATTTCTGTCAGGATAGCTGCAATCAGTTGGAGAGGTTTCCTGCCACCCTAGGGCAGCCAATAGGGAAGGACCATTTGCACAGAATTTGCGAAAGGCAGGCATTCCATCTAGCAAAACTGCGTAATGGACACTCAAATGGATATGTTTCAATAGGCAAAGTCATGTGTACTGTTTTCTGTAATTAAAAAATGTTTATATGACTAATCTCTTAGGAAACTGGGGAAAAAACTATCTATTTTCCCACACTTTGAACTCTAGAATGTGACCGCAGTAGAAGAGTTACCTTTGCCAACAGATTTCATGAGCAATACGTTTTGGTTTGACATTTGAAACTTCTGCTGATCAGTAAACCAAACAAAATCACTGAGGTCAAAAGGTAGAATCAAAAATCTGCCTTTTTTTTTTTTTTTTTTTTTTTTAAAGGGACAGGTAGGTGTATCATATGGAAGACAGAGAGATGAAGTGGTTTTGCCTTTCAAAAAGTTACTTATTCACTTTAAGTTTTACAGAAGAAAGTTATTTACACACTGGGCAAATCTGTTCTGCTTATCTGCCAAGACAATTCTTGCACCATAATAATTCCTTCTGAAGAAACAAATGTCCCCTTTCACATTATAGCTATGCACAGTTTACATGAATTTTTCCAGGATTCCACTTTAGAAAAACTGCAGTAACACTTGCATGTTTTTCTTTTCCCTTATGTGCAAGTTGTGACCTTTTTATCATGGCCTCATGCTTATACAAGCCAAAGCACTAAGAGGTGATAACCTGTAGGTGTTACGAAAAGTACTCTGCTAAACAGGAGCACTGCAAGCTTCTTCAGAGAAAATAAAGTTTCACCATCTCAGCTTTCGAAGTGCAGAAGATCAGAACAGGAATTAGAAACTTGGGCTTGATGTGAACATGGGACTGTCTGATCTGTGGAATGCATCCAGCCTTGACTATATGTTTCCCTTCTTTTGGCTCCCTGTTTTACAAAGTTGAGAGCCTATTAGGCATAAAAAAGCCAAGTCTACTAGCATTTGTAGGACCAATAATTCTATTACTGCATACCCATGAAGTCTTTAAAAAAATATTGCTTTCTTACAACCCTCACCCCCAACTCCTTCCAAACAGGGATTATAATCTGTTTTAACTTCATGGTGTAGCCAAGGGTCACCAGGAAGATGTGGAGGCAGGGGTACATTCATAGTAAAGGAGCATCCTCTTCCCTAACGGCGGAAGGTGTTGCCAAGCGTCTCATGAGACTTGGTCTAGAATCTTCTGAAGAACTAGCAACAAACAGCCAGGTTCAATAGCAGTCCAGACCAAATCCAAAATAATGCCAATTAGCTGCTACCTAATACTAAAAGTGACCAATCTCAGAAGAGACTGCCTTTTTGATATAAAAATCAGAGCAGGTAAACACCTGTCTTCTTATGAGGGTCTTGAGCCTGGGCTGCGTGGTGCCTCTCTCCCCTGGGATCCCAATGCCCTGGGAATTCTGTCAGGATGCTTAAAACTTGTGGCTCAATGAGAGCACTGGATTCCTCAGGAAATACTATTACAGATGCTTTGTTTTAAAACAGGATTGACTGACAATGTTGGCAAACAAAATGTTTATCTTAAACAGCCTATATAAAATAGCCTACTGCTCTGGAAGTAGGGGCTCTAAGCTGTGAGGAGGGACTTGCCTCCTCAGAGAGTTAAAATGCATCTCCAGAGAGTTCCCTAGACCGTGGACTTACGTGACTTCTTCCATATTATACTTTTTTCTATTTCTGATTAATCTTGGCTATTTAACAGTAAAAAGGCACAGTTCTAGAAGAGGGGATGGGCAATTTTGGGGTGGGAGAGGAAATTGGTCGTCGTCTTGGGTGAGTGTAGTTCTGTAATCACATTTGTTGCTTCTGCTGGCTGTGTCTGGAGATATCCCAAACTGCTTCTGAAAGAAGACCCTGTACAAACAACCATGTGTAAAACAAACCCTGAGAACAGGGTAACACCTCTCAAAGGGCCTGGCTAGAGAAACACCAATCTGGAAGTGGGCCTTCAGCTTTTAAAGTACTTTTTAGTCAGACAGGTGCCTGTAAACGTAAATCCATTCAGGGGTAGGCTGAGAAGAGATACCTTAGTGCCACAAAGATTCTCCCTGGAGATCTAAGCCTAAGACAGTTGCTTGAGATAACTTATGGATATATATATACACACAAATATATATATATCTCGTCTGTGGGTGCCTTGCACTTAGGCCTTAGCTCTGCAACCATTCATCTTTAATACCTTGCTGTGCAGAACTCCAGGCAGGAGGTTTGTTTATCACTGCTAGTTGCCTAAAGGATCAGTGTTCATTTCCTGTCAAAAGAACAGAGCACTCCAGCCGATTTGGATGGTTGCAGTAGGTGCCAAAGGCAGTTATTGAAGCTATAGCACACGACTAAGAAGTGCCTCAGGCTTCCCCTGCTACCCATCATTTCAGGAGGCAGAGCTCCCTGGCCTGTGACAAGTGATCACAAGAAAGCTATTATTGCTGGACAGACATCAGACAGGTGCATTGGTCCACCAAGAATTATCAATAAAACGCAAGAAACATTTTTTTAAGCTCATAAGTGCTCAGATATTCCTAGTTCTAAATCTTTAAAATACTTTACATATCACTAGGATTAAGCATTATTTGCTTTGAGTCACCCATGCCTTGGAGGTTATCTGTTACAGATTTGCTTTTATTCTTGGCATTACTTCATTTTATTGAAAAGCTCTTTTTTTGTTGCTATCAAGTTCCTCTTCTATTGGAACTAATGTAAGGTGTCATTCACGAAAGACTTGTGACATGTTACTTATATGACATATGAGATGTTATTCCCAGAAGACATTTACAGGTGTTATCTGTGGAGAGAATAACATTGCCTTGACAATCTGCATTTTCTAAACTTGTAGAGTTTGTAACTTTCTTATGCAGTCTTATGTTTTGAGGGTGAGCTAAAAATAGACAGAAATCAAACGTATAACTCAGGTTTTATACAGTAAGTTCAAATTGAGATATTTCCTGTAACAAATATGAGTTGTTTGTAAACATATTTCCTTTTCTTGACTGGAGAAGTGTTTGGTCAGTATCTCTTATGTTTTGATACTTTTGGCATATTTGTTATGACTAGTCATAAGAAAGGCAGATAGACCTTTGACTTGTGGGCTATGGAAGATAGACTAGTGTTTTCATTACCAAATGCAACTTAATTGTTGGGAAAAAGCATATATATTCCTTTAAAAGGATATTTGTTACCAGCTTGTAAGTGCCACATCAAAAATATTTTTATCTGGTGTGTGATTAATATAAAGAGAAAACATAAAAAATGAAAATTCTAAAAATCTTTTTTTGTTCATTGCATTTCTCTTCTTAGGTAGTGAGAATAGGCTAGTGTATTGTACTTTTTATCTATTCAGTTCTACTTTCTAGCTTTTTAGAATGAGACATTTCTTTGAAGTGCAGCAACACTAAGGGCCTCTTAAAATATAATCTGCTGTTTTCAGTAAGACAGTTTAAAAATCACAGTAAACTTTGTATTAACTTTAAATTTTGTTTTTTTAAAAAAAGTTTTTATTAAATCCAAAATGGAGGCTGAAGTTATCCTGACACTGTCCCTTTAAGTAAATTTTAGTATATAATAAGCACTCTGGGTATGCTTTAAATTTTATTATTGCAGAGGGGCTTTTGGAGGGAAGGGGGAGGTGGCGGGATGTTGGACAATTCAGGGCAAAGGGGGAAAAAAACCCTAACAAATTCTTGGGTACCGTCCAATTCCTGAGCTAAGCCACGAACTCCATATTTGGCTTGAAACAAGGAATTTTCTCCTCAACAGCTGTCCCTGAAGTCAATATAAACTGTTCTAGAATATTTAGTAACCAGCAGAGAGATACTACCGCAGAGACTAAAACAAACTGCTGTGCAGCATTGACCATTGTAAGGAAGCCATGATTCATAGACTGTGTGTTACATAATGATGCAGCTATTCCTCTACGTGTTTTCAATGTTATGGTATGTTACATAATAAGAGGGCTCCCAATTCATGTAAGTAGTTCTTTCAGGAGTAATGACACATAGATCAATAAAGCTATTTGTAAGGAGGGGATGCAGATCCAGGCATGATGATAGATGTTGAATTGCCTTTCATTTATTTCTAAGAAGATTTTAAAATGAAAGTTGTGTTCATTTAGAACACATAGAATTACTGCTCTAATAAAGGATGATTTTGGAAAGAATACTTCCTGACAATGGAAAAAGCCGAAAACCCTTAAAAACCAACTGGAACATTAGAAATAACAGTATCCTCTGTGTACAATTTTACCATTTTGAAACATATTCAATCAAAGTCTCCAAATACTGCTTAAAATGAAGCCTTCAGAAATGGACATTTCTTTAGTTCTTTCATTAATGAATCACAAAAGCAGGATAAAAAAGGAGCTTTTAAAAATGCTGCTTGACTCAGTTACTTAACAGATATCCTATGCTAATCCAGCATATGCAACTGAATAACGGACTGGGACTGAGATTATCTCCTCTAGTGTTGTATATTTGTACAGTTGCAAAAGCAGCAACCTTATTGTATATTTAAACAGTATATTAAAGAGAACGTGTGCAAATATAAAGCATGTCAGGTGGATAAAAACCAGAACCAGCTAGAGTAAGGGGGCTGTGGGGTTGTATCTTCTTTTATGGAACATTTTGCAGTCTGCTAAAAACCCTGTGCATTTTATCATCGTCGTGGATGATGACTATTGTTGAAAACTGAAGTATTGACAGAGAAGGTTTGGATGTGATCTCCGGAAAGAAAGTATTACCAAACTTCATTGAAGCACAGAATAGTCTTTTGGGGATTCCACCCTTCAAGGGCCGTTCTAAAAAATGCAATAAAAACCTTTTTTTTTCCTTTTTTTTTACTTAAATGCAACAATTTGCAAGAGTCATCTTGCATCTAAGGGAAAAGATTAAACCTTTATTAGGATTGAATGTGGTACAACAGGAGGTTGAAACTGAAGTCTTTAGCTCACAGGTATTAAATTAAGGCTGCTGGCAGTGAAATCATTCATGTTTCAGATGCTGGCTGTTTTAAATGCAGTTAACCTCATTCAATTAAGGTAAAACTGGGAAGACTCTTTATACTGTTATTAGAAAGTGCAGCACAAAAAAGCTTAGCACTTACTCAGCAATATGGTCTACAAACTATCCAATGGCTTAATTTGGCTCATTTATTCTGAATTACAGTTTACTGATTCTAGGCTTTCCTTTTTTAAAAAGTTGATTAATAAGCCTAGGAGAAGAGCTGAGAAGAACAGAGACAGTACAGAGACAGAGAATGGAATGAGGATGATCAAGAAAACTGAGAGGGAAAAAATCAAAAATGTATATGTGTAAATATATGCAATATGTATGTATGTAAAAATATAAATAGCTGCGGATTCTGAAAAGATGAGCATTTTCCCTGTCTTATCTGTAATATCTGGGTACTGAACAGTTCAGAATAACAACTAAATTATATATTTGCTAATTCAGGCAAGATTTGGTGTTAGATTTCTGTACGGTCTTCCTCAGTAGAACTATTGCTATGAATTAAAGATGATATCTTACTAAATTTATACCTAGGAACGGGAACCAATTATTTACATTAATTTTGGTCATACAATTTGAGCTATAATAAATTTTTTAATGCAAACAAACCATTTTCTGATGACAGTCTTCAAAGAGAATAGTTTTCTCTAAAGCCTCAGTATGGGCAGAGACAGCTAGCATGTGCAGCCTGGGTATTTTTATCTCTTTCCAGTAGCCAGCTGGCACATTCCTCCAGCAGACTAGAGGACAGCTCACAGTGAGGTTTAAGAAAATTTAATTAAATCTCCTTTGAATGCCATGTAATTTATTCTTCAGGTAAAGTGTCAGAGGTTTGAGGGCCAAAGGCATGCAAGACACAGGAGTGGAAGGCCACACGTCAGTGCTCATAAGGCCAGACAAGCTGCTGGAAGCAAAGGTAGGCAGATACAGTGCTATCCACATTGCTCCTGTGTGTGCTCTTGGCTATGGGTTGCCCTAGCTGTCCTAGCTTGATGAGCCATCTAGGCTTAGGATGGATGTGGAACTGAAGCATGTGCTTGTGCTGCCAATGAAAATCCTGCTGGAATTCAGAAAGGTCAAGTTAGAAATTCGTACAGTTGCCTCTTTGTGATTATAACTCCTAAATGAAGTCTATTCTCTAGAGGTAGATATGCATTTAACATATGCATTGTTTCAGTAAAACACAAATGCTTGCTGCTTTCTGCTTCTGCTGGCATGATCTAGTTTCCCCTAAGAGTCTGTGTAGCATGAGAATATTCAATATCTTGATTGAAATCTCAGGGAATAGATTGTCTTCAAGTTTTTATTTTGCACAGTGCAAAATGGATTGTTGACGCTTGACAAATAATAACATGCTAATTTAAATATTGTGGTAACTATATTTCAAAAGATGATCAATGGAAGTCTGTTCTGAGGAATTTTGAAGTCAGTGTTCTAATTTAAATATATCACTTGCTCTATGTATCTCAGCTCTTAACTTTTCAGTGCTGTGTTTAAAATTAATAACTTCTGGTTTTGAATTTTCAGACAACTGTAAATTAGTTTCTTTATGCAACTTCTGAAATGAAAACAGTTGTTTAAAACTGTTAATCTACAGTCCTCAGTAAATCAGATCTTATTTCTATGAATTTTATTGAGCACACACTTATACAAATTAACTCACTGCTCTCAAATTTTGATAGTTTGTATCTGCTGAAATGACTGATTTTGTAAAAATATTTATTAAAATATATACTTGACACTGGGGCACAATCCATGCTCAATATGAAAATGGGTTCCCATGTATTAATGATATAAAATTTATGATACCCATAACATTTAACTTCTATGAATGTAAAAGCTTGGATTTAAAAATGGTATATTTCCCTTACTGTTAAAAACAGAATGATCTGGGAGGAATTTCGCTTTAGACTCAAAAAAAAAAAAAAAAAAAAGAAAGGTTTTACAGACAGTCTGTTTCTGTGGTCCTACGTCATAGGCAAGATTAGGAGAATTTTTTTCTCACTCTGAGGGGGACAGTATTGCTTTCATAAGCTTGAAGGTCTTAAATAGGTCTTAAGTATGCCTGATTTGCCTTCACTTGGTCCAAGTTTGCACTAAGTGGCTATAACTAGTAAGTAAGTTAAAGAGGGCCAGGACACTGTAAAACTGTTTGTGTAGTCCCTGGCTGTGGCCCAAGTCAACTGGCACTTTCACAGGCAAGACCTGGCCAAGATTCAGAGACCAGCACAACCAGGGGACATTCCCAGTAGGTGGTTTGGATGCTGCCACCCTCTTTCTGTGAGTGGATGGGGAAGGGAATGTGTAGTATCCTCTGTACTTGGCCTTAAGTTGGCCTTAAGGCCAGAGAACAGTCTTGGGCCTGTGTTATTCCCTAGTTGTGAATATGGCCAAAGCACCTAGAAAGGCTGAACTGAGGACTCTCCCTGTTATGCCCCAGAATGTGTGCACATTGCTTTAGTGGAGAGGTGTGTTCAGTGGAGATCTGCTCTTAAGCATTCTGTCTTCTCCCTGCTCTGCCCAAGTTCTCCTCTTGGAGAAAGTTTGATATATCTTTTTGTTGCTCTTCTGGGCCTTATTTCACCCTTGATGTGAGTTAGAGCTGTTTATCTGCAGATGGCTGAGCCTTAAGGTACCCCAATATATTAGCCTGCAAAATCTTCCCTCAAACGTTTAACTTTCCAGCAGATGCACTGTCTCCTCAATATCTCAACCTAGAGAAAAATGTGCTTTCTCACCCACTTTTCATCCCTTTAAGGGGAGACAGGGACCCAGACATTTCTCAAATCCTATGACGGCAACAGTGTAGCCAAAATAATAACATATAACCATGAATTTAGTCCATAAATGTATTTAAGGTAAATTCTAGGGTTCTTTCCCCTAGTCTTGTTTTCATATTAATGTGTGCCAAAGTCAGGTCCTGCAGCACATTCTGTTGATGAATTCAGTCTCCCAGAAAGGTGAGTCCCCAGGGGCACCCGTTATTTGAGTTAATATATTTGGCATCCAGCACATCCATCTGAATTTCATAATCCCTAGGACTAGGAGGTCAAAAAAAATTTGGAAACAACTGACAAAGGCATTTTCTTGTTGTTATTGTTTCTGGGATTAACATGGAGACATTTGTCTTCTTGAAGGCGTTAGTTCAAAGTGTTCTACGATTACATTTCCAGTCAAAATCTCCTCATGAAAAAATTAATATCACTTGACTAGAATTTAAAATGGAGAGTATTTATGGCCATGCCACCTTCTTTTGGGATCTTGCCAAATCTCACAAGCTAAGTATGGCAAGGCATGCTAGGCAACTTCTGAGAAGAGGTTGTAGTCAAACTGGTAGGCAATTTGTAAGTCAAGTATAGTTGGTGTCATAGCTTTCCTGGCATTGCACTCAGCTTTCCGTGCAACTTCTTGTTTCCCAGTATGAGCAAGAGAGTGTCCGGCCACATGCGTGAGTTAGGTGTGAAATTTTTGGGGCATTCCGTGGTGTGGGGGAATGCTTGGGCCCATGCTACCCTTGTAGCACCACAGCACTATATGGTAGACATCATGCAAACTGGTTGTGAGGCTTTTAGTAGGTGGGTCCCAAAATTATGAGGCAGAAATGTGGGTGGAGTCTGAAACTATCCTGAGCTGATGTCCAGTAGAGTGGCTGTGTGTCTCAGAGCTACATATATTCTGCTTCCAGTAACCCACGTGTGGAACTCGGGGAGCAAAAGTATGCTTATCACCCTCTTGCTTGCACTCCTATAGGTTGTCAATGTAGCCTTATGTTCAGCTGTGACTTAAGGAACTCTCTTCGTCATAGAAGCTAGTAGTCATCAGAAGTGTCCACTGCATCTGCAAAGTATCTTTCAGAATCTGTTGCTTTGTGCCTCAGTTTCCCACTGATTGAAAATATCGTGTCCCTGTCTCAGAAAAAAGCTGAGAATAAGTGAGAGAATAAGTGTATGAACAAGAGTAATATTTTAGGATACCATTGCAATAGATGGCAGTATATTTTCTTTTATTATGTGGCAAGTGTAAGATTTCAGATGTCCTTTATTCATTTCCTGGCTTTTAAGTGTTTCAGTTTGTAAATGATGTGATAAGTAAGTACACTGTCATTTAGCAATATTCACTGTTTTTACATAAAACTGATTTTTCCTGTTAATAAAAACATCAATTTGGATGTAGTGTGATAATATGGAAGGCCTAGTACTTTCTTGTATTTATTGCATATTACCAAACAAAAATGATGTCTCATTTATATGACAAGTTTTTAAATGATGATTTTTTTTCCACCACCAATATTGCCTAGATTTTGTTACATAAAGATTTTGAGTCTGTCTGTGTTTGTTTTTTCCCAGGCTCTTATAATGCCTGAAGGAATAATTTATAGGGCTATAATTTTGTGGGTTACTATGTTATGACCACTTATAAATGGCTCCTTAGGGCACTAAAAGGGCCAAGAAAATGTAAATACAAACACAAAACAGAAATAAATACCTGCAACATGAAGAAAACTGCAAGAGAGAACATATGGCCTAACAATTGAAGTCTACTTAATGGCTCTATTCAGACCCTACTGAAGTAAAAGTATGTTTTACTGCTGACTGTAGTGAAAGAAAAATTGAATTTTAAAGCCTCACCTGTAACATGGCAATCACTTAACTCTGTGTTTAATAATATCCATACTCATTTTTTCTTATATTGGGCTGCAATTCTTTATTACCAAATATAACTTCTATTCCCTCTTCCCCTGACATTTAATAATGAATATCTTGAAATACTCCTGTAGCTTTAGGTTTGGCCTATTAATAAGCTTTTTATGACGTTTTATGTTGCAGTAGTTAAAGGCAACTATTGACTGGGAAACCTGATGGGAGCCAGGTATTGCGGGGTTCTGGTCAGTTTCTGCTGGAGACAGATAAGCGCTTCCACATGGAAGAATCGGATCTTTGCTGGGCTGAGTCACCCGTGGAAGCACCAAAGGGGCAAGAAAGCCTGAGGATCCGTCATGGGTAAATCATCTCTACTCAGGGGATTTTTACGTAGTTTATTTCCAGTTAATACCTGAGTCTGTGATCAGAAGTTGGTATTGAGAAAAAAATGAACATAAACAATCAAAGGCAAATACTTTTCCTCCCCCTTCACCAGGCTCAACTTCCTTTGTTTGTCACAAGTTAGACTTGCTCCATGCTGGTTCCTTTGGTAAGGCTATGCGTGACATAGGCGCTTTGGGGTTGTATGTGTAGCCATTTCTTTCAGCCACTCTTTTGCTTACTGGTTGCTTTCTGCTGCACTTTGCTTCTTCCTGCTTCTTTCCTTGCTGCTCTTTGCTTCTTACTCCTTTTCTCTGCTGCTCTTTCTTGCTTCAGGTTTTCCTGCTGCTCCCCCCACCCCACCCCAGCATGGATTGCCTGCTGTTGCTGTCCCTTGATGGTGTCCCTACCCCAGCATGGGTTGCCCGTGGTCCCTCAGAGTGTCCCTGTCCTGGTGTGGGTCCTCCATGGGCTGCAGTCCCTCAAGGGTGTCCCTGACCCAGTCTGGGTCACTTGCAGGCTGCAGTGCCTCTGAGTTGTCCCTGCCCCATGTGTCCCTGCCCCATGTGCCCCATGTCCCTACAGTCCCTCAGGGATGTTCCTGCCCTGGTGTGGGCCACCCGTGGCCACAGTCCCTTGGAGGTGTTCCTGCCCCGACATGTGTCCTCCACAGGCCACAGTCCCTCAGGGATCTGTAAGGTATTTAGTATACATGAGCATCTTCCTCTGCATCCCTCTTTATGAAGCTTATTTCTCTCCACTGTGAAGTGCAAATTTCTGTTGTGGTTCTGCTTCTATTGGAATTAGGCTCCTGAATATGTCTGGGAATGTATTCCCTTGTTCTTCATTTCTCCACTGCTAAAAATGAGTACACCATATATTCATATGGAGTGGACATAAGTACCCTAGAGACTGTGAGGTGCTCTGAGTGTGGCAGTACGGACAAATGCTTTTAGTTTTGCAGGGAAGAAGTCCTTCCTTTATTGTGTGATAGATTTTGTGAATACCAACCTACAACGCCATTATGGGCCAAATAATGGACAGTACTTCTGCAGAGGAATAGCTTACAGCTTTCATATGGACAAATGTTGCACAAGCTAAGCTATGTGGTGTTATGGTTTAGGACAGTGTTTTTCAGCCAGGATTCTGTGAAAGGTGGTTAATGAAACTGAGGCTTTGCGAAGCTTGCATTTACTATACAGGGGTCTTGCCTCTCCTGCAGAAATGTTGAAAATCTGCAAATAGAAGAAGCTGAAAATTAGTGTTTTAGGCCCATTCTTGCTCACATTAAATATATTCTGAATTTTGCCAATAAACCATTAGAATTAGGACAGCAGGCTGTGTGAGACTATTTAGTGTGACTGAGACAAACAATTCTACCTTTTTCTCACCAGGAGAAAGCTTTTACTAATTGGTAGGAAAATGAAAAGAGATGATGTAATCAGGAAGCTTTTTCAGCAACACTGATGGTTTGCAGAAGGGTAGGTGCCATATGAACAATGCTGCATAAGCCTCTAAACCTCCTGGCAGGGAAGTCAGTTCTGAATGAAAAATCTTTGCCAAATGCACCCTGTCATGTTTTCCATCAGTAGAGCTGGATATTTGTGTATAATTCCTGTGGGATTGGAGGATGGTAATGTATACACACAGAAAAAGTTCAATTTCAAGTAGCTGCTAACATCCAGTAAACAATATGTTCCAAATTCCTTTCAAGGCTCCTAGCATGCTGAGTTTTTTTCTAAACACTGCAGTTCTCTGATGTTCGAAACTACTGGTGAGAAGACTTCATAACTATAAAAAGAGAAGAACTGGATAGAAAATATTTTGTATTAAAGCTGCAACAGTCCTCTATTTTCATTGCGGCCATCACCATGGCACTTTAGGATTCCAGGCTGCTTCAAAGCTGTGTGTCTCTACACAGTTTCCCTGTGAAGACCAGATGGCTGTGACACAGTTCATTTTTATCATCATAAATGGGGAGATCCTACACCCTTATAGTGTGGGAGCATAACACCAAGGCAGGTAGCACACACAAAGCTGTTTTTGGTTCCCAAGAGGCACTGAGCAGCTGAGACTCGCAGAAGAATTTGGGATGCACCTGTGAGTTCACTGACATTTCCACAAGGAAATAAAATCCCTGTTCAGGATTTTTCCAAAGCATCACATGTATGTATTTGTGTATATACACACTCATAATAAGCAGAACGCTTGCTCAGCCACATGGCAGCATTGCGATCTCTATCATCAACATTGAGGTTACAACAGAAAATTCTTCTGTATTTAACCCACAGTTTGTTTCTTCACACAGTGCAAGCTGTAAACATCAACTGCCACAGCTCATCAAAACACGCTGAATCCCCCTTCAGCTCCAAGGACTGAAGTGTGCATGGATGCACGCATACAGCCTTTGCTATCCTCAAAGGCCTCTCAGATGGCCTCTTGCAGGCTTGCCATTAATGCTGTCAAGGGAAGGAAGCTGCCTGTGCTTCACTTAAAGAGACAAGATATGCTGTACTTGACAGCCTGAATATTTATGCAAGCGCTTATGCAGTGGTTCCACATATTCAATAAACAGACTTCAAAAATCATGAGGGTGGCTTCTAAGTCATGACTCAGCAAGGCATAAAATGTGCCATGCTTTGCCTTTTGTTTTTGTACTTTTATACCTGGCGGATGTGCATCTCTAAACGTCAGTGCCAGAAACTTCTCTTGGTACCCAGGCCACCTAACCTGTGGCTTCCTTTTAACCACTTCAGGACACTGTTCTGGGATCTCTTTCTTGTCAAGGGAGAGAAGGAAGTGCCTTTGGAGGCCTGTAGAGGGAGATGCTGTCTGAAGTTTTGCAGACAGGAAGGATTCTTTGATTCTTTGGGAGCTCTAGGGTGTTGATACAAGATGAGTGCTTAAGGTAAGCACAGGATCCTCCTGTTTAAAAACAGAAAACTGAAAAATATAATGTACTGGAATATTCATGATAAGATCCCTAGAGCTGAAAATAGTGTGTGTGAGCAGATGCGAACAACCATACAGTTTTGTTTGGATTACTCAGGGCCAATAAATGCCAACAACCTGCAATCTCAGGGTTTCTTTACCTTCTCAGCAATTCCGGTTGTGTTTGAGAGAGTACAAATGGTGCAAGGTACAACTCATCCTCTGTCTCCCACTGGTATTCAGCATCACAAAAAGGTTCTGGGTTGTGCAATGGACTGTCTTTGCCAGCACGGGCTTGTACTTTATGGCTCTACAGGACTCGCCACATGCAAAAAGTCTTTGTTGCTTTTTTTTAATGTATATCAAAAACGTAGTGTCTATTTTTATTTATTACCAATTACATATAATATTAAACTTATCATTGAGAAATTATTAATATAATTACTTATTAGTTATAATTAATCTTGGGCCAAGTTTGGTGTCTATGGTTTGTCTCCAGGCAGGGGGTAAATATACCTAGTAATATATGATGATGTAGATTATTTAATAAAATGTTGCTGAAAAGCCCAAGGATTTTGTTAGCCAGTAGAAGCCAGAAGGTTCTGAGTTCCTGTTTTATTTGTACAAAAGTGTGATATGCTTGTGAGACACTGAAACCAACTGCATTGCAAATTTTTAGCAAACTCTCCAGAAGACTTGCAACAGTCGCTAGTCTCAGATTCTCTAGAGGTACATGTATGGGGTCAGTACACTGTGTCCATATACTGTGATATGTGCAGTTAGTAGCCATCTTGCCTTTCTATAGAAATAGTGGAATATTTCAAATCATTTCATCATTTGCACTTTGAGAATTGACTAAAAAATCAGTTTATAAACACAGGCTATCTATATATTCAACTGCTTCTGGAGTTTGTGGTTTGACAATTAGTATTTCATCGTAATATAACAAACCTTTCTATCCTCATTTGTGATTGTGAGGTAGATGTGTGTGAAAGGTGTTGTGTTTGGCTAACAACAGAGAATAAAGGTAAAAAAGGAAATTTTTTTTATCAGCCTTGGATCAACCTTGAGGTCTGTGAATGTAGATCAGTACTTCTTAATTTTTTGTTTCTTTACCAGGATTATTTATAGCTTGAAACTTTGCACTGTGTCACTGCTTTCAGTCACTGACTATTTGGGAAACACTTGAGTCAAAGGCCTTCAGATTTCAGTCTTTATCTTTTGAACAGGAAATAATTTCAACAGTGGGGATACCATTTACCTTGTAATTGCTATAATCTTAATTTTAGCTACTATATCAGTGCTAGCATCCTACTCTGCCCCATGAACTAAAGCCCATACAATTTTTCCTACATGTCACACCTACAATGACTTCATCCTTTGACTTTGTGCTGGGCTTCAAACACAAAAGTAGAAAGCAGGATCCAAACAGGGTGCTATTCTACTAAGTTGGAGAAGAACATATTTTTGAAAAAAAAGAAAAAAAATTTCTATTGTAATTGAAAAAGGTCATTGCAATGCCCTTAATTAACCGTGAACTGGAAGACAGAAAAGTTTCCAAATTTTTAGAAATGGAATCAACCATTTTGACCTGTGACCAGGAAAGTTTATCATGGTGGTGGTTTTAGTTGATGTGTAGCAGTCTAGCTTCTATTGATATGATAATAAAAGTGCCTAAAATTGTTCCCAGCACTGATGATTAGAAATAGTCATAAATGGTGATTTTGCATCAAACAGAAGCAGCATTAATAGATGTGATAATACTCTGTATTTCAACAGGGCCTGTTATCCAAGCCATAATGCTTATAAATACAAACTAAGCTTCATAAAATTCTTGTGAGGTAAGTATAGTAAATATAATGATATTAAACTTAGAAGAAAGATAGCCTGAAATGTTAAGCAAATTGCCAAAAGTCATATAGTAACCCAATGCCTGACCTGTTAATACAACTCTCCAGTTAATGCTCTAAGCCATTAGGCTGCACGAGATTACAGCTCACTGGAACTGTAAATTAACTCAGAGCAGTCCTAGTGCGTACGGAAATGACGCCTTAATGTCTTTTGTCAGCAAATTACAAGCCAGCAAGTCATCTGCACCGAAACTTACCAGAGAATTTGATGCTGGAGCAGTTGGATTCAATAATGCAACTAATTATACTTGATGTGGTATTATAGGAGAGGGTTCTCCAGCATAGACATGAATGACATGTTTGTTTTGAGAGTAGGAGAATCCCATCTTGGGAAAGTCAGTTGAGTATTCAGGCTTGACTTTGAAGCCTCTGATGAGAGAAGCATGTCTATTCTAATGTCTGAGTGACGAGTTCATAAATGCACACGCTATAGTTGATACACTAATGGTCATATTATGCTCTGATGGTTTTCTTTGACCTGCTCATTTAATTTTTTTAGAAACACCCAGAGATGAAAGAGAAAAGTGCACAAAGTATGTTGTAAAAGGCCAGAAAGAGTTTTTGTTTGCAAACTCTCTTGTTATCAAGCAAAGCATTAGAAATGTACAGCAGTCTGTGGAACTTAAAGAGGCCATGTAGCATGAAAGAACACCAGTCTTTTCGATGGAAACCTGTCAGTGTCCATGGGAGGTGATGTAGATTAGTAAAGACACAATGTCACTGAGAACTGCAGGCTTCTGTCTTTGCTCGCACTGCTGGTCACATCCGTGGAAATCATTTGCTCTCAATTATGACTCCTCCTGCTTTATGTCATAATGTGACTTGAAAGCAGAACAACAACTGGCTTCACTTCCTACTAAGGAATTATTTCAGAATAGGATGAATCAACAAGTCTTTAGCAAGTACAAGGTGATGGTGAAAATAAGGGATGCTGTCATGCTGTGTCTCTTACTGGTGCCACAGCTGCACTGAAGCTCTGGTCAGCTGGGACAAAAATCAGGATAGTCTGAGCTGTGTGCTCCTAAAGCAGTGCTTTTGATTGGGTCTCTTTGAGTGAAGTTTATACCACCAATTTTCTATGCCTCCAACAACGTGAAAAACACTGTCTCCGTAGCCTTTAACAACAGCTGGTGCAGAACACTGTAATATTCAGTCACACAAAAAATCTTTGGAATCTTTGTTCTTCTTCAAAGTCAAGTCCTTTAATAAGGGTAGTTTCATTTGATGCCCTACTGGAACATCATCTCTCTTTCCTTTAAGATCCCTGACTTTAATTCCTGGTATATTTTTTCTCTTACAAAAAGATGAACTTAGAGGTTTCACTGAAAATGTTGGTATTTGTATTCATAAGCAACACATTCTTGCCAGTTTTATAGTCATAAAACCATTGATCTTTCCTTTAATCTCTGTAAGACATCTTAACTGGAGCCTGGGTTGCAAGAACATTATATAGCCCATTTAGCTATATTTTATCCTTTTCAGATGTCATCTCTTCTGTCAAAAGTTTAACTGCATTCATTTGGGGTATGTCATGGTGTGGGAGACAGGGCATAAGGCTGGGAAGCTGGGGTTTATCTCCAGCAGTGCTAATTTTCCTTTCAGTGGCCTGTAGTGGCCTACTCTCCCTGCATGCTCCTATTCTCTCTCTCTTTCTTTCCCCTGTGGTGTAAAAGGGACTGAAAAGTCTATGAATAGCAGCTCAGCTGTCCCCTCTGACTGTGGTAGGAACCAAAAATCTGAAAATATGGCTCCTAGCTAATAATGGATTTTGAAGCTGAGTCCAGATTCCTGTTACTGAAAACACAATTTTTTTCCCCAGCCCCTCCTCCAGCTTGGATATATCTGTTAACTTCCCAAGGGAGCTGCATTGTTCTTTGATTTGAATGTCTGGAAAATCTTCATCTTACTGTGCTACTGTATGAGTCTGAGATTTGCAGTCTGTTCTTTCTTATATGCCATTTTGCCCATAAGTGCTCATCAAATATTTGCTCTTTGCTGTCCGTTGTAACTGCCCCCAAAGTACTGTCTGGCAAATAACATGGGTTGTAAATCTAAAGGATTATAATTGTGCTATAAAATTGACTTCAGATGACTGAATTGGTGGTAGATAAGTTGTGATGATTTATACTTTTTTTTTATTGTACAACTGTATTCTTTGGATTCTTGTTGCATGCAAAGCATCCAGATGCAGCCATGAAAAAATGCATATGGAGTTGTTAATATTTCCGTGATCCCTTTGTGTCATTTCATCCACCTGTTGAGGTGATTGCATGCATGGTGTGGTCCTACTGATGTGTAAGGTACTGCATTCTTCAATGCAGACTGTCCTTATGTGCACTGTATATGTCTTGATGATTTGCCTTGAGATCTGTCTTGCTAGCAGAACATTTGGTCCATTTCTTCATGCTCTTAGAAAGTCAGCTGGATAACAAACAGCTTGCATTGTTTGATGCTTCTGTCCCCTCAGTGAACTTGATGCCTCAGCCAAGTGCCATTTCATTTCCAGTCAGCGTGGAATGACAAGAGCTGGGCACGGGACACTGCACAGTTTTGTTCTTGTCCTTAGTCTCTGGCTGGTCCCTAGGTCAATAGATGCTGGGATTGCAGTGAGGTGTTGTGTGCAGGACCTCAGAGACTTTCCTGACAAACATTGGAATGGATCTTCCTAATGGCCTTTGAAGATCCTTTTAATCATTGGTGGGCAGCATGTGATGACTGTTAAGAGCTGTTTTGTAGATGGAGTATGCGAAAATGGAAGAGCTTTCTCAGAGCTCTGATTATCCCAAGCAATTCATCTTCAGGCTGTTATAACTGAAAGTATTTAGTAGTTTGGCTTAATTTGCATAATATTCATAAATTAACCCAGTAAATTATGAAACAGAGTAAGACACTCTGCCCCAAAATACTTTTTTCAGGCAGACACTTTACAGATGCAGCTCAGTTCATAAACTAAAATAATGTAACTCTCTCTCCTCATTTTATAATTTAAAAAAATAGAACTGGCAGCAAAGAAAGGAAAAACCAGCACTCAGGCACAGACAGATGAGCAGCTTTACAGACTGAAAGTAACAGAAGTGTATGGAACTTTGAAAGAAAGAGAGCAAGAAATATTATTCAGAAGGAAAATAATTTTTTGTTATGTGTACTTGTTTTATAGCAGGCTTGGCTAGAAAACACAAGGACAGAAATCCTAAATCCTGCAGTGTAACTGTCTCTAAGTTGATGCACTTCAGAGCCCTAATTACAAGGCCTACGACAGTCTTAATACATTATGTTACCAGAGCTGTGTACTAACAACTTAGAAAATAAGGGAATAAAGATGTTTCATAGGGTTATTTCTCTCATACAAGAAAATGTAGTGGGTTTGCTTGCGAAACAGATGTGTAATTTATTTCAATTAATCATTGTCTCACTTTTATGATTTGGTGTTCTAACTGAAGTGAGAAGCATGTCCAATACTGTAAAGTAGAACCATTAATAAGAGAGTGCTTTGTTTTTAGAATTTAATTAGACTTGTAATTAAGCTAGCATTGAGACAACAAATAAGAAATAAGAGTATTACATTGTGCCAGAGGAGAGTTTAGTAGCATACAAGAAAGGCTGAGAAAACGGGGTAAAAAATTTGAAGGGATAAACAGAAGAAATAGAATGATGGAATAATTGGTATAAAGAGGATTTGCGTAACTAGCTATAAATGCTGTCCATCGTACTCTGAACAGAATGAAGACCTGTTGTGCACTAGAGCTATCATTGATATCAATGTAAATGGAGGGTAAACTCAGTGCAAACCTTCAGGGGAGCTAACTCTGCAAAACCTAAAAAAATAGAAGGCCCTGTGAAACCGAGAACCAGGAAAAGTAGTGCAGAGCAAGGAGGCGATATAGTCATAAAGTCAAACATTAAATGCAGAGGAGAAATGGAATGATTGCACAGTGAAGCTGAGAGTGTAAAAGATAAGAAAAGCAATACTGGCAAACGAATACTCTGAGATTAAGATAACAGAATTTCCAGAGAGTGGATAGTGCAGTACAGACAAGAAGTTAGTAAAGGAAAGAGAAAGGGCCTCTAAGAGCAGCCTGAATTAGTTTACTGCCAGAAATGTTAGAAATTGCTAAGATCTCTTCTAAACCTGTGTCCCTGCAAAAAGGAATTCAGCACAGATGAAGAAACTGAAAATACTGGCAAACTATAGATGGCTTGAAATGTAAAAATGTAAAATTTGAACTGTAAAGTGTAAATTTATGTAAAAATGCTCCTGATTCTTAAATAGGATGTCATAAATGTTAGCCTATATGTTCCTCTTGAATGAAGACCTAGCCTGGAGGCGGAATGCTACAGTGAAGCCCTTTCCGCCCTGTAGGAGTACATCTTCGACAATGAAATCGGTTCGAACACCTAGTGTTATGATACTGGGCTGTCTAGCTCTGTGCGTCAGGAATCTGAGGCAATACTACATTTCTGGTGCAGTCAGGTCCCAAATACAGTACCCCCAAACCGTACAGACAGGTTGGGTCTTTCAGAGACTTAGCTGACTATAGGAGTGTGGTGCTGGGAGCACCTTGGATGTGTTTCCGGAGGGCCTACCTGGTGGTGGAGCTCTTGTTACTACTCTTTTAGGGATAAAGTAGCAGGCAGGCAAGGAACTTGGGCTTAGCCAAGCCACAATCACTTTTACTCTGGAAAACGCTAGACAGTTACAAAACAACATCCTGTATGTACCCTCCTCCCCCGCTTAGTGTGATCTCATCTCTCCTGGGAGTCCTGGTTTGGATAGCATCTTTCCTGCCTTTTCATCAGGCATGTGGTAGTGGTTTGGCCTTTTTACTCACACGATCAACTTTTATCATACTCTGTCGTTCTTTTGTTCGCATACCTCAACTGGGAGCAGTCTAGTTTGCATACTCCCCACCCTCCACTGGCTTCTTTACAGAATCTGTCAAAGCCAATGGCCTTATTGGTAGGAAACTCTTTTTCCAGTAAAGACAGATTGTCAGACACCAATGTATCTTGATGGCACTGTCATCGTTAATCCTCTCTGAAATCTCCAAATGCCAGCAGAAGTGTTGTCGATGTTCAGAAGAGACTGATCTTGTTCATATTGGACCGATTTTCCAAACAGGTTCAGTTGTTCAACTGCAATATTGCAAAGCAAAGGTCAGAGTAAAAGTTACATCAAAATGGCTTTTCCTAAAGGTGGAATCATTCCTGGGGTAATGTGGACGTATTCCAGTGCAGAAGTCCAGCTTATGTTGTCCTGTATGTTAAAGGAAGAGGGATGAGGTCATGTCACTGCAAGTATCACACACTGTTCTAGCATAAAGTTTTGTCTCCACACCCCACCTATTTTACCGTTTCCACACCGTAAAAATTAGCAGTCACACAATAACAACTTCCTGATGTATTTGCAAACCGCGCAAGTCCAAGCTAACCCCCTTCACACCATCCTGGTGCTTTCCTGGTCACTGAAGAGGCTGATGAGCTCTCATGTTCTCCAGAGCCCATGCTCTTGCTTGCAGGGACTGCACTGTAATTCTTCCCTTTGTTGACTTTTTTTCATCTCATTGTTTGACTACTTTTCCTTCCAAATGTTCATTTTGTACTTGACTGAAAATCTCCCTTAAGTTTGTCTTGATCTAGATCATAGTGAGGATGAATTTGCATCACAGAAAAACACTGCTACTATGTTTGGCTTTAGCTGAGACCCTTGCTGGCTGTCTGAGCCGAGAGGCCAAGGATTTAATTTGTCTGTGGACTGAACTTTTCTGTTACCTCTCCCATGTTTTGATCTGTACTCAACAAAGGACTCTTTCTAATATTAATTATGGCATCATTTTCAAGCAGCATATCACTTGCATCAAAGAAGAAAGGGAGAAAAAAAGCAATTAAAATGTTCTTTCACTTTTGACTTATAACCCCACCCCCCAATAAGAGTAGTTTACTGTGATGATCCAACCATGCTATTCTGCAGAAGGATTTTAGGCCACTACTGCAATATTGGTAAACAGAGGATGAATCTTTCCCAAGTTGAGGTGAATGGAATGAGGCTGGAAACCTAGAAGGGGTCAATGCAGATGAAGGTGATGGAAAGGGTGACAGGTGAACATGTTTCCCCCTTAGAGTTAGTTTACACGTTACTTATGCTGTGCTTTCTTACATATTTGGGAGAAGTATGAGACTCCAGCGGGGAAAAAAATACATACAGCATTTTTCCGTCTTTTATTTTCTGGCTTTATGGGGAGTGCTGTCTGTTAGAAGACACATAGGAATTGCTTGAGCACTGTGGTGCATCAGTACACAGAAAACACTGCTTTTTTCTACTCAGTTGATGATGGAAAGGCTCTGGTAATGTTGGTCATGTCTGGTAGAAAAAATAAGTACATAATTATTTCATATTTGAGGAGCTATGCATATTTTTGTATCCTGGCAATTGAGGATTATTTTTCTCCCCATCCTTCCAAACAAGCTGTGGAGTCTTCTTTTAGCTGCATGCCTCATTACGGATATTTGAGATTAAACTGACTGCAGTGGAAAGAACAGCCGATACTGGGGAAAGAGCATCATAAATCATTCTTGTCTCTAAATCAGTTTTGTCTCGGACTTATTTTTGTCTCTATTAAATTGATTCTAGTGTCATTCATGACTAGCCCGCGAGTTTGGTAATTTTCCATGGTGAAAGCTAAGATGGATAACTTTTTAATAGCTGTAAGAAAACAAAAATGATTGCACTGCACACATCTGGATTAACTGAAATCCAGCTTTCCAGGCAATCCATTCTCCCTACTGCTATTTTAAGAAATAATCAGACTGTCTTATTTAGGATTATTTTAAATACTCTGGGCTTATTTACAAGAAATATTATTTCATGATTTATAGCTTTTGCAACCTTATTGACTTATATGGAGAGCTAGACAGTGTCAGACTTGTTCCGGTTCTCAAAGATATGTTAATAGCAGCTGTCAGTATAAACAAGACTCAAAGGACCTTCTTGGTGCATGGGTCCTTTGGCGGCTCTGCAGCCACTGGAGGCAATGCATGAAGTCTAGCTGTTTACTTTTTGTTAGAAGGCAAGTGGCTAATGTGTTCTTTCCAGGCACTGGTCCAAAGCCACCCTGCCACGACAGGCATCTCTTTGGCAGAGCATTTGAGGGGTGTTTGGTCCAGGAGTGCATTTTGCTATTTTATAGAGTATAAACACATGCCTGAAGTTAATCTCACTGAAGGCAAAGAGCTATCTAGGGAAGTCGAGTTCTCTTTGCCATATGTACAATCTGTATTGTGTGAGGTATGCGGATAGCAGAGAGTTAGAAACTGGGGGATCACAGGCTGCTTGTGTGGTAACTGCGAAAGACACAATTCTATGATATATGGTATTGGACCCAATTTCCGACTAGCAAGCACAACTGGATTACTTCGTTAGAAAATATGGCCAGCTGGCTCACCACTTGGTCTTATAGAATCCCTTGTAAGATTATTGTTTCAGTCTGAGCTGCAGTGCATACTCCTAATTAACCAGATAGGAGATGGGAGCATTGAGTAAGTGATAGTCTCAAAGCACAGCAGAACTGTACAGGGGAGAGGAGATGATACTGGTATCCTACCCAGGAAGACATCTGTGAAACAGATCTGATGGAGTCAGAAAGCATGGAACATGCTTAAATAGGCAATGAAGGCTGGCTTTTATTCACATCTCCTTTGGCAGGAGCAGTCCTCCAAAGGAAAGCAGGGAGTTGAAGGTTTTCTCGCTTTTCTTAAAGCAAGTTCCTTACTGGCAGAAAAAGAATGTTAGAACTTGACCAGATATTCAGAGGAGAGATGAAACAAGGTAAAGAAAAAAACTTATTTATTTAAATAGCACATGATTTTAGTTACCCATTTGATGTGCACAGTTGTCAAAATCACCATAAATATAGTGGTAGCCCTCAGTGTTCACAACAGTTTGTGTATTTGTAATATATGGTGTAGTGCATATTATTGGTAGGAGGCATGTTTATGTCTTGGTCCTAACTATATGCAGGGCTGAATGCAGCCACGTATTGATAGGGGGAGAGAGGTGGAGGACAGCACAGTGTTGCAAAAAGTGATAGTCCAATTCTTGCATAAACAGGAATCACTGCTGAGAAGAGAGCTGTTGCTCTTGCAGTGTACCCAACAAGCCTGCTTGTAAGACTTCGAAGTTACAGTGCTTTGTCTCAGCTTCTTTTTCATATGTTGCCAGGATTTGCTTTCCTGTTCCAAAGCACTCCGCTTGGCAAGCCTTCTGTTTTGATTTCAGCAGGGCTTTTTTTTCTAATGGTTTCTACCAATACCAGTGCATACACTGTTTGCTACAATTCCTACCATTGTACATAGAAGTTACAGCTAGATTAAAGGCGAAGTGTAGAGGAAAAGGAAAATCATGTATATAGTTTTTATCTAAAGGCAGTTGTACCACAAGCTAGAACTCAGATACAAACATCTGTGCCAATATGTTTCTGGCAGGGCAAAGGTTTGCTAGAATAATGCCTTCTCTACATCTCTGCTATTGCTAGTTCTCAAAATGCTCTGCAACATTTTGGAATCAACAAGGCATCAAATAAAGATGTGAAGAGAGAAGAAAAGCGCAGATTTTTCTGAATTCTACCATTTTGAAATCTCTTTCAAAATAAATTGCCTCTAAATCTTGCACATTTATTTTCTGCCATTTACACATCCCAGCCTTTGTCATTATTCATTTATCTGTGGGTGGAAGGAAGCCAGTGAGTTTGCCCATTTTTGCTAGTTCTTTGGCTCTAAAGACTCCTCCAAGGGAATGTTTGTTCCTCTTCACTATGTATGAATGTTTTGCTTTATTATTTCCTGGGTGCACTGTTCTCTGCACTATGCAACGAGGTGCACGTTGTATTGCTTTCTTTTCATTTTAGAATTTGAGTAAAGTACCTAACTGAACACCTTATCTCTCTAGACCTGTTAATTTCTATAATGTCTTTTGCTTTATTGACTTGATTGCTTTCCTTATTTTTATATCAAAAGTTCTCTATGTTGTACATTCTAGGTATAATATGATTAAAAAAAGTCTCCAGAGACCTTTCTCTTCTGCATTCCTAAGCAACTTCTTCTCAAAAAATCTCAGTGTGCTTTGGATGACAACGTTCTGAAGAAGGAAAGAAAATGGAAGGATTGAAAGAAGAAAAGATGTGGGCAGCAGCATGGAAGAGGAGGAGAAAACAATTGGAAAATAAAGGTCATAAAGAAATGAATTTGAAAAGAGAAGTAAACTAAAATATTCTTTCAAATCTAAAGACCCAAAACTGAGGACAAGGCTTTATGAGGCGGTAAGGGTTTATGCAGAGAAAGACTGGCAAAACCTTCCAATATTGTTCTTAGTAAGACTTTAGGGACTAAAATCTAGACGTTCATAGATAGTCATGATTTGCAGAGTACATGTCTTTACCTGCTTTTCCTTCCAAACTATTGTTCACATGAGTTATTCTTATCAAAGTAAATTCCCCTATTGACTTCAGCTGGACTGCACTGAGTGAGTAAGAGTTGTGCTAGATCAGAACCATGTCGGTAGAACTGGAAGAAATGTTTCCTCATTAAGCTTCTATTGAGGAATCTTGCAGGTTGCTGTGTAATTAAATCAAGTCTGAGGCTGCCTTTCAGTTTTCAGAGTTGACCTAGGAACAGAATAAGGCTATAGTGCTGAGGTAGGGCTACAGCTCTAATTATGTTTTAGATAATTTCTGCCATAGCTTTGTTAAGTTTTACATTCCTTATGCATTCTCTAACATTCTTTCTGCTAGATATTGCTTGGGGACCCACCTCATAGCATACGGGAGACAAAAGCTGAGGCCAGCTCAATTTCATTAAGCTATTCCGTACGTCCTTCCTGATCTGATTTGTAACATGAATCTTCATAATCCACTTAATGTTAGCACTGTAGTGCCTCTGTAATGTTGACAGAGTGCAAAAACACTGGGGGCATGAAGCACTAGCCCTTACATGATCCCGTATCAACCAAACCGCATTTTACTGTGTATTACTGATGTACAGGAAGAATTATGACACTTGTAGGTCACAATTCTTTGAGTTGCTACTGCTCCTGACTTCAGTAGAAGCAGTGGGGTAATGACAATTTTTAATGATTCTTAGCCAAAGGCAGGCTGTTCCTAGGTATTTGCAGAATCTCTAAAGGGAGCAGGGAGGGAGGGAGTTGAACAATATTCATAGAGAGGGAACAGCAGAAAAGGAGAAATAAATGGTTTCTGCAATAATTACTAGGCTCTCAGTTAAAATTCAGCCTGAGTTGTTGAAATCTGTAATCATTGCTATGAATGTCAAAGTGAATAAAGTGGGGTCACACTGGAGTCCCACTTGGCACTATCCATTCAGAGGCTAAAGCAGATCTTGTGCTGGCAGCCCAGTGAATAATGCATTTGTGATGCTGTTGTTCTATACCTGCTCCATGAATAAAGAACAAATTCCAGCCTTCCTGGTTGTCAAACCAGGCCATTTAATGAATATTAGATATCTATGTTGCAAAGTAGTTTTAAAGCACGAAGGGAGTCTTGACAATTTACTGTTCATTGACTTAAAAGAAGAAAGTGAGATGTGAGCTCTGCATGTTCTTCTGAAATAGTATCACCACCAAGATACACCACCATACCTACAGTATAAAGATCTCTCAAAGGGGATTTAAGATGTGGCACACAGAGTTTGATAAACTATTGCAGGATAACTGGAGACAATAAATTTGCCTGATCCAAAATATAATTAAAAAGCAGAGTTAACACCAACAGTGATGACTCTGTCATTGTGAAAAAATATAATGATGTAGATGATGACCTTGGTTTTGTCATCTCTCCTGAGTGATGGTGGCAACAGACCACAGTGCCACGAAACTTGAGATTGCTCTTAAATGGATAGTCCAGAGGTGAGGATTTTTGCAGTTCATTAGTGATGGTGGGGCTGGTTCAGACTTCTCCATCTACTTCTTATAATATGCCAAAAATTTTTCAGGTTATACTTAATTTTGAGATCAGATTAGGACTTGTGTTCAGATTTTTTGCATCACTCGTGTTAATTTAAATTTAGCATAGATTATAAGCGAGTGTTCTCACCATAACCTGCCTGACCTGGTTTGCCTTATGAAATCTGAATATATCAAACACAAAGTAGTCAAGATGTAAGTATAATCCTTCAGTGGTAATCATCTTCCATTTTCCATTCAGTTTATCTCTCCAAAAAGAAGTAAGCAACTAAGCTGCAATTTAGAATCATTACCTCAATGCCAAAAAAAGAGAAATCCTAGCATGCTGCATGTGCAGCCCGTAAATGTCAGTCAGCTAAGTGTTCACCATCTGTTCTGTTACTCTGACAGTAAATATTCACTGTTGCAGCATTTAAATCAAAAGCATGCTGAGAAATTTCTGTGCTCATTAGCAGACAGTTCAGCTCATCACACTATTTCAAAATAGGTCTTCATCGTTTACCATCTGGGAATATTACAAGCAAGTAATAAAACAGGTGTGTACACACTTGGGGCATCTGAGAATATTTTAAACCTCAACAGTATTTCTGCTTATGCTGGTTAGACTCTGTAGTATTTTCTCTGTAGTATAGCCTCTGTAGCATAGACTCTGTAGTATTTTATACAACAGGTAATGATGAACTGTTCGGTGATTGTGCCAATCCCAGGAAGAGAAGCAGCAGCCTTTCTGTGGGTTGCACAGAGTCAGTGAAGGCTGAGTCAGCTCAGCCTTCGAAGAACCATGCAGTTTACATTGGGTGCATTTAGTGGTTTAGTATAGGTATTAGCATAGTCACTGCCATCCTAATATTACTTCATTATCTCATTTGTATAGTCCTACCAGTAACTGGATATCTAACCTTATATTGGCAAAGATAAAAATTATTTCCTCAAAGCCACTTCTAATTTTCCAGTAATTTTGATTTTTGGCCACTTTGAAATGTTAGGCATTTGTAATTGGAAGTGAGTGGTTAAGATTATAGAACGATCGTGCTTTCAGTGCTATAGCATTTTCAGTGAATTAGCCTCAGTGTTTACAAGAGACTTTCAGAGTTAAACCTACAAAGCTTTAAAGTGAATTGTACCATTTGTATAATTCTCTGAGGAGAAAAATGTTTTTGCAAGGTTCTTGGCATGACTTTCTTTGAAATTGTTAGAGCCTTTTATTTACCAAATAGTGTACATTGTTAAAAGCAAAACTTCCCCTGTGCTCTAAATTTTGGCCCAGTTAATCTTTCAGGAGTGCTGAAAACAGGGCTTTAATTAGCAATTTTATCAGTTAACCCAGTCACTCATCCCAGTGCTTATCTGATACCATGTCTGTGCAGACACTTAGGAACATCAGAAAAAGCCGACTTGTCAGTAGGACAGTGGAGAGGACTTCTGTGGCAGGGGGAAAAAAGAGGCCACAGAAATGGATGGTATTAAATGGAATTTGATACGAATCCAAAAGGAATTATTTCACCAAAGTAACCTAGAATAGGAGTGGATTTTTCTTGTATTTCTCCCTGATCTTCTGTGAGATGTCACCCACAGGAATAAAGAGAAAGTCAATGGTCCCTTACAGCATGAAAGTAGGGCCTGGAGTGATTGAAGTCCTTTGCTAGTTAGGTGCTGACTGAGCTGAAAATGAAACTGCACTGATGCTCTCTTCACAAGAAGAGCCAGCTCAAGCCAGCATGGGGCTCTCAGCCAAAGTGCTCATTAAGCTCTCCTGCTGTCTTCAACAAAGATTTAGTGTGCAATCTTCTCTCCCTACGTGCCTCTAATTTTTTGTTTTCCATTTAAGGGAAAAAGGGTGTGTGCATATGGGAATGTCGTTGGGGGGCTGAGTGTTGGTGTTAGGAAAAGCAGACAGAAATTCACGCATGCTTGTCCGTAAAGGGAGCTGGGAAGAATAATGGATGAAGACTTTCTGGTGGATGGTTGGAGCAAAGGGAACCCATGCTGATTTGTCTCAGGGCTGAAAAGGGAAGACATCTTGTTTCCATAGGGTGAACCTGTCATCACAGACCTTTTCTAGCAGGAAGTGGCTTGTGCTCCAAATCACACAGCACTCAATCAGTAGCGGTAATCTCCATGAAAAAGTATTTCAGCCTGTGCCTTGTGGACTATGTGACCAGTCAGGCAAGGTTGATCCTGTGGCTCTAGAAACTCTGGTGGTCCTCTAAACAATTAAATAACAGTATCCAAGAATTTATATTGAAATTAAAAAATAAGCCAAAAAAAGCACTGAAGTGAGTCAGGTACTCCTGCTCAGTAATAAAGATGGAAAATGAAAAATAAAATCAGAAAATAAACATGGAAATACAGACCAAATTGCAACGAATGAAGGCTATTTAAAAACATTTGGGAGAGAGCTGGACTTTCATTTTATTCTTCACCTTACTTCATTTGCATCACTGAAGTGGTCTGTAACACTTTCTGGGTTCAATTCAATTTAGTCTTCCACGTGGTATCATTTGTGGTTCAGAATTCTTGCTCACCTCATTTTTTTCCCTAAACAAACATGTACCATTCTTGTAGTTCTAAAACTGTCTTGTCAGCAAAAAATCTGTAGCTCTCACCAATGCAAGGAACTCTGATATTAAAAACATGCATTGCTTTGCTATCTTAAGATGAACCCATTAGCATGTGGCTGAAGAGCAAGTTCGAGAGAGAAATCGCGTTAAGAGGATGGAGTGACTACCTGGTGCCAAGAAGATATTTTATGCTTGCTCAAGCGGTTCTGATGAGTTGATAGCTGAAATGTTTATGCTTTTATTCACATAGATAGCATACTAAAGACGTCTATTTTAAACAACAGATAATCCAAGTGGTGCATTTAGTTTGTGATGTAACTGTGGCTGGTGTTCTAGGGCTTGTAGGGTCTGCTTCTGCTCTTATTGACTTCTAGTTCAGCTCTGCGAAGCTAGGCCCTTGTCTTCTTTCCAACCCGAAAACAAAGGAAGACAACAAAAAAAGGAAAGACATGTACTTGCTGTAGATTTTGTGTTCCTGCTTCTAATGCAGAATACAAAGCAGAATCAAAGCAAAGCATTGTAACTGTTTTCAATCCACTGCTAAAACGTGTAAAGTCATGGAGAGTTCTGTTTTATAAATAGGAGATCTAGGTCTCAAGAATATTTTAGTGTGTATCACTGAGATACACAGGATTTCATGAAGCCCCGTTGCAACTGCCTGTTTGATTTGATGCAAGAATTTAAACGTCAGCAGCAACTTCACTCTTGAGGATGCTTCAGCGTGGTTTCTCAGACCTCATTTCTTTATTTTTCTTAATGTTCTCTCACCTCTTTCAAACAGCCCATGCTAACTAGTCTTGATTGCTCATTTCACCCAACAGCACTTTTCTTGTTTTTTCTCATAATACATAACGTTGTCTGTACATTATCCTTTAAAAAAGAAAACAACATTTTTCTTCCTGCCTTGATCATTTTAGATCCCCAACACTGGACCTTGGCTGCTTATTGAGACTAGTGGTTTATTTGTCCCGCACTCCCAGTCTTTCTCTCCACCTTATTGTAAACTTAGAATGTGTGAAGGTGTTTTAAATATAGAGCCTGTGTAAAAAGAGCCTAGACCTTTCTTGCAGCCTCTGGGCATTTTCAGGATCCTATGGAGGTGTATTTATTTTGATACAGCCTCTCACATGCTCTGAAGGTGCATTAAACTAGAGTAGTCAAAATAAAACAAGCAGAAAAGGAACAATAAAATATTTATTTGACATCTGTTTATCCTATACTTAACTGCTTTCTTCCTTTCCTACAAATCCTCTTCCCCTGGAAATAGTAGGCTACTAGGTCATTATAATAATTTCTAGAAGGGTGTTACTGTACTGGCTATTACAAAAACACAAGAGGCTGGTCCACAAGAAGCTAGTCCAGCTACTTGTTTTTATGGCAGTCAAATTTATGCTTAGCCGTGGAGGGGGACAGTCACCTTTCCTTGATGTGCTTCCCATGCAAGCAAGTTCTGAGTGTCTTTGTAGAAAAGCTGTTTGAAAAATTAAGCTATGTAACCTTTCCAGTCTTTCTACCCCAAAGCGACATTTTAGCATGCCTCTTGTTAGTTTCTGCAATAGATTAGATAGAATAGTAATAGGTATAACCAGTGTTATGACAGCTTCTCAGTTTGTATCACGTAACCTCTATTTGTTGCTGTTAGTTGTTTGTCAAGGGCTGCAGAACAGTGACTGCTGTCTGCCATGTCTGTCTGGGATTGCTCATAACATCCTACGATTTTGCTCTCTTAGTGCCCATCAGTTCTTGCTCTGGGTCTTCTGTGGTTTGATCTCTCCTGTGACTGAGCTATGGCCAATTTTTATTCTGTTCCATTTAGAGAGCTAGTGTCAAAATTCCAAGGAAAGTTAATAAATCCTTGATACAGCATTTTATTTCTCTCTCAGTTCCTTTCCAATTCCATTATTCTTCCCAGAATATCATGATGCAGACTTTGTCATGAAGCCTCCCAGCTCGAACCCTCAAACCAGCTAAATAACTGAACAAATTATATATAGGCTGGCCTTTACTCAGTCTCTGTTCGTGGACTCTTTATGCTTAGAGATAGTAAAGGAGTGTAGCCGTTTGGCCTGTTAATGAATTATGGTTCGACTAACAATAGATGTAATTGCTAAAAGCATCAGTTTTAAGAATCTTAAAGAAGAGTACTTTGCACAGTACCTGAGAAAAATAAGTCATCTGAATTTATCAGATAAAAATATAGATACAATTGTAAAATTTATTTTTCTTTATTCCATTTTTAACCCAGCTACTCAAATCTTTTGTTGTTGCTGTTCCAGTGAATTGTTTATAGTTGGGAGAGGAAAAACAAGCAAAGCCAAGTTTACATTTTGTAACAGTTATATGATATCTTATAACATATTTATTTGCAATCAAGCCTTAAAAACACATCTGTTTGGAAACATGCTTCAGCATTTTCTCCCCCTTTTCTTTAGAATTCTGCACTGCATGTGACAGTGTTTCTCTGTTCCAGATGTGCACACAGGCTATCAGCGTCTGTCAAGGATAACTTAAAAAATGTTATAATTCAGGTCTTTGAAAAGTCAGGTCACTGGTGTACCTGATACAGATTGAACTACTGCTTGGTACAATTTAAAGACCTTGGTCATAACATTCTCACAACAGTGTCTCTCCTAGCTATTTCCATAGCACTATGAACTATAGCACTGTACCAAAATGAAAACTTAATTCAAATTCCATTTCCTTCTTGGTGTCCATGAAGACTGCCGACAGATGCATGCTCTTCAGGCAAGTGTTTTTCATGCTGTGGACATTGGTTTACTACAGACTAGGTGGAGATGTAAAGATCTGCCAAGTGAACATGCAGGCAATACATCTGCATGTTAGTTTACTGAATGGCTGGACACAGTTACAGGCTATCTTGTATTCCCTAAAGTGTGGACGTTAAGGACATCTCTTATCTGAAGAGCACAGAGTAGAAAATACACAGTAGGCAGGATAAAAATCCAAACATGGATAGTGGCACCTTGGTGGGCTTGTTGCAAGGGGAAGAACTTAAAAGTGAGAGAAGTATCAGCATGAAGTGATGAGTTTGCTAGCATTATAAGGGTGTGTGTGATAACAGTTACAGAACACTCATAGAAAAGGGGAAGAAGTCATCCAATTCATGCCCTTCTTATGTCATTCATGAAAGGTGTTTGTCTAAACTATTCTTAAATACTCCAGTGATGCTGATACCACAACTTCCCAAAGCAACTAACTGACAGCGGTTAGTACTAGAAGGTTCATCCTAATGCCTATTCAGGTATCCTTTGTGGCATTCCTTCTCCTACTGAGCTTAGCAACAACCTAGACAACAGATGATATTGTTTCCCCTGAATTTTCTCTTATCTAAGCTAAACGATCCCAGGGTCTTTCAACCACTTCTTCCAAGTCATGTTTTTTAGGCTTCTCCTTATCATTGTAGATCTCCTCTGGATTTCTCCTTCAGCTGGTCCATGTCTTTTCATATGTGATTGAACCTGTATTCCAGCTGAGGCCTTGCCACAGTGAAAAGACCAATTTATCGTTTTTTGCAGGCTATATATATTTAAATTGCTGTTTAAATGCCTTAAGTGAGAATTTGTCTTTTCTTAGCAGTGTCACGTTATTGACTCATGTGCAGTGTGTGGTCTGCTACCTGTTGCTCACTCTCCTGTATTTTTGTAGGTGGATAATCCCTTCCTAAGATTACTATCAATCCATCTTCTGTTATATTGGATCTTTTATACTGTTTCTGCAAATTCTCAAGATTGTATCGAATTCTACCTCATCCCTCAAGCTTGATGTTAACTGTAAATTTGAAAAACAGTTTCTTTCATCCTCCAGGTCAATAACAAAGCCACAAATTATAGTATCAGTCCTATGGCAGACTCCTTCACAAGGAACTCTTTTGAGCATTCCATGTTGATTCTTAACTTTTTGATATCAGCTGCCTGCGTACGTTTTTCTTATTAGTTATGCTCCTACTTTTTAGTCTTTTTTTTCAGACTAGGCCTGACCAAATGGTGATCTATGACCAGGTCAGGCCTATTAGGATTTATTTGATCAGTCATAGCATTTTGAAAACTGGACTGTGTTGGTCCAGTGGAATATCCGGCTGGAAATGAAGGGAGCATGTGGTAGCTACCCATCCCATTTTGACCATCCCAGAACATCACTGAAAGCAGTGTCAACAGACTTAATCAAGTCAAGATAGACAGTTGCTCTGCTTTTTCTCTATCTAAAATATCTCTACAGAAGAAAATTAGATGAGTTGTCTTGACTAGCCTTGGCTGTTGCTTTATCTCTGTTTTTTCTGGGAGCTTACAAACCATTTCCTTCATGATGTATGCCATTTTTTTTTCTGGGGACAAGTTAAGCTGGCAAGTCTATCATTTTCTGGTTCCTTTCGTTTCCTATTTTAAGGGTAGACGTCACGTTTCCCATTTCTGGAACTTCATCCATCCCTGCAAGTATTGTTGTGAACTGCAATGATAGTACTCCAGGCAGGTCTTCAAGTTTCCTGAGTTAGATTTTAAATTCAGATGATTTGAATCCATCTAATGTATCTAATGACTCTCTAGTATTAATTTTGTTTGTGTAAGTGTGGCTAGCCTTTCACAGAAAACTGAAGCCAGAAAAGCATTACATGCTATGGTCTACAGTATATTTGGTATCTTCTGTCTTTCTCATTGAGTAGTAAACCAATATTTCTCCTGGTTATCCTCTGACTCCTAAGGTGTTTGTAGAACCAATGGGATAGTTTCTTTTTACTCTACATTTGAACTGTAATTGCACTTCATTTTATTTTGTATGCGTGCCATAGTGGCTTGTACATATGTGTTCATGCTCCTTTATATTTCTCCCAAATAATTTTCACTTTCTGTAGGCTCCTTCTGGTATGCAACTTCCTTCTGTTTGAAGTCAGTTTGAAAACTCATTCTGCTTTAGTCAAACTGATCTTTTTTTGACATTTCCATGAAGTCTATTGCTTATATTTTGCTGTTTTCAATGAAGCATTGAATTCAATGAAACAGTGACATACAGAACGATGAAAAAAATCTTTCCTTTTACTTCTGTCTTAGGAGAAGGCTAGCTAACAGCTTGGGGCTCTGAGATTTAAAGCAAACATCAGTATCAAGAAAATATTATTAAAGTAGCACAAAGGCTCAAAGAGTTGTTGGTCTTTATGACAGTCTTACCACAGCCCTTTTGCTAAGCATCATGTCTACACTGTTCACACTTTGCCACCTAAACACACTTACATACCACTTTTAGCACAGAGATGGGTTTTTTTGGCTTTGCTCTTCCCCAAGTGACAAATATTATGCATTTTTTCTTCATATACTGAACTTTGTCACTACATTTCTAAATTTCAGAAATTCTTTATACTTAAACTTTTTATATTCCGAAAAAAGAAAGCACTAGTCTCTTTTTAAGTAAAGTGTATAAGGTTAGGGTTAAGATAATGAACAAAACAAGAACAGAAAATTTATTATGCAATCTTATACAATGTTTGAGTATTGGCTAATCAAAGCCTTAGCTACTGATTCTGAAAAGGCCAGATCATGGCTAGATTAAGATGAGAAATAGTTTTCATCTTTTCTTCAGCAGGGCCAAGATTTTACCTAAAAGACTGTTGACACTATCTTTCCATGCTGTGCTTACTAACTGAGAATGATCCCAGCTGTCGTGATTCCAGCAATAACGATCACTTCATTTCAGCCAGAAAACACTCTTTCCATTGTTATGTTGCTGAATAATTCATGTTACTCTGCACGGAAGGCAATGGTTTATGAAAGCCACACGGATAAAACAGCCACTCTCACTTAACTTTCAAATATGTCACAGCCCTTCCATTTTCAGTGTAGCACAGACACCCTTTAAAGAAATTTAAATATGTAGGAGTGCTGAACTGAAGAGTGAGGAGAAGTATTTGAGAAAATACAGAAGGAGGAGAACAAAAGAGACAATAAATCCAGGTGGAAAGATTTTGATACCAGATTATCACAGAAAATTGCCCTTTCTGTCAGAGAAACTCTCAAGGATGTCTCCTGGAAAGAGGAAATTTCTGTATTAGAAATGGCGATACAGTCAGTAACTGAGTGGTCCCCAAGGGACTCCACAAGCCAGCAAGTCTTCATCTTGGCAGACTCGAGCTCTTAAAACTTTGGGTGAATGTGGAATGTTGTGGTTTTATCTGCTCTGGTGTAACATTTACTTGTGTGTCCCTCCCAGATGTACTGCACTGCAAGTGGAATTATTCAGGGTTTCATCAGATGTGATTAATTCTCCTGGGCTTTCCTGTCAAACCACATGGAGGTTTTTATCCACATACTCTTTTTTAAAAAACAGCCACATAGAATCTTTTTATGGAAAAAGAACAAAAGGCAGCATAGCCTCATCATGCTCTTTCTTTTACCCTTAGAAATGCAAGATATTTGATCATTTAATTCTAAGTACATTATATTTTTATGCGCTGGTCCTCAATGCCAAATCCTGGGGACTTGTGCCGTGCTCTACTTGTAGACTGTGTTTCCACAGGATGCAGAGAAGCAAAATGACATGGCGAAAGATCTGACATTCTAGTGCTTGAAGTAATTTGGAGTGATACCTAGGGGAACAAAGAAAGATCACTGCTCATGATTCAACATCTTCATTTTCTTTCCAGTAGACACTGTTGACACCCCTACTCTCTTTCTTACCTTGTACCATCCCTGTTTTGAACAAGTTCTTGCAGAAGGGAACAGACAAAACATCATACAGAAGTAAAAATAGAAGATAACATGCCATTATGCTTTTTTTTTAACAAATAAGCTACTGGGAATGACTTGGAAACTTGAGGTTATATGAAATCCATATGTGCAGAGAAAATGTGTGGCAGATGCCACAAAACCATGGCATGGATATTGGCACCTCACAAAATTTGGTACTGGAAAGTGCACAGATATGACTATGATGTGGCTTGAGAACTTCCACAGAACAAATTTAACTAAAAAATTTGAAGTCATTTTGAAAGACTTGGCTCATGGTTAACAGCTCAGAAAAAAAACCCAGCTGATCATTACTGTGAAACAAATACTTCAGACAATTCAGTCAATTCTATATATAATCCTGACTACTAGGCTTCTTGAGATGTTTAAGGCAAGAAGGGAGAGAACATGATCAGACTGCCAGCTGAAAATTACATAGATTCACTCCCTATGAGAACCCTTGCATTAGAATTATTGTCTTTTCCTACTGAACACTGAATTTGGACTGTTTTGGGCTCTACTTGCTTCTCTTTGTGGAGTGATATTCATTGGAGAACTCCAGTGTCCTCTTCCAAAATACTTCCGACTTGTATAAAAGCATTTGTCCTATCAGGAATGCCACTATTTTCAGAGGCTTTCCATGTTTTTCTATCTTTTCTTGCAAAAAGCAGATTTTTTTTGCATTCACTGAAGTGCATTCACTGGGTCAGGCACATGACTGTAACATCATGTCTTCAGCACTTACCTGATTGTTGCTTTTATCATCAACTCTATGAGAAAAGAAAAAAGCCCTACACATTCTCTGTGTCTGGCTGATACTATAAATAATTAAAATTGTCTACTCCATTTCTTACACAAGTCATATCAGATTCTAGGAGTGGAACTCTGAGTTTTTTTTCCCTTATCTTCAGGATTCCATGCAAAACAAGGCAAATGAATTACCCTTGTGGAGGATATTTAGGATGTCCAAGAGATACTGAACTACTGTCTCTTGGCAGCTTCTTTCTGTTTGATAAATACGAAACCCCATAGTCTGTCCCATCCTGACATGAGGTTAGTATTCTTTCTCTTCTTGCACTGAACTACCTGAGATTCTGTTATGAATCATGTATCTTAATATTTAAAACACGCCTCCAATTGATTGTGATTAATAATCAGGTACTAATGTGAAGAATTTTCTAGGCAATTGATCTGAATCTGTATGCATTTGAAAAATGGGATTTTACTGGGAAAATTGTTTAAAGGTATATGCAAAAAAAAATGTGTGATTGAAATTCTTGAGTTCCTTTCCAAGCAGAGAATAGATTAGGGAACATGACCAACATATTTTTGAGTGGGTATGATCTGTACTTCCAAGCATGTCATATGCTTGGTCATTCATCCAGCTGATCACAACTCAGTAGTATAGCTCAAATACTACCAGATATGCAGAAGCACACGATGAACTAAGCAAGTAGCTCAATTCAGTGAATATCAAGTAAATTCAGTGAAAATGATCTATTCACAGATGTGTGATAAGTAAAGAAGGAGCTTATCACTCACAGAATTACTCATTCATAGGAAATTAATCACTCAGTATGGGATGCGGTCCACTTCCAACCACAGAGAACACTGTTTTTGGTAAAGACAAGATACTGAATTGTACATATTCCATTATGTCTATCTCCCTCTCTGTGATGTTTCCTGTAAAGTGCTTTACAAATTATGCAGCAAACCCCTACTCTGAAATGTGTATTCCTCAAGCTCCTTTTCCCCTTTTATTTATAAATATTTACAGAGAATTTCTAAATAGGTGTGAAGGGTAGAATGGAGTTGATTCATCAATCATTCTGTTAGAATAGAATAAAATCCTCTGTGAACACATTAAAACTTAGAAGTCCCATACTTAATTTATGGGAAAGCCAGTGACACTTGAAGGCCTCTTCCGAGGTGCACGGAAGTTAAATAGAAAGACAAAGTAAGTTTGGACCAGACCCACATGCCCTGAATGGCCCCTTTACTTTTATGGCAGTCTTTAGGATCTATTGTAACGGCTGCGTTTACACTGATGTGCTGGAGCAGCCCAAAGGTTAGACTGGAGACTAAATTCACTGATTGTTCATATTATTTGCCAGTAGGAGCAAGTGTAAGATGTAGATTTTGCCTATGTGAATGAATTCAAAAAGTCTACCAAAATGTCAGGTGAATGAGAAGGAAAAGCCGCTTCAAAAAATGAATAATATAGTTAGCACATATGCAAACTTGCATACTGGTATCCAGATGATCATTTAAGACCTGCTTCTGAGTCCATTGAAATGGCTTTGTTTCTGATTCCAGTATGTTTGGTAAGTCTACTGTTTTATCCAACTAGCATAGTTTCAAGTATGAAGCTGGGGTTAAAAGAGGCTAGTTGGTGTTTTCTACTTATCATTATATATCTGATATTGATCATAATATGTTCCCAACAAGCAGGAGGACAATTTTCTCTGCAGTAGTGCAATAGTGCACTTTTGGGGGATCAAAGGAATCCTCTTCAACATTTACTGGTGAGACTTTCCAATTGTCTACAGTCAACTCATGGACAATTTGATAATTTTGAGTGCAAAGTGCTGTAAGTGTGCAGCATAGATGCTCCCTCTGACAGAATTCCCCTTCAAACCAACCTCCTGGCCAGGGAAAGGGGTAAAGGAGGGCATCTGTTCCAGCTGCAGGCAATGGGATCCTGCTGGCTGACTGCTTGACAAACCACAGGACAAAAGCTGCCTTGCAATTCCTGCGTGCACACAGCTTTGATTTGTACCTACAAATGCCTCTTGGCTGTGGACATGACAAGTCAAATTTACTACTGAATCCTTATTGATGTGAAATACCCTGTATGTGTGGGTATCCAGGCCCCAAACGCAGCTTCTGTGCCTGTGACAGACTGGGGCTACAGCAAAGACCAACAATTGAAAATAGATTTCTCAGTGTTTTTATGTTAAGCTTAAAACAGATCCTTGATTTTATTCTAACAGCCTTCAATTATCTTTTAAATTAATGTTAAAGAATGCGCGAAACTGAGGCACTGAAGCTGAGGGACCAGTTTTTGTTAGCAAAAGCCAGGGTTACCCTGTCCCTGTTCATGAGCAGCCCCTAGGGACACTTTGGTTCTCTTCTGTGTGACAAGCTTCCTACTTGAGTGGCAAGCAGGAATATGATCTGAAAGAGCAAGCAAGAGACTGCACTTGCACATCTGACCCTCCTTCCCTGAAATGATAGTCTCAATACATAGACGTGCCCATACAGTAATTAGTTTTGCTGCACTGAGCCTCCTGTCTTGCCTGCTTAGAGTCAGAATGCACACAAATGTGAAGAAAGCCCTGGCTCCCACTCTATAACTGTAAAACAGCCTATGTAGCTATTTCATGAGAAAGTCATATGGCACCTAATTCACAAACATGAAAAAAGTGTAGAAGTTCAGAGAATGGAGAAAGCTTTTAGGAGAGGAAAGCAGCAAAGACAGATCACATAACAGCCTAAATATGTGACATATCCTTAGATAAAGCTAAAACTACAGCCAACAACTGCTGCTGGAGGCTGCCAGGGAGTAGGTGCCATGACTAGCAAATATACTTCCTCTGTTTGGTATCTTGGTAGTGCTGACTGTTGAGATCAGAAGTACTCAAGAGGGCGAAGAGAAATGATTTAGTAAAGCCAAAGAAATAATTTCTTGTTGTTCAGAATAGTGCATATTTGTGCTTATCGTTTTCAACTCTGAACGCGTGAGACTTCCACATTAGCAAGTGCAAATGGTGATTACTCCCAGTTTAGCAATGCACTTAAGCACAGCTCAATTTAGTTCTTAATGCAGCTGAACTTAATACCACCTAGCTAAAGTCAATAAGTACTATGTTGAAGTGTGTCTTCATACAATGTACAAAGTGCAGAATTTAGACTTTAGAATATCCAAGAAATATCAGTCACTGGTGCTGTTTAGATATTCAGCTGTTTACAGTAAGTGACCTAAATGACAGTCATATCTTGTCCTTGCAATTAGTTGTGTCTAGGGTTTTGTTACTGTAAAACCTGAAAAAAATGGATCTAAGGTAAACAAAGTTTTGATGTCTCGGTTAAAATATACAGGTCTATTTTTTTATAGAGACTTACTTTTCTTTATTTCTTTAAAAATTAAAATGTGATAAATTAGTAGGAAAATGTCTGGTTATTAAACAGATGTGATCTTGGTGCTGCATTTTAACAAATATATTTCAGAATGACCATTAGTTTGATTACAGTTGAAGATTACTGAGCTATGTTTATGGCTGCTAGCAAACTTTAAAGTCACTATTTTATTATCATAAGCACTATGAAATTATTAAATATTTTTTAGAAAAGCTTGAATTTACAGAATTAGTGTTAGTTATACCACTTGCTTTGTGTAGTTGTAAATTGATCCAACAATATAGACCTGTGGAACCTCACTGAAAATTTTTTTTTGTTATCGATAAGCAGTTGGAGTGCAGACCTTGGACATGGATGAAACTTTTTTCATCCAAGAATCTCCAAGTACTGTTAAATGAAATTACACCTCCAGATCAACTCTTTTTGATACAAATGGTAACATTGCCATGTTACAAGTAGATAAGATGACACATCTATAGATTTACGTGGTTTGCTGAAAGTCACAAAGCAAGTCGCTGGCAAGGAACCAGGAGTTTAGGTCTTAGGGCTTTGGGATATAATGCACCATGTATTTCTACCCAAGATCCAGAGTACAAAGCATCAGCCTCTTATTGTTATTGTTATTAAAATTCTTTTAAATACAGTGGGATTTCTTATGGATTTATTACTTACTTTGTAGCAGTGCTTAGATCCCCAATTCCATTTTTCTGGGCAATGTGTACCTGAAGAAAATACAATCCCTGTGCTAAGAGGAGACATAATAAAGATACACTGTGCCTTTTGCTGTGCAGTTCAAGGTCATTTCTCTGATCTTTTTACTTTTTAAACCTTGAAAGCATGCCATTTTGAACTGAATGATGATTATATGGGCAAAGTGTCACAACATGCATATGTTATATTTGCAAGGTGCCTTATCTAGGAATAATCCTCTTACATTTTTCCTCCAGTGCCAGGACATCATAACGCACAAGCAAGGTACTATAAATATATCTTTTGCTGGGCTCCCTTCATTCTTTTGTTTAACAAAGAGTGGTTTCCATCATTTGCAAGGTAAACTATAAAAACTCCCTGCTAACGCTATCTCACACAGTACTGAAAAGTGAGCTGCAATATTTCAGCAAAGGGTTCTTGCTTTGTACATTTCTATCACACAGTCCAAAAGCACTAATGGTATCTTTACATGGAGGAAAAAAAAAAGTAGTAGCTGACAACTCAAAGACATACCTTATCTGAATAGTGTTATTGTGAAGAGAATAGACTTGTGAACAAAAGATGGAAATTACAGAAACAGAAATCGGATATCACTGGTCCAGAATAAGAATGGCTAATAGAATATGGGGCAAAAGACTCAAAGCCTGAGTGACAGCTCAAAGACAAGATGGGATTTCATACATTTTCTAAACATTGCTTCTGTGCTTCCTTCAAAGAAATTTTCAAATCCCAGCTGGCTTCCCTAATTAAAGAACAGTGAGTGTTCTATAGATAGGATACGTGTGTGTGTAAGGAGGAAGGGGCTGGATCGTATTTGCCCTTTTCTCACTATGATCAGATCTATTTAAAAGTATGTGAATCTTTGGGGACGTAAATGTATTAGCTTGAAACTGAATAGTTTTAAGTTAAGCACTGCGGATTTTTGTGGGGAGGAGGGAGCAAGAAGAGGAAGGAAAAAGCAAATGTGTGCAGAAACAGGCTGAGATCTTGAAAACTGATGGCAAAACAACTCTTGTGTGAGACTATAGTGCAGTATGGGTGCTTTAAAGCATGTTTTCGTCTGTTGTTTCCTCTCAGGGTTTAGTGCCTTGAAATGGTATCCTCTTGGAGCAGAGAAAGAAATTTTGTTGTGGGTTTAACACTGAGTGGTTATTCATTTGATGATCACTTCTAAGGCAGTCAGCTTCCAAAGAGCAGTATGTTTGGTACTGAGCATCTTGTTTTTGAAACCTCTGAATTACTCTTTTAATTACTACTAATTCAGACTATTAGTTTGGATTTACACTGTATCACAATCAAGTGATGATCGGCAAGTAATTGAAGCTGAGGAAACAGGGAGATGAGCAAGAACTGTATGAGCAATATATACGGGATTTATACCCAATGAACTGGTATGCAATAACAACATCCATGGAAAAAGTAGTGGAATGGATGAAATCATTTTTTGCATTACAATATTTTGTTGCATCATGTCATATATGTCTTCCCATGAGACTCAGAATATCTAAAAAATTGAATGCTCAAACATTTTCAGACTTAAAAGCAAGAGCAGACAATGAGGCAGAGAGAAACTTAGAATTAATAGCAAGACAGAGATGACACATTTTCAAAAGTTGAGACAGGGAGAGACTGAGATGGCAGGTTCTTGTATGAGCAGTAGCAGGACTTATGACAGATAATAAGCCAGCTATAGGAAGTGGAGGAAAAAGTAATGAGGAATGAAGATATGTAGGACACAATAAATCTATAAAGTGGCTTAAAAATAATGTATATTGTGCTAAATGGAGAGTGAAGCTATCTGATCCTGGGGAAGACATGGTTACAATTTTGTTTTGTTTTAAACTAGCATGTCAGAACAGGCAGTGACATTCCTCACATGCTGCTATCTGGTGAACTACGGCTGGAGGAAATACTGGGAGCACTTTCATGATTGTGACAATGACAGGGTATAGGTACAGCAGTGAACAAATGATGAGGGACAGTTTAGAATCAGAAAGCTAAACGCAGGAAAAAATTCAAGGTTAGGGTTGATGCAAAAATCATGTATGGTTGATACTTGGCTATCACAGCCAGGTGTTCATTAAAAGAGCATATGACAATGACTCTGAAAAAAGGAGAGTGAGGAAGAGAAACAGCTGAGGAAGGCTGTCTCTTTTTTCATTGTATCATCTTTTTATTTCCAGAGTTACTCTGAAAATATTTTCTCTAGTTATTTTTTTATTTCTCTCTCCTTCTTAGCCATTTGCAAAATTTGCAGTTGTATTTATCTTGTAAAGCACTTGGAGATATAGTTTATGTGGAACTTATTATCTAAACGGAGATATAATGCATATTTATAATTTCTTCAATGACACAAGGCCAGACTCAGCCAGGATATAAGCAGGTGCAACTCAGTTTGAGGTCTACAGTGCTTGTACTCATTTATGTCAGGACTGAATTTGGTCCAGAATATATCTGTAAAAATCTGTGCCCCTTTCTTGTGGACCCAGTCCTCATGCATTGCTAAACCAGTACATTTCTGTTTTTACAGTGATTATACAAAATTCTGCTTCATTTTAGCAAAAGCTCAAGGGTAGCAAATAAACCATAGAGCCTAATAAAATCCAACTTTCAGGCAAACCCTCTTGTATATAAAATTGAAGAGTACAAAGTGCCAAGGGCTTGTATTAGTACCATCCATTTTGTTAGCATTTTTCCAATTTATCTTGCGTTACGAACCCTCAGAGTACTATGTCTATTGTAAATATTTAAGCATTACTGTTGACATAAAGATAATACTGACAAATTGAGTTAACATTTCTGCTGAGGATTACTGACCATGTGTAGTGCAGAACAACTTTAACACCCACACCAAGCCCTGTGCTCATGCCAAACTGTGTTTAGTCTACAATACGGCAGTGTTCCTCAAATGAATTTTTAGCTTTGATTTACACAAAGCATGAAACAACCTTTCTTGGATCAATTAATTGTTTGACTTTCTTAATACATTTCCATTTTAACTAGATTATATCTGTATCAAAGGACAAGTAATGGGTGCAAGATGTTAGTGCTCTCATGTGGGTGGGTGTCTCTGTGCACATGTGAATGGTGCCATTGCTGTTGCTTCGAGTTACTATCTTCTGTGTTTTGAATTTCAGCACCCAGGATAGATGGTCACTCATATCTGCCTGCATTTGCAGTAACACCCAGGGGTACAAATTAAAAAACACAGATTTTTGATGTGTTGCTTTGTCTTCCAAATAAAAAGCTTCTGTGGAACTTTCTCCCTTCTGACAAAGCACATGTAGCACAGAAGTAAAAACATCAAGGCAAGAGAAGTTTGAAATCATTTACTCTAGCAGTGTAGTATTTACTTACTGTAGCTTGTGATTTGCTTTTGGTACTTGCAGCCAAAATCTCCCCAAATTGTAAGAAATTTTTGTTCTTGCTGTTGCACGTTATATTTTTCTTTGCATAATTTGCATCCTGGACATCATTAACATATTTTTCATTTGAAAAGGGTTATAAGATGTCCATACACATCCTTGATTTACCAAAATTTGAAGCCCAAGTCATTTTCAGTTTTGCCAAAATTATGGTTAGTGCATGTTAGAATTTCTCTACTTGAGGAGTTGGCTGGGAACACTATAATGCATTATTGCTTATGGGTAGCTAGAATTCAAGCATGAGTTAATACCAAGGCCTATTTGCTTAATTCTGGACTGTGGAAACACTAACAGAACTGGTGTGGATCAGGATGCCACATCGCAATTTGGTTACACAACGTCATTCTTGCTTGCCTCAATATCAAATTCCCCACATTGCTTCATTGTGTTGATGAGAGATTTCCAAAATGTGTTTTACTATGCAGCAACTAAAACAATCCTTTTCACATGATTTCCTTACTTCAGCTGACAGACAATGTTTTCCACACTTACAATGTCTCCAATTATAATGCCAATAGCAGTACTCCTAATAGCTAAAAGATGTTTTATAAAGTGAGGTTAAAACCCTCTCCTACCCTTATAGGTGGGGACACTGAGGCACAAAGCAAGAAAGTGATTTGCCCTGCGTTGCCTGTCTATCAGGCTAGTGGCAAAACCATCCCCAGCACACAGGTGTTCTCCAGCTCCAAGGTCATAATTCTAAACCCAGAAAGAAGTAAATCCTAGGACATGAAGCCAGAAGAAACCTGAGCCTGAAACCACTGTGTGTTCTTGAGCAATGAAACAAACTGGGATTCTGAAGAAATGGCCGTTTGCAAACGTGGTATCTGAGATGTTTGTCTTGTGTATGCTAGAATAGATTTCTCTGGTTTCTACTAGCTTTTATATTGTCCTAGGCAAAACAATGCAGCGCTCTCTGTTAAAATAAAGTTGAAAGAGTCAACCAAACCTCCGTCACACTTGGTTGGATTAGTACATGGGAATTCTTTTCATGCAAACTTGGAAGCAGCCTGAAAGCTTGAATCAGAAAGTTGCTGGCCACTGCTTTAGTGAGATGAGTACTTGTGGGCCCGTAACACTAATAGTCAAGGCTTAACATAAGCTTCAGGGTGAAAATTTGTATACCAGTACAGAAGTCAGGAGTAGCTCACAGGAAGTCAGTAAATGAAGACCTACTGTGGCAGTTACAGCTAGCTCATGTTTCTATAGATTGTACTCTTTAGTATCAGCAATAGAGATTTCCCAACTTTTGACCTTAATTTCCCCCTCCACCTGATTCTCCCGGCACCCTCTGGACATCATAGTGCTCCTTTCAAGAAAAGACTGCTATGCTGGAGAGGTCTTAGCATAGTCTGTGAGAACAAATGAAATCTGCTTTTAGGCTTGGAGCAAGTTGGATCTCTCTGCAATATAGAAATAAGCAATCCTGATCAAATAATTTTATTCTAATGAGATAATTACAGTGCTATTAAGATATCAAATGTTTTGTCAGAACTGACAATTATACAATTACACAATTATACACACAGTTACAATTATAACTGAGTTGGACTTCTGTTTGCAGGAGCTGTGTGTTTGTCTACATCATGGCACAGGAGTGTAGGTCACTGATTAAATCAATGAATCATTTGTTCTAGGAGTAATAGAGGATCCTGCCTGTCAGGACTAAGCACCTAAAAGTTAGGGATTTTAAATCCAACCTAAATCTCAACCCCTTGACCTATTATAGCAGCTGAGCTCTTTATAACCTTTATATATTTTTATTATCAGTACACCCCTGTAAAGCTAGCAAGCAAAGGACTAACAGAAGACACACAAGAAGGAAAAATATATCCTTAACCGTGCAAAAGATCAATGATATAGCATGATCTAACTGCCAGCTTCCAACATGAATTGAAGTGTTAAAAAATAACCCATCTGAGATCAGTTTGATAGTTTCTGTATTTCCTTGTATTTCCCTGTTCTCAGAACAGGTGAAAACTCAGGTTTGAAATGCTTTATATAAGGACAAGTGGACCACAGACACAGCTTCTTTGTTTTGTACTAAATTTTTTCTTTACCCTTGGCTATATAGTAGATTAGGAAGAGTACTTTCTCTTCCTGGATGAATCTTTGCATAGCTCTCCCTTTAGAGGTCTTCCCTTACAGTAGCAGTAGCCTCCTACTTAACATAAACTGAGTTCTCTAGATCAGTGTCTACTTCCTTCTGAAATCACTGCTTGAAACTGTGTCTTTCCTAGGGATAATTTTCTAGCTAGTGAAAACCTTTCAGATGTTTGCAGCATAAATTCTTCAGATTATACAAAATGAAATGTATTTTCAAATATGTTATCCTTTCCCTCAGACCATGGTTTTTCTCTCAGAAAATGATTGGATAGGAAAGCTTGCATCTCTGACAATGCCCATTCTGTGGAGAGGCAAAAGCAAAGGTTATGGCCTCTGGAAAAATACTAAGTTAGTAAGACATGCCTTTAATGAGCTTAACTGGGATCAAGGATTACTGCGAGTCGAAATTGGTCCTTTAATTGGTGGCTGAAGAGGGGAAGTAAACGGCTTGGTATCAACATTTATGAGTGATATTTAGATGCCTGGGAGGAACTGAGAACACAGTAAGACTGCATAATGACTGCAACAGAAATTGGAGAAATTGAAATAAAAATCTTTTAGTTAGAAAAAAATGTAAGCCTCTTAAAATATGGAAAGATAACCTGAAACAGTAATCCAGTGAGAGGGTGGGTGTTGGTCCAGAGTTAGCTAGTTGTGTAAATTAAACTAGACTTTTCCAGGGAAGTTTTGTCATGCCTTTTGCTGCTTAAATGACAAAAAATATATGAAAGAGCCACTGAGCTGAGTTTCAAATAATTCTTTACAGGCATGGAAGAGCTAGTTACCTACCGCTGCTCTATTAAGGCTTACAGCAGCATCTAACAAACAAAATACAGTGAACTCCATTTCGGCATTCAGCGATTGTCTTATTACTCAGTTTCTAGGTATCATACAAAAAAATGTGCATCACAACAAGCTATTGTAATACAGTTGTGTACAGATGCATGTCTAAAAGCAGGGAGGTAACGATCCCACTGTCAGTAATGTGCTATGCTCGCACCTGAAATACGATCTGGGCAATGCGCTGCACCAAATGGTGCTGGCAAGGTGGTACTGGCAGGCAGTGGGAATTCAGTGTTAAGGAACTCTGCTGTGTAAATGAAACCCAGAGACTCCTCTTGGAGAATTAAGCATTTTAAATATGACTAAACTCTTGAAGGAGAAGAAACTGTGACAACCTTGCACATAAACATGTATATGAAGTTGGGCGCTTCAGCAATGCAGAGAAATTATTTATGATGGCTTATCAATGGGAGACTTAGCTAAGAACAGTAGGAGAGAATTTAGAAAAGGAAGCTTCCTGGCCATGAGAGCTATTAGCAATGGAATAATCCCCTCGGGGAGGAGCAGAGAGTCTGTCCCATGGAACATGAAAAGCCAGACCGGATAAAATGCTGGTAGAAATACAAAAGGGGTTATGCTCCTGCACTGAAAGGCGGTTAGAACAGAGGAGCCCGTAGGTTATTATTTGTAGATCCTATGATTACTGAAAAGACTGATAGATCTCCTCTGCCCCCACAAAATGGCACCCTGCTGTTGTTCCTTTTGGACAGTGGGATACAACTGACCCATTCTGTACAGGAGAAAGACTCAGATACTTGTACACAGTCAGCCTTCAGCCTGGATTAATGCCCAACCATATTTTTGTCAGTGTTCTTTTTCTTTTTAAGCCCAAAGGCAGACTTCTGCTTCCCTCTGCCCTGTCTACTCCCCCTTAACTAGTTGGGTTATAGATTTTAGAGGTTTACAGCCTGGCACCGCTATTCAGACTCTTGAAGCTTTTGACTAGATCTGTCGTACTTTCAGAGAAATGCTGGCTCTCAGACAGCTTCCTCAAATAATTCAATGAATTCTGGATCTAACTGTGCCATTCTGAGAACTAAGTGGTTGTAAATCAGGGCAAAACTTGCCAGAATGCTTTGCGACTCAGCAGGGGAAAAAAGTTGTTACAGTAAATAGAGCATCTCATTTGATTTGAACACTGAGAATTAACATTCTCCAATTTTGCAAAACTTGCTAGCAAATGTATGGACTATGTTGAAATTTGCTGACCTAGAGGAGAAATTCTTTACACATTTGGCTTTTCTGCATTTTGCAATTTCTGATGTATGACCATTCACTATGTTCTTTAGAGAGGTGTAAGTCGATGAAAATGGAACTGAGGCTTCCTCATACTTAATAGATAAACGCATCAACCACCAATTGCGTGATTTTTTTTTAACGAACCAAATTTGGGATACTGTAAGAGACCCTGAGTGTAGGTTGGGAACAAAGGGATGCTTGCATCTTCAGAGAGCTGCCCTTTTCAGAGCAGAAGATTCTACCTGAAAGCTCAAAGTGATACATCACAAACAAGTAATCCATCAGCAAGAGGAGAAAGTTCTCTTCAGAGGTTTGCTTTTGGTGTGATTCATGGCTGAGAGAGGTCTTCTGGGCTTGATTCCCCTGAAAATGAGATATTCATGCATGCGCAATATTTTCAGAGCATACAGCAAGTGTTTAAAATGCACTTGCATGGTACAGCAAATGGGAGGCTCCAGGAGCACACTGCATTCTTATATGAGCCTTAAGATGAGTTTATGTGGAGTGACACAAACAGGAGCAGTATACATCATCACTATCACTTTCTCCGTTGCACATAATGAGAATTCAGAACTTTTTGCTTTCCCCCAAATTATTGTAAAATTATGCTAATAGGCAGAGGATGCTCTTTCTAGTTTGGGAACAACTGAAGAAAGAAGCTGTTAAGGTCTGGGTAAATACATTCTCTGTCATTTAGGAGAACTGAAATGGTTACCCATTATCTTTAAAAAAATCCATAAAGAAAAAGAAGAAAGATGAAACCATCCTTTCATCCTAGCATAATTAGGAGTTCCCAGCTCTTCTTGTAAATGAATAGAATTTTAAGCCAATGCCGGAAACAAAGGCAAGCCATAAGTGACATGCAAGGGCTAGGTTAAAATCTTTGGATACACAGAAGCCAGTTTAACCTACTTTTCGCAGCTGATATGAGAGACCTCCGTGACTTAAATTTTCTTCTTTCTATTCCCTCTTGAAAATAAGCACTGGGGAAAATAAATTTTTGGAGGCCTAGAGTCAAAAAAAATCAGTTGGATGCCAAGAGAGTAAAATTAGCAAGAATGCTGTAGGCTAAAAGTCCCAAAATCCCAACCAGAAAATGCCTGTGTGCTTTCACCCTTCATTTTCAGGGATGTGAGAGTTGCTAAGGATGGAAAGGGGAAGATTTTGGCAAACAGGGAAGTACCTACAGCAGCAATTAAAAATGACAATGATGCTCAGTGTTGCAGGCTGCCAAGCATGTTGTTCCTTTTTCCTTTCTGGAGAGAAATTGGGGACATAGAGTCTACTTTCTGGAAGCAAAGGCGCAGTTCTTGATTGCAGGGCATGAAGGAGTCTCTCTTTGTCAGTCCTTTCTCTTCCCTTCTCCAAGGCCCGGGACATGATTGCATATGACATACCAACCCTACTCAATAGGAAGATATGTGGCTGTACAGGCTGCTTCCAGGAATTGCTGAACTGCACCACAGTGTCCTGAATTAAAGACTCAGGCATTTCAGAACAAAAGAAGCTACTTTGACTAGCCAGTTGCCTGAGATAAGACCCTTGGGAATGTAGATGTCCTTGCTGTAATTTCTCTAATTTGCTGTAATCTGTGTGCTTTGTGAATAGAACAAATGTATAAAGTGCTGTAAAAACACTATAAGCTTAAGAAATTTCAAAAAAAGAAATTTCATGTAATTAAGCTACACATAGAAGAGAATCCTAAAGAAGGAAGAAAACTGACTTTTCCAGAGATTTATTGTTGTCAGAGGAAGTATTCTGGGAACAAAATTTAGACTCACTTGTGAGAAGTCTGGAAACATGTGCCTTTCACGTGTGACAGTGCTGAGGGCAGCTGTCGAAGGGAGTGAGGACTGGGTCTCCATGCAGCACACGTGGGCAAGAGCAGGTTGTGGAAGGGGTGAGTGAGCGGCCTGCATCAGCTTGGCTGGTCCCCGTGTCAGGCTCTGCAGCGGCCAGTCCTACCCACTCCCAGCCCGCGGAGCTGGTGAGCTGTACAGGGCCATGACATGGCCCAGAGGTTTTACCAGGAATGATGTTTTGAAGCTGGGCAGGTTGGGATGGGTATGAAATGGGAGTGAGCTCAGCGCTTCAGGGCTTATCAAGTCCAGTGTCACCAGCATCTGCCAGCGTAAGAGGCAGGTATAGATCTTATCAAAGTACAAAGCTAATTAGAAAGGGTTAAAGTACCAACTGGGAAAACGTGAATGACATCTAACACCTGTGAAGTACAGAGTGACAGAATACACTAGTAAGGTTTGGGGGAAAACAAATACCAAGGTGAAAAAACAACGAAACTAGAAAAATGGGGAAAGAAGAAGTAGTGAAAAAGTATTTGTGAAAACAACAAGCATTCAGAAAAGTGTCCATTTTCTAGTAGGTAAAATTCTATGTACATGTTCCCTTCCAATTTTTTTTTTTTGTCTCCTGTTCCCATAACCACTGGAAATTAGGAATTCGGAAGCTGCAAATATGTGTCAGGAGCTTTGGGGGTCTTCTGGAGCAAAGAGCCTCCTTTGTATCCTCAAAAGATTCTGTAGGTTCTGACTCTTTCTGAACAGAGGGTTGCAGATTTTAGGGAGGATCCTAAAAAAATGCCTTTAATTCATGGAAGTAAAACGTACTGCCTGCCATGTGAAAGATACTTACAAGCCAACAGAGGGTTTTTTGGTAGTGAATAAGTTTTGTTTATAAAAAACATTTCAGTAAAATCCTGTGCCCTTTCAGGATTAAACTTCCCTCGTCCATTCGTTCCTTCCTTCCTTGACTTTAAGTTAAAATTGAAGTGAAACCAATACAATTTATATTTAAGACAAGAACTTTATCCTGGATTATAGCATTGTCTAGGCTAAACTAGAATCTTATTTTTGTCTAAGTACAGCCACTTACCCCAAGAATCCCCAAAGCAAATACAAAGGGAAACCAACAGACAAACTGGGCATCATGGTTATGGATTTATTCATTACCAAATGCAGCCACACTTTGTTTAGGAATGGACAGAAGTCAAGATTACAGGCCTATAAGTCACAGTGTGCAGAACTGAAAAATGTTTCTACTCCTACATATTTGTAAATGAACTCACTTCAGCAGTACTTTACTGATCACTGTGGGTGACGTGCTCATCTCTGCCCAGTTGTAGAGGACATTGACAACTTGTTGGCTCATACTAGTCAGTTATGTTTTCATCTGTGGAGACCACAGGTTCAGACGTCTGAAGACTAGGTGATACCCGTATGAAGGCCAGTCTTGCCTTTTGCATATCTCTACTTCACATACTTCATACCTTCAGATACTTTGTATCTCTACTTACATGTGGACTGAGACATTTAAGAATTAAGAAGTTGTAACAGTATCTTTGATACAACATTCCTGCTGCCCATCTTGTTGTCCTTCCTGTTGTGATCATATCTTGCTATGGGGTAAGTCTGTCCCCAAAGAAATATATTTCCTCATTGATCTAAAAGGTAAGAAAATATTGTACCACTAATCTGTAGTAATCATCAGAGCAAAAGGCAGATCATGCAGCTTGAGCTACATTATTTGCCTCTGTTAGTTATCTCCGTTAATACCTTGCAAACGTAATAATCTGTAAAGATAATACCAGCAGACTAAGACAAAAAAGACAGTGAAGTCTGTACAGATAAAGATTTTGAGTCCTAGCGTATGTTCCCCATTTAAAAATGTTAAATACAGGCATTGAATAAAAACAGAAAATAAGCATAAAATGTAAGCTCTTGTTTTAATGTATAACAGTCGGCACTTTCATAAATATTTCCATTTCAAGAATTAAATTCATTTACACATTCCTTTTCAATGACCATCATAACTGCTATGAAATGTACGTTTCACCTTCCACTTCTCTGTTTCTTCTACCCCCTTATTGTAACTCCTCTTTTGTGATATCTTTCTCTGTTTTTTTTCTAAGATCTAATAGTCCTTCTATTTATGAACACAGCTTCATGAGTACATATTGTCAACTGCAGCCAGGGGGCCAATTAATCAAATCAGGTAACTGATTAATTTCTCCAAGATGGAGAAAATTTTAAAGAAATGAATTTTTGGGTAAGAGGAAATCCAGTAGTATAAGGATATTATTTGGGGTTCTACCTTCTTGCTGATTGCTGGCTTAATATTATATTATTGCTACAAAAATAGGTGTAGGTGTGACTTCTTTCTAGACTGCTTTCAGATCAGATTTGCTGAGAATCAAGAGATCTTTTTTTTCTTCTGCCAATTCCTCACATTCAAGCTAGAATATAAAAGCCAGACTGCCTCTTATATCCTTGCCAATCATAATTGTTCTGTTTGCAAATTAGGTGACAGTGCTGTTGACGATGCACAAGGGTGGCCAGAATCCAGCTGCCTGTTCCATGCTGTATTGGCTTTGCAGAGCTAACAGAAGTGAAACATTCCTTTTGTCAGAAGAAGCAGGAGCTACTTCTCAAAGACACACAAGGAGCAGACAGATTTTGTAAGAATGTGACATTTCTACAGTGCTGTTTTTTTGGAGCATAACTCCCACTTTAACAGAAAATGAGGGAGAAGTTTGGAACAACTGTGCCCTAAAGGACATGATATATGGGGCTTAGCCCCTTTACCATTTCTGTTTTTTTAAGCCACAACCAAACTGAATTCTTTCACTTGAGAGAGGTCTGTTGGAGTGCATTGCTTCTCCCTGAAGCATAAGCTGCCGTTTGTAGGAAACACAAAGAATTTCCTCCAAAATGATATAAGGAACTATTTCTTCAGATTTATAATTCAGCCTCACCTCTGCCACATGGGAAGGGAGGAAGGAATGCGGCCTCAGGCAGGCCTGTTGTGCTACACCTGCAAGAAATGTCAGGAGCCACCAGCTGGGAGAGCTGGCCACAGGAGTGAGGTTTTCACCTTCAGACTCTTGACAAAACTGGAGAATAAAAGCTGTGGTGACTGTTTCATCTGTACACGTGGGAGGTGTGCAGGAAACTTATTCCCTCTACTAGAGGATAGAGCCACAGAGATTACTACATTATCAGAGCCAGCCTTCAGTGTGTCACTAGCCGTTGTATTTCACTCTGTTCCTGAGGCCAATAGTTTATGTGTGAGTAAAATATTCATTACATTTTGAAGGTGTCTAGACTTGGATAGTCAACTACTGTCTTTTATATCACCTTCACTGCTTTAACACTATTTCTAATTGAAACTTCACTGTGAAGGTTGGGAGGCACAACTCCTTCCTTGCTATTCTCCTTCCTTCTTACCCATCTAATATCTTCCCTCCAATGTTAAGCCTTTAATGCCCAGTATTTTATCCTCCTGATGATACTTAGGCACCTTAGTCCAGTAACTGGTCCTTTTTAGTAAGCTGGAGTCAGAACTCTGCAAGTTTTTTGCTGCAAGGTGACTGTTCCTTGTCTTTTGTGGTAAGTCTTTCTGTAACTCTGATGTGCTTTCACACATCCTTCTGAAAATGTCACCACCAGATTTGATTCCATTCTCTACCAAATTATCTACCAGCTCTTTATTGCTATTTCTTTGTTTAGACTTTATGAGAGGTCTGTTTTGTGTTGTGAACTCTTCCTCTGTGTCCTGGTCCTCAAAAGAAAAGAAAAAGAAAAAAAGAAAAAAAGACCTTTCCTTCTGTTTGCAAGGGGAGCTTGTCCTCCTAATGCAGCACCTGGACATGGTTGATCTCTCAGAGACCCTTGCAGTAGGTTGGGTAGCACACCCCAGGCTCCTTAGATATCATAGGGTGCAATCTCAATGGGGCTGCCTGCACGCACTATTTGCTTTGGACATGTTGCATATGGAGAGATGATGTATCTACTTTTACTTAGACATCCCTCTGCCACCACCCAAACTTGATGCCAAAAATAACAGTCTCATTCTGACAAAGCAAAAGGTAAAGATGTTGATTTACAAAACTGAAACAAGGTTCCAAGAGAAGATACTGCCTTATAATTAAAACAGTAAAACACAATTCTAGGTCACAGTTAATGGCAAGATTCCTTCTCAGTTGTTCTGGTATTTTTTATGTTAAGATACATTACTTTACTTAAGAATGTGAGGCTCAAGGGACAACTTGTAGGTCAGCGTCCTGATGCTTCCCTTTAGTATTGGACCCTGGACTGCTCTAGGTAACTGGTGGTCTTGTCTGTTCTCTCAGAATCTGAGAAGCTCTCTCTGAACTCGTGTTTCTCTGTTTACTGAGGCGGATTATGCATCATGTTTTTTTCCACTGCTTTTAGTGCAATTCAGTATTAACATTAGATGTTTGTCTCAGGTTAGGTATTGATTTTGTCCAAAACAAAAGGATTTCTTATCCAAGTCAGCACATTTATTGAAAATACTTTATGCCATTTTCTAACCAGAATGTCATACTGTATTAAGCCGTAGAAGCTTCATGCTCATATAATGTTTGCCAAACTTTAATCTTACTGCACCATTTTTAGATTTTTTGGCCTCTTCTAAGAATGAAATTGCTTTTGTTTGTCAAGGTCTCTTTTCCTAAAACAATGTTGAATCAGTTACATATTTCTCTTTCAAGATTTAAAAAAAAATGACTTACATGTAAATTGACATACATTTAAATTAACATAATTTTGAATTTACATTATTTTACCTGAGCCAGAAGTCATGCTATTTGGCTTAGCTTGAATATGCTGCCCAACTTTCTAATGTGGACAGCATATTAACACGCTTTCTGGTGCTTTCAGCTCGCTCTTCTAGGACAGTTGGGCACAAATTAACCAGGCCCATGGATGTTATTTCTAATAGAGGTTGTTTTTACCACTTCCCTATGTTACTAGGAGAATAGAACAACTACTCTACCAGTGGTAGAGCAGAAAATCCAGTATCAGTCTAATGTAATATGACTACCTCAACATGTTTCCTTTCAAATACCAAACATATTCAAATACAAAAATACAGAATAAATAAAGATGTATTCGATCTGGATCTGCATTTGTTGATACTTCTTTATCCTTATTAATTACTTTACCATTTGCATCTAGTAAAGAGCTAAACTATTACTATATTTTTGAACCATAATATTAAATAACATCTTATCAATGCTCTTCTTTATCCATATCATTCCAGAAATGTTCATAATATTTCTTATCAGTCTATATGAGCTACTTTATACTAATTGCTAGCTATTTATCCTCTCTTCTATTTCTTATGCATTCTTTTTACTGTTTTCACCTTACCATTAAACTGAGATCTTAGATAAATATATCTTTTTCCTTCTTTGTGAAGAATAGTGTGTCTTTCTTCATAGTAAGTTATTCTTTAAACTTGTGATCTGTACTCATATTTTTCTGTTTAAATATCTTCTTATCACTGTTTTTCCTAATTTTCCTAGTTTGGAAAATAAGGCTTTTGCAGCAGAATATCTGTAACAGATGCTAACTATACAGGATCATTGTAATTGTTAAATTTAATTCCTCTCAAGACAGTCTTTTCTTTAATTCTTTTTCATTGAGTCAGTTATGTTTTGGTCCCCTGACAGTCAGGGGCTGTTCGCAATAGACAGGGTAGAAGAGGCATCCCTGCTTCAGGACTAGGGAAGAAGAGTTTAGTGTGTGGACTCAAGGTTTCACTGAAAGCCAGAGAATGGCCCTGACCCATTTTCTTTTCTATGCTCTCTGCCTAGGTTCACACCTGTAAAGGGGAGTATCGCCAGTTCTCTTCGTCACAGACCTTTTGTGAATATGGAATAAAGAATGGATAAGGTGTCTAATTTCGTCATCATCATGTCTGAACTTGGACTCTTATGTGGAGATACTCAGGTGTTCCTGACCAACAACTTGAAAAGGTGAAGTCTGTCATTCAACTGTCTTCTGTTCTAGTAGTCTTGATCAGATTTATTGCAAACCAAAGTAAAAATGGCCAGAGGTATCAACCTCTATCGACCATCCTGCAAAACATGAGTATCTCTACTGCATGATGAAATGCACTGTATTAGGCCAACATATACAAAAAAGTGACAATGTCAGGATAGAATTAAAAAAATATTTGAATGTAAGGAACATTCTCTAATGCTTGTATTATACTGAACAAATAACTGTGTAGTTGTGTAACTCCTTTTCCTACAGGGCCTATTATATATGTGAAGATTTGTTCCTTGTTTGGATTTATCATTAGTTTACTTTGTGCTTTAGCTTTCACTTAATTTAATAAATTGAGTAGATAAGGAGATACTTGGAGATCAAAAGGAAGAGCTGTGAGCAACTGCTAGTCTGGTTCTATTCTCCTATGCATTTAAATTGGTAATAATTTCATGGATCAAATACAGTTTCACTAGTGTAAAAATTGTGTTTGTAAAGAGAATAAAGCCCTCCACTGTTTGCATTACTATTTGCAGAACAAGCACTTCTCTTTCTCTTTATGCATTTAATTTCCCTCTCTCACACTAGTTTGTTTCTTCTTTTACAGGAATAGAATGAAAAATGCAGGAAATTATCTGATTACAGAATCAATTGGAGTACACAAAGTGTACTGCCATTAAAAAGGTCTGAATATAAAAACTTAAGGACTTGCCAGTGAAACGGATGACCATTTAGGAGACATTATTACTCAGCCTTTGGACAGTTCGGCTGAGAAGCTGCAGGCTTCTTAGTGGAGGTAACTCCCATCATGTCTGGAAATGGAAGAATCTAGCATTTTCTCTCACCCACTCTATCTTGCTCTATTATTTTTTCCATACTTCCGAGACGACTATAATTGCAGTTAATCGATTGTAGAAAATGTGCTATTTGAGGACATGATTGTTTCCATTTTGGACACTGTGCATTGCTAACTCTTAATTTATTTGCTGTTAATCCAAAAATCCTCTCACCCCCTCCCCTATTTTCATGAAGTAATGGCTGCTCAGATGGCCTCAGTGGACAAAACAAATCTGTGAAGCATAAATCCACAAAAATGACTCTTTTCTGTTTACAGAAAAGTCTGAAAGTACAATGGGAAGAAATGACTAAGGGCTACTGTTCAAATGGAGGATGTGACAGGGCAGGAAGGAGGTTATTATCACCTCTGCTGCATTCAGGGTTTTATCCTTCTTTCTTGCTACTATGCTATAGTGCTGTTGAATAGGTGTCTCTTCCTGCAAATGGGTGAGTTCATTTGCACTCTTGAGTGCTCCCTGTCACAAAGAAAAATGCTCCTTTAGTGCTTCCATGTATGGAAGAATTTTGATTTTGGAAATTATTGAACACTGCTTGAGGCTTAAGTGTGGATTTAAAAAAAAAAAGCATGGAGTCTGCGACTGGAAGAGAAAAGGTCTCTATGTAATTCGAGACTAATATCTTGTCAGTTGAAGCTTTTAAAGCTTTTTATACTTTTTAGTTTACCACAGAATGCTACGTGAAGTTTCCTTCAGGGACTAGGAGCACATCCAAGACAGCCAGGCTGTAGCAGGTGTTTGCCACATGCTGCTGTGATGGCTAGGATTAGTTGGGTAGCAGTGAGCAAACATCTGTCTTGTATTATTCATACAGACTTTGTTTCAATTCCTATCAATGTTCCTATCAGTATGTGACGGTTGATTTGGTTCTGCAAAGTTCATTACTAGGGCTTGTGTCAGTGTATCCAGTAAATGTGTCTTTCTATAGAGGGATGCAGCTTCTTTGCCATGGTGATGACAGGACTACCCAGGTCATCTGAACACAAAGAAAGAGAAACTTTCTCAATCAGCATGTGTGAGGGTTTTTTCCTAATAACTTTTTATTCTGGCTATGCAAAGCAAATAAATCTTCCAAACATATTTTACCCAAAAGCAAAGTTTACCATAGTAAACTTCAATGGGAAAATAAAATATCAGGAAACAATGTTTAATTTCTAATGTTTTGCCAGCTGCAGAACAGAGTCCAATAAACAGAACAAACCTGGCGTGTTTGGTTGTTTCCTCTCCTGTCCTTGCCAAATTTTTCTTGCTATTCCTCTCTCAGTTGTCTCTTAGGATATTTGTTGTCCCCGTACATACTGACTGGCAAGTAGAAATCCAGGCATGGAGAATATGTAGGAGACATTTCCTAATGTTTTGTTGTCCAGTAGCAAAAGAAAAAACAGCTGAGATTACAAAGAGTGTAACCTAGTATTTACTTAGCAAACAGCAGCGGGATGCAGAAAAGGTAATTAACCCCAAGGAAAAGTTTCCATATGAGCAAAAAATGAGGCTGCTGTTGGGACATAACTCCATTTTCACAGTCTTTCTTCTCTGGCTCTTTCCATGGCTTATTTCAATTCTCTTTAGGGAACTGCTTTGGAATCTGCTCTTCAAGTTGTATTGAGAATATAAATGAGATTGGTCTTGGGCTTTTGTTTATGATTGGCCTTTTTTGTCTTAGGAAATAACTCAAGATTTTAAAATAAACTTGTTGATCTGAATTGGGATAAAAGGTTGAAATCTGAAGAGCATACAAAGCAAGTCAGAAAAATGTACTGCAATCAGTCAAAACATTTCAGTAATTTTAAAGCATTTTTTAGCATTTTGACTCTCTACCTGATCAGGGTGAGGAAGTGGACAAAATCTTCTTTAAACAGTTGGAGGAAACCTTTATATCACATACTCTGTTTTTTATGGGGGACTTTAACCTCCCTGACATCTGCAGGAGGGACAACATGGTAGGATGCAAGCAGTCAAGAAGGTTTCTGGAAAGTCTCAGGGAAAACTTCTTGATACAGATAAGAGATTGGCCAACTGGGAGTGATGCACAGCTGGCTCTGCTATTCAGCAACAAGGAAGATGGGGTTGGGGACATGATAATCAGTGGCAATCTTGACTGTAGCAACCATAAAGTAGTGGAGGTCCCAATCCTGAAGGGCCTGAGGAAGGAGAGTAGCAGACTTGAGCTTATTCAGAAAACTGGAAGATGGTATCCCATGAGAGGCAGCTCTGAAGGGCAAAGGAACTCAAGAAAGTTTGCAGGTCTTTAAGCACAGTATCATCCCAGCTTTTTTTCCAATACTGAGGAGAAAACATAGACGTATCAGGAGAAAAATGCATAAAGTCCTGCACATGAGAAGGAAGATCCCCTACACTTTGCAGTACTATAGGCTGGACAGGGACTGCCTGGGAGCAGCTCTGTGGCGATGCCCTGCGGGCCCTGGAGCACAGCTAGCTGCACAGGAGCTAGCCGGGGACCCTGGCAGCCACAAAGGCCAACGGCCTCCTGGGCTGAATGAGCAGGGGCACAGCCAGGAGAGGCAGGGAAGTGAGTGTTCCCCTTAACCTGGCGCTTCTTGGGCCACACTAAGATACTGCATGCTCTGGTTTTGGGCTCTCCAGTACAGGACAGATGCTGCCAAACTGGAGTGTGTCCAGCAGCAGGCCACCGGGATGCTCACAGCTGGGGCACCTGCCCTGCAAGGAGAGGCCGAGGGACTAGGGCTCCTTCAGCCTGGAGGAGGGAAGGTTTTGGGGGCCTCAGGGCAGCCTTCCCACACCTACAAGGAAGGTATCAAGAAGACAAAGCTGTGCACTCTATGCAGCAGGGCATGTTGGGAGGAGAAGAGATGATGGGCATAAGTTGAAATGAGAGAGGTTCAGACTGAATATAAAGGAAATCTGTTTCACATGGGGACAGTCCAGCAGTGGAGCAGAGAGGCAGTGTGGTCTCCATGCTTGGCGGTTTCAAAGAACAGACTGAATAAAGCCCTGAGCAACCTGGTCTGAGCTCTGAGCTGATGCTTCTTTGAGCAAGAGGCTGGAGTAGAGACTGCCTGAGGTCCTTTCCAACCTGAATATGATCTTATGCCTTTTCTGCCCATAGTTGTCAGCAGTTTTGAAACATCTTTTGAACATAAAAGCAGATTTTTTTTTTAGAAAATGTAAAAAATATATATTTTTCAACATTTCTGAAAATTTCCCTACAATTCTTTTTTTGGATGAGAAACTTTCTCTGTGATAGTCTGGTTTTGAATGATCAGTTTTCTGATAGATAAAATGTTTTGTTGAAAGATAGCTAATCATTTCTACTTTGGAGATTGCATTTGACCCTCAGCCTCATTTAAAAGGAAAGAAATAGTTCAGGATAATATTGGGTCAGTAGTGAAGGAGAGGCTCTTTACTAATGTGGAGAGATCTGTTTGAGAGATTCTCTGTTAGCAGACTTCCTTCTCTCACCCTTGCTTTGCTAAAGCTCGTACTTATTAGTCTGCCAGTCATGCTAAGTTTTTGTCTCTGTTTTGCCATACTACAAAAGAGGAAAGTGAAAACTAAAGTGAGTTCTATTTATGGACAGTCGCTTGGTTCTACTCTGTTTTTTCTTAAATCAGGCCATGACTTAAATTGTCTATGTACTTTAACAGATGAACCAACTGAAAATGCTATCCTAGCTATTGAACAGTGGAGATTGAGAAAAAGTAACTTCTGTTACATAATTTTGACAGACATGTGCTATCTTTTTATTACTTTGGTATTTAGCAAATTGCCTTTTCCAAAAATTAATAAAATTAATTCACAACATCATTTTTGTGAATATTCTGAGCTAACGGTGGAGAAGGCCCTATAAGATATTTTCGGTATTTTATCCAGAACTACACAAGAACAAGTTGTAAAAGTTGGTCATGAAACAAGTAGTTGTGGTGACAGGTGATGTTTGCAGCCATTTGCTTTTCTTTTGTGTCCAAAACTGGAAGAAAAACACATAACAAAGGAGTCAACCTACAGGAGATGGCATAACACTCATTGCAAATGATTTTTTTTTTTTTTTTTGCATAGTCAGAGTGTTTGGAAATGCTCTAGCCTTATGAGCTGTTGCAGATACATCTCATGTGGCTTGAAAGCCCTTTGCCCACATCAGCTACTGGATTATAAGGGATAAATCTTTGATAACAGAATGGCCAACACAAAACATGCATGATAGACTTTCATACCAGGCCTATGTGCCCTTATTGAGTCAGTTTCCTTGATTTGAAGTAAAGGCTTTTTCCCTGTAAAGGTTAGTAAGGACTGGGTTATTTATTTGGGGACTTGACAATGACGATGATAAATGATTTGGTGAGAATCAGCAGTAGCTTTGATGCGTAAATATTTTCAAGGTCTTGTCAAAATTGTAAACTTTCTTCAAGAAAATATTTGGCCAAAGAATTCAGATCATCTTGGTACATAAAGCTTGCAGCTCATAGACAATGTGGTGATGGGCAGTTATAAATGAGAACAGATTGATAAGATGATTCTATAATCAGATGTGGAGACTTCAGAACTGCCTATGATGTAAACAGGTCAATGAAGCAATAATTCCATATTGAAATTTTGACTTCATGCAGGGATGAACCCTAATGATTAAAAACTAAAGCATATTGTTGCCTGATCAAGGCCTGATCAAACTCACTGAAATTAGTATTAAAACTTTCGATGCTATCAACATGAATCACATTACGTGCATACAATTCATCATATTCATAGGAAACTTAAAATACTTTGTGATCTATGCAAATTAAACAGAAATAGTTTAAAAAGAACCGTTTATTTCTAGATATTTTTAATTCTTTATAATTTTCTGAAATTCCCCTTGAAAGATCATTTGAGACAGTATTATTGCTGTATTACCTCCTTGCAGATGTATTCCATAGAAACACAACCTTCTGTTTATTTAAATCTTCATGCACTTAATGATATTGACATTGTCTTTCTTTATCCGTGATCCTAAATCACTGTGTTCAAACTGCACTCCATCATCAATCATATATATTCTTTCTTGGAAATTGTATTATTTCTCATTGGTACTTTTTTGGTGTGAGGTGTTTGGTGTGTACAATGCGAAGTTGGATAACTCAATGATTCCAACTGACTGTTGCCTTAACTTGTATCTTTCTTCTGGTTAGATAGTGTATGTCCTTACCATCAAAGTCTGCTTTGTTGTGATACCAAGAAAAGGGAAACCAGCTGGGCAAGAGGTGAAACTTGGCCCTCTTGATGATAGTTAGGCTGCTGATACAGTGATCCCATGATGCATCTTGCTATTCATATTGTCTTTAACTTTCTCCTTTCTTTTCCTCATCTTGTCTCACTGAAGGGGAAGAGATTGCTTTCTTGTTAAGGGTCCAAACAGTTCCTAGCAGAACTGGCCTCAGTCCATGACTGGAGCTCCTAAGCATTATTGTAATAAAATTATAATAACTGTTTGTAATTGGAGAATGTGTGGTGTTTTTTAAAACAAATATATTGGATCTCATGCTGAATTTCATGTATTTATTCCAAACAAGTGCTACATATAAATAAATAGTCATTCCACTGAAGTACACTGTATATATAAAGTAGACATAAAAATGCTTTTCAAATCCATGAAGTTACAGCTGTGTAAAACATTCTATGTAGACACTCCTTATTTGATGTACACCTAAGATACTAAACACACTCTAGCACTTCTTTTCATGACAATGAGCCAGGCAAAAATCCCCCCAGATTTTAAATTGGAACAAAAGATCATAAATCAGCCTACCTTGGAAGAATTATCAAACTGTTCAACTAACATGTATTGTTTAGAGCAATCAGTCCCTATAATCTCAGTTGTCTGTCATAGAAACACGCCAGCTATCATTTTTATTACAGTCTCATGATAAAATAGTTGTGCTGAGCAATCTCACTTCAGAAAACATGTGGACAGTGAATTTGTGTCAATTAGTGATGATTGCTTGTTACAGTTGACTTCATAGATTGGTGATTTTTGGCTTTAATCTCAGAATAGGCAGCAGTTTTGGAGAAAGTATTTTAATGTCTTACCTTTATCACAACCATCTGATGCTCCCAGCCATCCAAATTCAGGAGGCTTGCAATTTTGGGTGAGGAAAGAAAAGGTCAATAAATCTTGGATATACATACCCAAGGGAATTCCTCAGTTAAACCAATTTGATGCAACTATTTCAAGATCAAGTTAAGCCTCTACGTTTTATTCAGGAAAAAAAGAAATACGTATATTTTTAAGTACTCTTTCTAAAGATCTCATAGGAAGGGCAGCTAACAAAGTCAAAGCAATTTTTTCCCTGTTTTGCTTGGAATCTTGTGCCATCATGGCTGTACTTTGAAGGCAGATGTGATCAAAAGCATTTTACTGCATTTGAGCCTTCCAGCTTCCTTGGGCTTGTTGTTGCAGAAGGTATTAAAATATCCCAAGAACTCTTCTGCCTTTGGAGACTTCTATTTTAACAATATTAAGTAGCAGATGTTTCAGAAATCCCCAAGACAGCAGTCACTCTGGACTCAACATGAGAAGGCAGCAGAACAGACAATTGTCAGTTTTTACCTTTGCAGCAAATGTACAGTCATCAGTTTGATGACTGGATACGCAGTATTTATTATTTAATAAACCTGCACTCTTCTCAGTGTCTTTCCTCTTTAAAGCAATAGCTTTGTAACAACAAGTACCTAGAAGTTCGACTTCAGTTATGCTGTATCGTTATCTTGGGTGGCATGAGGCCCTGCACCCTATTTTCTGACGCCTGCCACTGACAGCACTTTGTAGCTTCTGCCAGTTTACAGAGATTGCTACTTACCTCCTAAAAATAACAAGTCCTTGATAACCCTGGTGTCCAGCTGAAGGTTTATACAGGGGTATAACAAGAATATCAGCCAGAATGGATTATGGAAGGAACGGATTTGTGATTTGCAGCTCTATACAGAGAAAGACAGCTTGTCTTGCTGCAGCTGGTGTTTCTTAAATAGAGCACCCATACACAATGATTTCAGTTAGAAAGATACAGAATCGTCGTTACTGAAATCTGAGTCAACATATGACAGCTAATCTAGCTCTTTCTAATCTAGTTAAAGCTAATCTAGTTTTTCTTTCTCTCTTTCATAAAAGTTGTCTCCTCCCTGCCTTTCCAAATACTGACAGCTAGTTTTGGTAAATGACTGTTTCAAGTTCTTGCAGTGTTATATATGGTGCTAATAGGGTATAGATCTTTGCTGTCTGGCATGCTTCAGACTGAGAAATACAGCCACAGAAATGTCTGCTTGGCATGGGCTTTGTCTAAAATACCATGTAAGCACCTTTCCAGGTCTCAGTTGGACCTGAAATATTATTAGGATTTGGTCATCTCTGCCCTAATGTCTATGTATGGAGAAAAAAGAGGGAAATGATTTTCATCAGTTCATTTTATTGTCTGAAATATTGTAAAAATCCTCTTTTTTCCTGTCTTTTATCACAAACCTGAGAATAATTGAAGGCCATGTCTAAACTGTGAAGTAGATGCACTGCTCTCAGACTGGACAGCATGCTGTGGTTCCCCCTTTCCCAGTGCATCCATCTTTTCGTGTTTGGAAATCACAGAATAGGAGGGAAGTGGCATGGCTAGGAATGCACTGCAAATCCTCCTGGACTTGGAAGCTGCACGTGCTCTGGCTCAGGCTAAGTCACACTAGCACTTGTGTGTGAAAATCTCACGTTTGTATGTGCAGATCAGCTTTACAGACATTTTCTAGGTTTCATTTTCTGCAAGTGTTTTCCACTGATGTTTCAGGCTTTTTTTGTTCTCCCCTCAGTTCAACTCTTAATTTATTTTACCCACTGATGCTGTTTGCCAGAAGCCCTTTGGAAAGCCAAATATTAGAGGGACAGCAGCATAGCCAATCCAGCAGATTTCACTGAACTGGAAAAGAAGTAGCTAATAAAATGAATTAAGAAATGATCTTATCCTGTAATAGCAACAGTGTTCTCAGAACTAGAGGATCTTGCCATTCAGCAAGGCTTGCGATTCAACACAACTTCAGTTCCACACTTGACCAACTTTTAAAGTTGTTTATTGCTCTTCACATCATTGTTATGCCACATGAATTCTCTTTCATCTCCAGGTTCAGGTTTTGGATACACTTTCTTCTGGATATATTTCAAAGTCAGTAAGCCAAGGGCTTATAGTGCTGAAGAGGTTAGTCATAGCTTGGTCCAACTTCTGAACAATGATTAAGCTTATGATTTCTGAAATGTTTATGTGAGCTGTGTCTTGTATTGTTTATTGCTGTTGTTGACACTAACACGTATGGTCCAGATGACAGAATAAGATCTGCATTTGAGATTATGTGGTGTATTGTAAACTCAACTTTGCAGATGTACTTCTAACTAATCAAAGACAGAGGAATTGCTTTGAGTCACATGCTGGAAAGTTAATAGGCATGTTTAATGCAACTCTTCCATTCCCAACTTGGAGAAGCTGACAGAGACAAATAACTGGCAGCTTAGGGAGGCATTTCTGAAGCTACTAACAGGCTCCTTTCTTAGCAAAACCTTAAGTGCAGCTGAGAGAGAACTCTAGAAATTATTTACAGAATAAAATAATAATTAGTACCTGCTGGTGGGAGCAGATTTCATTAATACGAAGTGTTCTAAAAAATGACCTAAACTGATTCCCTCACAGGACTTCTGTGAAACACAATAACTATGTGACTACTCCCATGTTGCAGCTGGGGAAACAGACACAGACTTTCATATCATGGGGACAGAGCTAAGGCTGGAGCCTCGTTTCCAGAGTTTCCCTCTAAGAGAGAAATCCTTCCAGACAGTTAGTCACTTCTTCAGGGGCTGAGCCACACACCCCTGCAAAGAGGAGAACCCTTCAATCCCACTGACTTCTGAGAGAACTTGGTCTGAACCGAGCATCTTGGATTTGTATTAAAAAAACCCAGGAGAGAAGGGTTTTTATCATTTGTTCAAGTGCCTAAACTTGTGCTTAGGAACTGGCGTCAGACAACCAAATCACTTCTAGTAAAAAGCCATCAGAAAGCACTGGCAGAGCCTAGATGTAGTGTTCCCGCATTGCACTCCATTCAGCGAAGAAGGCCTCAGGGCAGGGATGAATGTTTGAATCTGTTCTTGAAAAGCCACTAACTCTCTTATGTCCAGTTTGTTCACACTTTCTGTTGGGATTGCCTTCTTTGGCATTAGCTTTTACTTGCAATTTGATTTTTATTTCGAGTTTTTCTTACATGATGAAAGCACTCTTGTTATGCCAGCTGCTAACTGCACTGGATCGAAGCATGGTCTCATTAACGGTGATGAATTATCATTTCATCTGGATATATAGTTTTTAACAGTGTCAGTATTGTACCTTATCTTGTATTGCAGACTCGGAATCTTTCAAGGCAATCTGAATCCAGTGCCATTAACCTTCATGGTTTTACTTGATATGAAATAGCTCAACCAATAGCTACATGAACTCTGGGAAACAAGTCATTTATAGGATGAATGAGATGAGACAGGGATCATTTTTCTCTGAGAAGCAGCAATGAAGAAGTAGACTGGATTTCTATAAAAGGTCAGGATCAGCAGTGTGGCGTGGTCCTTGTGCCACACTTAAGAGGTTTCCGTCTCTAAGTTGCTGTACTGCGCATCTTTGTTCGTATCTGCTTTTGGTGGGCTGCTGCTGAGTGTCCTCTGCACACGCAGGGCACCTGTGCCCATCCCACCCGTTTTGACTGTTTCCATAGACAGGGAACCATTTAGCTTTCCTGTTACGCCAAGCTGAATTTTCTGCCCACTACAGTTTCATTAGGCTCCTCTGTCCTTTTATTATCCTCTTGAACATGATTTATCTACGATAACATCTGATGTGATTTAGCACAAGGAACATTGTATCTTTGTTACATAAAATATTTAATCTCCTTAGCTGTGTTAAGTACTTTGCACAGGAGAACGTTTTCCTGTTTTCTGCTTATCTTTCAGCTCTCTAGAAATGATATACTTTCAATGTCAATGCTTTTTTAATAAGCAAACTGGTCTCTCCACCTTTCTTCTGGTGTTGTAATAGATAGTCATTTTATGATGGCCTACAATGTGAGTAATTTTTGTTTATAAACCGCATTGCTTTTCAATAAATTGCAAATGTGGTTTATGCAGAAATAAACCACATCCTAATTACCTACAAATGTTGTGCAGCTTTGTTTCTTATGGTTTTCGTTATTACTGCAATATTGATAAACCATTAAGAAACAAAAAGGAGCACTGTTTTTTCTTAATAGTTAACACAAGTTTTACATGTGTTTATGTGAAAAGAAGTAGGTGTTATGAATGATCAAACAAAATAAATCTCAGTAGCAAAAGCCCCCAAAAGCCAAATGTATACTTTTTGTCCACACCCAAACATTTTGATGTATGAGTGTTTTAACATTGTTATTCAGAAATTACCAGATATCTCCAGGTGCCAATATATTTATTAAATTTAGTTTAACCACAGTAAACATAGCAAATAGAACTCCATTTGGATTTCATTTGTATTGTTTGAAATATGACCTTGTAAAACTGGATCATGTTTCACCATTTGTATTTACATATCTTCCCTCAAATATAAAATTGAATTATACAATCAGGCTACGTGAAACACGTTGTTTTAGTACCAAAACATTTCTCTAATCTCTTTTGCTGTTTAATATGATTCGTTTTGTAAATATTTACAAGTTTGTTTCTAAAAGCAAGAATTTTAAATGAGGTAGGAAAGACAAACACAACAAAACTAACAAATCAGGAAAGTATTTTTTCTTGGCTACAGAATGATTGGCTTCAGAGACTAATGAATGTTGCAACATAGCAGTTGCACAGAGGTAGGGGTTCCCTTTATCTTTCCCCCACAATAATTAACACTTTACTTACTAGACTTTTGTGTCTTTGTCAGCTCATCTTTACGTTTAACCACGTTTTAAAGCAGCAATTTGTAGCTACACTAGTACAGCAGAGCTTAGAAGCTGCCCTGAACTTCTCCTTATTTAAATTCAAATGTGCTGACCTTTTAAAGGATGACTTCTCCTGCTTCAAAATAAGCCATATGTAGTGATTTTTTAAAATCAAGTTATCTAGAAAATGGTATTATTTCTTCATATGTTTACATTTGATTTCTATCACTTGTCATTAAAGTTGCAATGTGACAGTTTTAACAAGACTAAGTTTCAAGCAGAAATTATTTCTTGTGTTGAAAATGCTGGCCATAAATATCTACATTTATTCTTCAGAAGGAGAATAGGAGAATCTTTGCTCTGTATAACACTCTCTTCTAGCATATAAACAAGCTCTAGGGACTGGGTCTGGGCAAGAGGATAAAACCAAGCAGGCTTCATTTGACCTGAACGAGACAGAAACTGAATGAGAAACTAATGGCAGAAGCACTTGAGATATGGGGAAAGGCCTTGCTGGCACCAGGAGAGCATGGAAGCATTTCACTGAAAGGATGATGTTGTTGGACAGGGTAAATGAATGTTGCTTTTAAATACTTATTTGATTAGAAGGTACAAATTTTACTCTGATTCATTCCCTTTTCTTGCAAACATTTTATGAGTGCAACTTTATTTGCAGAAGTGTCCTTGGAAAAGGACTCCATCATTGTGTGACTATGTTTACCCATGTCGTCACATAGAAAGTGTATGTGAACCCATTTTGAAAGCTCTTTACTGTTTTGATGATTGCATAGTCAAAGGAAGGACAATGATAAAATCACATAAATCACACAACCAAATTGCAGAGTGAAAGTTCAAGACTCCGAGCATAGCAATTAATGAGCAGAAGACATGACATTGATTATCTGCATATGTTTAAAAATTGAATAATTGACAGTAATTAATAGTGGAAGAAAAGGCTAAAATCTTTAAGTACAGTGTTCTTTGTCTCCTACAGGAGAAATAATACCTCCCAGATTGCACTGCAGCTTCGTGTTTTCTGTGCTGGGGAGCTCTCTGGGGCTTTCTAATGCAACCTTCACAGCAGCCATCTCAGTCGTTGTCTGCTGCGATATGCTCTGCTAGCAGCTCTTCTCTCTCTGGAGGCCTATGTGGTGCAAAAGCTTTCTCATCCTCAAGTGGATTGAGTTGCTGTAACACTATTCTCATGTTTTAGCTAAAACTTACAGCAGCATTTTGTCTATTTTTACACTCCTGACTAGCCTCTTTGACCTGGTTTTCTCAAAGCTGCTCCTGGCCATCGCAAGGGCAGAGCTGGTTTGCGGGACTGAATCTTCAAGACTGGCAGCATGACTTTCTCAGCTGAATGGCTCTCTGTGTATTTCTTTTTCTTCTTGACAATCTGCTGGAGGCAGTATCTGGGACACAGTGTTAGGCTGTTTGTTTGTTTAGTTTAAGGCTACTTATTTTCTTGATTCATTTTACTTATTCTTTTTGTCTGAATGACAAGATGGTAGCTAATGTTTCTTCAGGCAGCAACAGTGGCTCTTGATGTCGTGGTTTAGGATGGTTAATTTTGTAAACAGGAGGCCCAGCTGCTGTGGTGCTGGGCACTATGAAAATTAAATTTCTTCTTTTCTTCATAGGACTGCTAACCAGCTAGATGCCCAAAAGGAAACAGAGAGGTATCCAGGTTGTTATCAGCTCCCTTGCAGTACAAGCCTAAATCTCCTTCCATCTCCCCATCACCAGTCTCTTCATTCTCCTCTTTCCCCTTTAAATGAAGAGAAAGATTTAACCATCTTTAAACATGAAGGAATGCCTGTGTGAACTGCTGTATAAACTAACAGATCCATAAGATGATTGTATTCGATCAACATCAGACCAAACAAGGATGTGGGCTCTTGAAACTCAGATATGCACCCTATGGGCTCATCAACAGGTGAAAGTGCAGCTTTCACAGCTCTTGGGTGAAAGCCTCAGATGGAAATATATTAGATTTAATGCTTGCTGTGAGCTCACAGGACACTTCACATCCTCCTTGGTTTAAGTACCATTTAGCTATAGCTGATCCTCCTTTAGGAATAGATTAAATGACCTCTCAAGGTCTCTTTCAGTCCTGTTATCTAGTATTTCCCTTTGCTTTTTAAAGAAATCATCATAGAAAAGCTGGTGGGAGAGTATTCTTAAAGTGTTCTCTTGGTATCTGCTTTCTCAAGTATCTGGTATGTTCTTGAGCCCACTCTAAACTTAAATTCCAGCACTTTGTGGTTACCAATATTGCCTCAGCTCTGTCTGGAATACTGGCATTCTTTATTTTTTTCTTCTTTATCCTCGTATGTAATCATATTAGAGAATATAAAAATATATACATGTATAACTGTTGACAGTAGTCTCGGAGGCCAAGCCTTGCTGACCTGGGAGGTCCTCCTAGTATTATGATTTTCATATAGCTGGCATAGAGCTGAACGTGACAGTATGGGCAGAAAGAAGTAAACATACACATTCCTTGTTCAGAGGGACCTACTGGGGATATACTTGAACTTATTCATGTATAAACAGAAGCAGATAAGAAGATAGAATAAGTGCAAATAATATCACATGATAATTCACATGCTCCCCAACATATCACGTGCTTCCAAGAGACTTGGAAGAGGCAGGCAGGTCTTAGGGCTATGTTTAGGGTTGCCTTGAAAGTATTTGGGTGGGAAATCTGAGAAATGGTCTGCAAAAGTGGAGTTGCTGTGGGGTAGGAGTGGAGGCACATTAGGGCTGGTAAAAGCAGGACAAGCTGGAACACCAGGTAGTGAAACAGAGGAAGCCTGTTTAGATGCTTAGTATTAAGATACAGATACAGAGCTATATGAGGTCAGTGAAAGGAAAGGAAGATGACTAGTCTTTGTACTTGGAATAAGCTGGCAGGAAACACTGATTAAGTTTGAAGAAAGATCAAGACCTCATTTCTGCCTATGCTAATTTCATTAAACCTCACCAGCTACCTTATAGCTTTAGATTTCCCTTTCCATGATGTAAAACTAGGTGGTGGCTAATTATAGGAATTTCTCCAAAGAACGTGGCAGAGCTACTGGAACAAACCACCCTCCGCTGTTCACTTGGAAGGTGGCATGCTTGGAGATCAGGCACAGCTTGGCTGGCAGAGCAGCTGGCAGCGTCGTTCCCAAAATCCACTCTGTGTTATATACACTCTGTAGAGCAACCAGTGGCAGAGACCATGTCCAGCATATCATTGTTCATAAAAGTGACAGCCATTTAGGAATGCAGAGATGGCTACACTGGGTTCACATGCTCCTCTGTAAGCTGATCAAAAGGGAGGAAAGTTGGAACTGAGGATCACTGGGGCAACAGGGGGACAGACAGATTTTTTTGTTTTGTTCTTATCTTTTTTCATTTTATTGAGGAAAAAATTCTGGTCTAAGATCTGCTGATCATACCTCCGCTTTGACGTTCTGCTCCCTATGTATACATGGGAATGTTACCCATAAATATGGAAGTCATATATGGAAGATGTGATCTACAAAGCCAATAAAGAGCAAAATGTTGCAATGATTCAAGAAGGATCATTTTTGGGGGGGTCACTACAAGGATATTTTCATATTTCACAGTCAATATGAAAGGAAAAAATGTTACAGCTTTGTTTAGGTATAAACAGTTCTTTTGTTGAAATAAATAAAATTATCTCATTTTCTATGGGCCAGATTAGTATTGTTTTCAAGCATCCAGTCTGAATAAACAGCAGACTGTTCTCATTCAGAGGTGAAATCATAAATTGCTTTCCCCCCTTAAATGTCCCCGGACTTTCTGAAATGACATCACCTGTGTATTCATCAAAGCTCTGTATTTGGCATAATTTTTTCTGGTTTGGCAAAAATTAAGCAATGACTTGAATATTTTCCAATTCGTAGAAAAAAATTACTTAAAAAAAAAACCCCATGTGTTTTGAATTTCTTTTGGATGCTTAGTAGCATAGAAGTTTTTATGCCATTATTTCCATCCTTCTCCCCCCCCCCCCCCCCCCCCCAGTTTTTTGGAACATAGATTGTGTAGGATCAGAAATGTTTTCTTATTGAGCAATCTGCAAATCAAGAGAATAAACTGCCCAGAAATGTCCATGTTTTCCGATAACCTTGTTTGAAGAAAAGAATGTTTCATAGGGCCGCACTGTGTTTTCTGCCCAGTGGGTGGGTTGTGGCACTGGGAGCCTCTTCCCCCTAACTCCTGTTGAGCAGCCTGTGGCAGAGAGGCCTATCTAAAGCTCCTTGAAATTAGTGAAAGGGGTTCTCTAGGTACAGAATCAGGCCCAATTCACAGTGCTTGGTTCTACGTGGGAGTTTAAATCCACTGCTCCCTAGCAAGAGGCAATAGTGTGTGCTTGAGTCCCAGTGGCTGCTACTGGACTAAGAGGCCTCATCTAAATCCTGCTGCCAGTGGAAAGGATCCTGCCAGCTCAGTGGGCAGTAGATGTGCACCTCGGTGCAAGCGGAGATGGTGGCATGCTGTTAAGTGTCTTGGTGGTTTGGGCATAGGTACGCTGGGCAGTGTGAGGGTGCCATGGTGGCAGAGCAGCCGTGTCCTAGTTGACCAAGTCCCACCTGCACCCCGTGGTCATGCTAACAGGAGTTTGTTCCTGCGGAACAGCAGCAGGAGCTGTCTGGGCATCCTCCTCTTTACCCAGGGCTCCCCCTCTAGCTGTCAGGGCTTGCAGATAAGAGGCACAATGCCCATCTGCCCTCTACCTTTTGGCACCAGGGAAGGGAAGTATCAAAGAATTCACTAGCCTAGATAAATATCTAGATTAACTTTTGGGTACCAGTATAGCTTAATATGGTAATAGTCCAAACTTTACTGCTCAGTTTTTCTTGGTAATTAGATAATAAACATAAGCTTTTATTTTTACTGATTACTCTTTAGTTTGTGTAACATTACACTGGACAATAGGAGACAGACTGTGGGCAAGTAACATTCCTGTATTAAATTAATTAAAGAGGCCAGGCTGGAATTATGTAATCTTCATTCCTCAAAACTGAGAGCTTGGTAAAATAATTAATTCTTTTCATAGCAGCAGTAGATTGGACCCAGAAGGCCAGCTTATTGCTGGAGCTAATGAAAACAATATCGCTGCTCTACTTCTGTTTAAAGTCAGAAGGCTAAAAGCTGTGGACTTGCTGGACCAGATTTTCCTCTTGCTTACACTTCATAACCTAAGAACTGTTGCAGTGGATTAGAGCAAAAATCAAACCAGCTAAGTCTCCTGTCTCCAACAGTGACCAGTAATTCATGTTTAAAAAGAGTATAAGAAATATCATGCTAAAAGAGGTCTTTCCTTCTGCATATTTATACAGATCTTAGTAGGAGCTTGGGCCCAAGTTTGGGCCTTACTGAGGTTTCATCAGACAGTAAAATTTAATAGCCACCTACAGAGCTGTCTGTGACATCTCAGTAACTCCATGAACTTCATGGGATTTACTCCTGGTTCTGGAGAGCGATGCCCCAGCTGCATGTAACCACAATGAGGGCAGTTTACTGTCTGGAGAGCTGAACTACCTCTACTACTAGCCATTTCCCTGACTAGAGCTCTGAATGGCCTTCACCATTACTCGTATGCAAGAGAATGTGCAATGCAATTGCACAATGCAGTAAGTGACCTACAAGTCAAAATAGTTTTTTAAAGAAAGTCTGGCACATGTAGATACCTTCATATTTAGTACCTACTTATTCTTTCTTAGGCCCTTATATCCATGGGCATTGAAATCTGCATGGCCTGTTGTGATAGTCTAGGAAACCCTTGCACCAGAGAATCCAGGGCTGGTTTCTTGCAGTGAGTTAGCATTACTCCACCTTTGGCTGGGTGTACACATCTTTCTCCTGCTTTTCTTTATATTTCTTTGGGTTGGAGAAGAGAAATCACTTAATACAGATAACTTACTGGACTGCATGTTCTGTATACAGTTAATGGAGAGAGGAAAGATCACAGGAGGGTAGGGAAGGGCAGGGAGCGATATAAAGCATCCTAGCATCAGTAGCTGGAGAGTGCCTTTTGAATTAGACTCCTTATTTGTGGCCCATATTCTCAGGGTGCTGCACTGGGTGGGCATCCCCAGGATGGGAGATGGACCTCTGATAAAGTTATGTCCTTTGACAAGAGTGGGTATGTCAATTCATGGGGAGAGGTAAGGCTCTTTATTAAAAAAATAGCTGATGCGATTCATGGCTGACTTGGAGAAGCAAAAATGGTATTTGGCTTTAAGGATGAAGTTCATGTACCAGCTACAGATTTCACTCCTGTTTGTTTTGATTTATTTGCATTTATACATTGTGATCAGGTTGACTTCTGCATAAATGCCTTCCAGTTTTATTTGCACAAGATAAGATGTCATTCAGGTGAGCTACTGGACAATAACATGTTGGACAATGTACATTGGCAATATGCATGCTGAATAGCACAAATCAGTTTCACACGGGCACTTCCCATTTTCCATATAAGTAACCGTACAAAATAAAATCTATTCTTCCTGTGCAGGAGGACTAATACTGAGTTTATGTGGCAGAGGCACATAGTGGAGGGAGGCACATTGGGGCTGGTGGCATGTACACCCAACACACACTGCTTTTTGTCTATCATCGCTCCAACTACTTCATATGAAGCTTGAATACTAAAATATGCAGTGGACAGATGGTACTTAATTATTGCAGTAGATGTCTCAAATAACTGGGAGAAGTTATATATACACTTGTCCTGTGAACTTGTTTGAAATTCTAAAGAAAAAACATACCGTTATTGCAGAGCTGACATCAGCTATCTGTTCTCTTTCTTGGTTTTTGTTTTTTAAAGCATTATGCCACTTATTTTTAAATTGGACAAAAAGCGACACAGGCATTTGGAAAAGATTATTATAAAAAGGCAACTGGTCAGTTTTAAAAATACTAATCATGGTTATATGTTGTAAAAACAAACAAACACTATCATTCTTGATCTCAGCAGAAAATATGAAGAAAGTGCTAAGACATGTGGTGTCAGTGATTTCATAAACCCCAAATTAAATTAAAAAAATGAGAAGCACAAGGGAACAAGGAAATAAGTAAGCACATAATGAGCAAGAGGACACAGAAGTAGTGCTAACTGGCACTGCAGTCAGTGAGAAAAGTGGGCCAAAAAAAACTTGGGAGGGAAAAAAAAGGATGTTTGACAAATGTGAGTTCTGGTGGAAGAAAAGCAAGGACATGTGGCATGAAGCAGTCGTCAGAATCTAAAGTCAGATGAGTAGGAAGATACGTGAGAGAACAGAAAAAGAGAAATGAAAGATGTCAAGTGGCATGTCTCTGCAAGGGAGTCTCATGATGGTGGTCTGAGCTAGGAAAAAGACAGTGCTTATAACATGGTATGACCCTGAAATAAGATGAACAATTAGATTCTTTATCTAAGATCTATTCAACAGTCCTCTTCTTTATTATTCCCTATTTCTTTTAAACCTGATATATCCACTTAATAATACAGTTTTTATTTTTGGGGGGAAACAGATACTTTCTAAAGCAAAAATGTAGGAGTTATGCTGGCCTTCAGCAGTTTATTGTAGTAGACCTTATACTTTATTTGTTCATTTGTCTCTTCCTTGAGATGTCCTTTCTTAATCTTTCATTTCAGGCTTTATCTCTTTGCATTTGCCAGTCCCACTGTGAGAATCCAGAGAAGTTTAGAGAAACACTTAGGGTTTTCTCTCTTTTTTCTTCCAAGACTTGCAGTGTAATGAAGCACAGAAGCAGTCCCTTTTATAAGGTATAAATTTCTCACATGAGATCAAAGACCAAATAGGGAAAATATTTAGCAAGTGGGGAAACAATGTCATTGTGTGATCACCAGTATGTCAGAAAGCTCTGTTTCTGAAAAGCATTTACGTGCATTTGCCTCCGATCTGGCCATCCTTGTTCTTCTTTCAGTAAGAGCTTGCAAAGAAAAAATGGGAGGAGTAACTAGCAAATAATGCCATTGCCTACTTCAGATACTACAAAGGTAGCTTTCATAAGCCATATCTATTCCTTGCTCAGTGACCACCACCCTTATGTGGTCACTGACTATTCAACAGCATTGTTGCAAAATGGTGAAGAAAAGAAGAAACAGTTTCTTAGAGCTGTATGAATATCACTGGTGAAGAAGCTGGATCCAGGAAGGCAGTGAGCGGTGCGGTCTTCCATTGGTCTCTGTAAGAGCTGTTCTTTATTCAGTGACCTTGAGGATTTTGTACTTCTAGCTCAGAAACACCCAAATGGGCAGAATGGTTTCAAGCTAGTTGCCTGAGAATTTCAGTCTGAAGAGGTAAACATTCAGAAAGTTTCATTAAACAAGTTACATTGGTAAGCCGTGTTTCTACTATAACCAGAAATGGTTATAGTGAAACTCCTTTGGCTTTAGGGAAGCCACAAGGAATTAGAGAGTGGTCATTTCCTGAGGAAATTCTGAAAAAGCAGGGTGTCTAACTCCTGAATGTACCTTTGAAACTCTCAAATACTATCTATTTCTCATATAACTTGTACATTCAAACTGTATCCATCAACAGCGTATTGATGTCAGGTTGAATCCTGAAAACTCCAAATCAAGGAAAACTTTGCAATAACAAGCATCCAGCTGAGAAGAAATCCCAAGACTTGGACCACAGCAGTAGCCTGGTAGTAGCTCGGCAATGAAAAAGTGCAGCAGAAGCTGTAACTCTTCATAGTAAATTGAGAAGGCACCAAATCTGCTCAGTAGCTAGCAACCAAGGCAACATCATTAAATGTAACCACAGCAGCTAACGACTGAGACTATGCCAATTATGTAACCACAGTATCCACAGCAGCAAGCAAGCAAAACACCAGCAGTGATGCAGCCTCAGTTTGAGTTGTGCTGATGTATTTTGATCGCCTGTTGACAGGAGCTGCAAGAAAAATAGAGAGATTTGGCATCTCTTAGGTAGCCTGTTACCTTTACCTGCAGTACGGCCGCTTCCTGAGCCATTGAGGAGTGGTGCCCACAACTTACACGGCCTGGCAAAAAATACAGAACTGCACATGTGCCGGAACATGATGTAGGTATAACTGTTTAAATCCAATTTTGTGTATTTAAGAGAAAATGGTTAGTTAAGCCTTTCTTCCCATTTTAAGTTTGAATGACATTATTACTTCCATTACAAATAAACATAATACGTTCAATATATTCCATTATCAATAGCTAAAAAAAAAATTTGCTCATTTAATGACTAGTCCTCAGTACAGATACAACAGTATAAATTGCCTTTACTATGCTTTCAGATGGAACTGCATCACGATCATATTTTGAATGGTATAAGATTACACAACAAGGTCAAAGCATGTCTTGTCATATGTCCACATCATTATGATTCATTTTTAAGATTCAGTGTTCAACAACCTATTTAACAACTGAAAATAACACTTGAGCAAAAACAAACCTAGAAGGCAATTTATTTATGTTCTTTATATATTATATCTATATTATGCCATCTTCATGTTCCTGTTCCCTTTTCAGGCTGACATACATGTACACACATTTGCTTAATTAAGGATTTAAAAACTGCTTATTTATGATATTAAAAATATTGCTGCTAATAATTCTTATTTAGTTGAAAGGAAACCTAAAGTTTTTGCAGAAAGAAGTTTTACTTTGACTTAACAAACAGTCATATAAAATGCTGAAATTTAGAGAGGATTAATCTCTACTAGCACTTGCTGAGATGTGAAGAATACTTTGCCTGAAATAGCTAAAGGAAAGGAGTGGAAGACTAAAAGATGGAGCCGGGAAAATACTTTTTGGTGGATATTTCATTCACCGAAAAAGAATCAATTCCAGTTGGAACTACTTGAGAATTCATGCAACTATTGGTGAATAATTTTGGCTGAAATTACTACTACTACTTACTTATTGCTGCTTACTTATTACCACTACTTACTTATTACTGCTACTTTTTTTCTGGAAAAGCTACGTGTTTCATTTCAACATTTTCCAAATGAAACGTCTTGGTTTCTTTTTGGAAAGACATTTGTTTTGAAATTTCCTTGTAAAATTTGAAAACAAAAACCACAAAATAAAAGTCCTTTGCTTTCTTTTTGAGAGAGGGAGTTTATTTAAAGGAAAAGAAAAGTCTTTTTTTATTTTGGGCTGCATCACATATATTTTTTGAATTTTTTTGTCCAGTTTGGCCAGGAGACTGAAAAGTCTGTTTGCCATGCAGCTTGCCCTATGAGAGGTCTGGAGTGGATATCGTAATTATAGACTATCGTTATATGGAATAAAATAAGAAGAAAAAGACTTTCACAGAAGTACACTCGCTAGTTTTGTCTCATGGAATGTGACATTTCATTAAGGCCATTTCTTTCTCTAATAGTATATTTGTATCCTGGCATATCCTGTGACAGAGGCCCACTTTTCTTACATAAAAGTGTTATGTCCCGTTAAATGTGCATGCTATAATAAATAGCTTATAATGAAATCTGCCAAGACTGATTGGAAAAGCAACAGTTCAAAATGAGGTTGAGAAAGTAATTCTGATCAGGATGTCCTATTTTGCTGGTTTGAGTGCTCTGATTGAAACCGTCTGTGAAGCAGCAGCCCTTGCGTGATAGGCCCAGACACAATAAGACGACAGCGTGTTGACCTACTAAGCAAAAAGCACAACAGCCCAATAACTACAAACAGATGCAGTTATTTTACTGCTTGGTTAAAACTCTCCCCCTGCCACCTCTGAACTGTTATGCAGTGGCTTCTTTTGGCTGTATGTAAATTCTCCTCTGAAAACTTACAACCCCCCCCCCGACAATCCTACCTGTGAATGATTGTAGCCTCTAACCCTGACGTTACCTTTTCTCATAGTAGTTCATTTTGTTTTGTTTTGTTTTTAAACAGCTCAGTGCTTATATTGTATAAACTTGATGCAAGTGAGCTCGATCCCAAGGGCCAGATCTTTAGGGAGTGTACGCTAGTTTTTTTCTGCTGGAGATCTCTGATTACTATCATTTTCCACATCAGAATTATGTAATGCAGCAAGTTAGGTTTCACACATTGATCCTGTAATTTGAAGAAAATTACCAAGATATTTTAAGGACCCTGTATCCTGAAGGAGTAAGTGAAATATATTTTTTATGTGACTAATGCAGAATTTTTTATAGTATCAGAGTAGCTGTTAATGTTTGTAGTGTGCCTATGATAGAAGAACCTAATATAGTGTTCGACTCTGCACGAGCCATTATAAGCCTGCTGCTGGCTGTGTGGACACTCCGGCATGCTGGAGGTCACATGTTTGGCAATTTTTTCTAGTGAACTTGAACAATGTTTTTTTCATTATCCTTGCGTTTTACTAAAGTTTTGAATAACACTGCGTAATCTGTCTCCTAATGATATTTACAGCAGACAGGGTATATCTCAAATGCCTTTTTCCAGGATAGCTGAACACCTGGATAGTATCAATCTTGTGATAGAAATTTATTTTTTTTAACTCTTTTGTTGCTAGCTGTTATTTGAAAAAACTGATTGTCAATATCAGGAGAGTTAGACCAAACACATAAACAGCCATGAGAGTTTCCAAGAACTGTTTTCATAAGTAATGTATGCACTATACAGAGAAGCAAATCAGATTGTTTCAGGATTTCAAGTTACTAATCTCATTGTCAAATAGTCTACTCAATTTTTGACTTATTATTTCAATTTCAAAATTCCGAATTAGATCGGACTAATAGCTTCCATATTGAAGGTAGTTTCACAGTATAAATAAAGTAGGGATTTTCCCACAAAAAGAACACAGTAAAAATTTGAACAATGTCCATCAGGCATGCTGGAAATGGGAAGATGCAGTCCCTTTCTGAATGCAGGAGCTGTGCAGCCATGTGCCTGTTTCACACAGGCTCATGCCAAACTGGTCGGTGTTCGTGACATCAGAAGAGTCACAATGTCAGTAATATGAGCCTAAAATTGTAGTGTCCAGTTGTCGGAGTTCTGAGAGTGAACGGAGCATCTTTTCTATTGTTGAGTTAAAACTTCACTTTTTTTGAAATACTAGATCAAGATGTAATAAGAGACTATGATCTGCGATACCTGCCTCCTGCAAACATATTTGGGAAGAATGTGCTGGAGACAACTGGCTTTAATGTGCTCTAAAAAAGTTACGCATCCAGGGTTTCATTCATATTCATTCATATTATATATAGGAAAAAACCCCTGTATTTAGAAAAAGATTTTTAAAAGGTACTGTCTAATTCAGTACTTTCCCAGGCTTTGATGAGATCTAGTTTATTAATTTTAATATGAACAAATGTTACAAGAGGATAAATAAAGCACAAATAAAAATAATTCCTTTTAAACAATTTTTTTAGCTGTTTGTCAGTTTTACAGTTGCTGCTTATCCCAGAAGTGGTTTCAGTTCAGTGCAAAGATTTACAATAATGAATAAGATGTACTGTATGTTGGAATATAAGTTACTGTACAAATTGAGGCTACTGTAACAGCTGTCACTACAGCAGTAGACAAAGGGTCATCTATCACACTCATCTGTGGCATCAGTGATATGAATTGAGATCTTCTTTCCAACTTGGAAGAGAGATTTTGGTCCTGGACCTCCCACATTTGAAGACATCATCTCTGCCTCTGAATTGAAAAGCAACTTTCAGAAATACAAAAGGTTCGCCTGGTGAAGTTCTTAGACTTCTCTGAAGTTAGATAAGTATTACTTGCGCCAGGAGGAGCGTGGTGATGACTGTAGTTGTTGTGGTGATGCAGACACTCAGCTGGCAGATGTACACTGAAATATCTTTCCAAAATATCTTTCCAAACTGGGCAGTGGAAAAGTTTGCACTGAAATCTTGGAGACCCTTGTATCCGAGTGGGGAACTATCTTCCTTTTACAGTAAAGCCTGATCTGACTTAAACTGACTAACACTGAGAAAAGGTTCATATCTGCGAATGTGTAGTCAGGTACTAGGTTAGGAGCGTGGCCTCTTGAGGAAGATGAAGCCCAGAAATGCCTTTCTTTGCATTTCCTAATTTAGCTCCTTGTCAATGAGGGCAGTCCAATGTTGTGTGCCTAACACTCACTCTTCCCAGCTCTTGACTCAGTCCTGAAGACTTACTTAACTGGCAGATACTGTGATGCAAATCCTAATTGATAACTGAATCTCACTAACAGGTTTTGAAACATCTTTCAACAAAAATTTTACAGAAAATCATTGGTGTTTTTTGATCAGCTCCAGTACTAAGCTCAGCAGAATTTTCCGCATGATCTGCCCATTTATCCAGATCTTCATGGCGCACGTGATTGACAAATTTCAAAGACAAAGTGTAGTGAATGCCAGTAGTTTTCAATTTTGAACGCATGTATCTTACCATCAGCTTCAGTGGAATTTCAAAATAGGATCATAGGATCATAGGACAATTCAGGCTGGAAGGCTTAAAGTTAACTGCAAGCTTAAATTCTTTGTTGACTATAAGCCTTTAATATGTACATGTTGGGGTCTAAATAGTCTTTGGCGATACTGAGTGCCTCACAAACTTTTATTAAAAATCTTAGCTTCCTGTATGAGCACCATGTTACAGGGCAGGAAAGCAAGGTCTGGAGAATTTATGAGAGGAGCTCAGATAACACAGGAAACCATAACTAGAACTTAGCTCTTGACATTTAATGATATTGACTCTGCTTTTGTCACGGTAATATCCACATTAGTGGTAATAAATGCAAACAAGGATTTACTGATCACCAAACAAAAAGCCATTGCTTTTTACTTTTTTGATTATGTACTGCCATTAAGACTATTTATTTTTAGGATGGCTTAAAGAATCACAAATAAAGGAATATTTTAAAGGTTACTTGCTTTTAATCTCTTGTGAACCTGTATGTCTTTTTAATGGGTATGTGTATAATTTTAATCAAACAAGTTCAAATTAAATTCAAACAAATAAGAACATTCTAGCCCTTGGAAGTATGGGGAGATCTTTTAGCTAGACATAATGTGATCCTCTCTGCAGCGAGTTTGACCAACACAGCACAGCTAATGTGTACTCCAAATTGGAGTGGTGGTGTGACATTTTTCATGACACAAATAAGCATTATGTTCGTATTCTATCACAGACGAAATATGGTGCTTCCAACAGTCCTATATTTCTACTCATGGCAATAGGTTGACATTAACCAAGGGGAAAATACATCTGCCTGTAACTCCCAGGTTGTCTTATATAAATTTTAATTTGGCCTGAGTCCAGGAGTTAGTTTATGACCTCTGACGAGTTCACAGTAAGAAGAAAAGACACAAACGTCATGTGCATGTTCTTATCCACTTCCCTTCTATTATATTATTTCTCACTATTTTTGTAAGTTACCATGCTTATATTAACATTGCACAATTTATTGGCAATGTAGTTCAATTGCTTTTTTTATTCACAATTAATTGATATTGGAAACCCATCCTCTGGGGATATTCATAAATGGAAATTTTAGTTTTAATAACTAGGAAAAAATAATAGTGTACAAGTTGAACTCTTTTTTTGTGGCATATTTTGTAGGGGGGTTTCCTTTCACATCTCATCAACTGCTAGTCAAAAAATATTTTATGACATTAATAAAATGTAAGTGGAGAATATCTGATGACAGGAGTATTATTTTCCTTAATCATAAGCTAAACTTAGTGTTTTAATATCATCACCTATGGTGGGTACATTAAGACACCTCAGGCCTTTTTCATTTGCATGCCAAACATTATTTATTCTATTCCTTTTTATTATTAAAGAAAGATTCTGTTTTAATTTAATCCAAAGCAATATGTTTTTTAGATTACCTGTGAGATCTATTAATCCACAGTAGTAGAGTGTATTGGAGTTAGCTGAGAGAACTATTCTAAATCTGTGTTTTTCACCACTGAGGTGGCGACTTCTCTGGGGAGAAATTCAAGTCTTGTAATAGAAGTTCAAGAAGGATCTAGGAAAATGAAAAAAATAAATGTTTTTCTTTCTTATTAGGTCTTTTTTTTCTGGGACCTACTGAAGGCTGAGCTATTTATTGAAGAATATGCTATAAGCATTTTGGTTTCTGAGTCCCAAGTGCAGAAGAATAGCGGGCTAGCTGCTGTGTTTTTCCTGGAGTGATCAAACAGCAGACTCAGTTGGTGGGTGAGGTCTTCTCCCAGTGCTTGACTGGGACAAGTCTCTCTTGCCTGCTGGCAATCTCCTCCACTCTGCATCCCAGAGGGACACCGGGAAGCAAGGGCAGGACTGTTCAAAGGCCTGGGAATGGGCAGGAGTTTGGGGGTCTTGCAGTGTGTTGAATACTTGCAGCTGGTGCTGAGAATAGCCAGGCTGGACAGTCATCCCTGCAGCTGCTGTGCCCCAGGACTCGCATTCATTGCAGCTGGAGATGGGGCTTGTTTTTCACTCTGTGGTCTCTCCATCCACTGCCATAGATAACAATTGCAAAGCATAGCATATATAGCATAGTATATCCGTGGATGCAGCTCAGTTCCTACCTGTTTCATCTCTGCCATACAACCTAACATTTTGCAGGGTCTTTTGACTAACTACTGTGCAAATATAAGCTTCTTTGGAGATGGCCAATGCACACTGTTTCCCTGTCAATTTTCCAATTTTCTTAAGATCTCTTTGGGTACAAACTCATGCTATTTCTTCCAAAGTTGATGCTGGGCAAATATCCCCTTTGATTTCATGCATATTGTGCTACAAATATGCTGGGTTTTGGTAGGTCCCTCACAGGCTTCTCTAAATAAACAGTGCCTGGTTTTCTGGTGGAAACTTGGATGACTTGTCAGAAATTTTTCTGACTCATAAGGGCTGGATTATCTCTGATCCACAGATATGAGGTTTGTATCTATGTTGCATGCCCCTCTGCATCTGTCATGTCACTGTTAAGAAACAAACAAACAAAACCCCCTGGTGCATATATTTCCTGGAATCTTTATTCAGATAAATTAGGAAACTAATTTATGAAGTATGAGGAATTTTTATAGACCCTCTATCATTTAATACTATTGCTACAAATTTACAGAGGAGGAGTGCTCTGCCCATGGTAGTGTCCAAAAAATAAACGTATTTTATGCTGAAAATTTTTTTAATGACTTCTGGGTTATTGGATAGATAAGGATACTACCAGGATTCACAGGGGAGGTCAAAGGCTACTGTAGCCTGTGGCCAAGCACTCAGAGTAAAAGGTTTCTTGCTTTTTGACATTCACAAGCTATAGGCAAACAAGGACAGAAGTACTCATTTAAGCACTGGTAGTGGCATGCTCAACAATGGAAGGGGAAAAAAGCAATCAATGAAATTAAAATAGATTAAACAGACATGGAATATATTAGTCATGGAAAAATCCCAGCTTCCAGCACTTAAGGAGACAATTTCTGGAAGGCTATTTTCGTGATATGATTGACTTTAAAATGGAATCCACAATGCTTTGAGAATTTTCTGGAGGCGAGACCAGCAGATGCATTCAAACGGTTATAGATCAGTGTTGGGAATAGTGGCAGTTTCAAAAAAGTGCTTCCACAATTCTCTTATGCGACTCGCAACTTGGGACCTACTGTGGTGACATTCCCTTCTGCAGGCTGATAGAAAAGACAACACCTTGTTCTCTTTTGAACCTGGCATGGGAAAGTGCAGAGAGGTTTAGCAAGGTGTAAAGGAAGAAAGCATATCAGACCTGACAAAAGATTAGAAGAGTGGTGAGAAATCCCAAACGGCAAGTACAGCTGGTCAAGACAAGCACAGATCTAGCCCCAAAACTAAGAGGACCTCAGCCCATATGCTAGCCTGGGTTAGCATGCCACATGCTTCTGTATCAGGAAAAGTGATGCCAGCTTGATGACTGTGCAGCTTCCCCTCTCCCCTTCATATAGTCAGGATTGCATCTGCTGCTACCCGAGCTTGTGAGTCAGGTTGCTGAATGATGCTGGAGGCTTCCTTTCCTTCCAAGTCTGCTCTTCCATCTGTCACAACATCTGTTTACTTGGAATTTGGGGGAACAGTGAAAGATTTGATCCTAATTAATTAAGTAAAACTTTTCTGCTGGAAAATGTTTTTCTCTATTATGACTACAAGTGGATTAAAATAATAATATTGCTGTGTGCATGAACAGCCTGACTTTTCACTGATTACAGAGTTTCATGCTCATCAGAGCTCTGAGGAATTTTATAACCTGTTGTATGTGTGGTGCTTTATAAACAGAGTTTGTCTTCAGTGTTTACATGATGCAAGGAAACAGATGTATTGTGTAAACAGTTTTAACACTTTTGAAGGCAGCAAAATACTTTGAACAACACAATGAAAAAATCAGACATTACAAGTCTAAGCCACTGGACTAAATTAATATCATACTGTTCTCTATGTGAAAAATAAGAGGCCTGATTCTAAAGTAACTTATTTCAGTATTTCACCAGTGGTACTCTCTGGACCCTAACATAGTTGTATGAGATTTAAACCTGAGAAAAATATGCTCAAAGCTGAATGATATTTTTACTTGCGTGACAAGAAAGACTGGGGGAGACAAAACCCTTTCTGAAGCTGATACATTTTTCAGGCATCTTAGGACAAGCAGCAAAATTTAAAAGCAGAAATGTTTATTATAATGTTTCCAATCTTAAGTTGCAGGGTTCTACCAAAAGGCTTTGAAACTGTCAACATGGCCCCTTATAAGTTTATTGCTTGCCTATGAACTGGCATGTGGTTTAGATTTGTTAGAGGAAGTTTTCTAATGTACACTTTCAGTGTTTCTCTACTGTAAACAACTCTTAAATACAGAAAGTTGTACTGTGAGCCAAGCTGGACTTTTACTGGTCACCAGGGTCAGCTGCAGAACCAAGTCTGACCTACAATCTCTGACTCCAATTAGTCACAGAACTAATTTATTTTTCATTTTCCAGGCCATTTGTCTTCTTGGAAACCACAGTGACTTATATGATTCCAAGAGTTGCACTTGGAAAAAATTATTGTAGTGTGTTCGTCTGTATTTAGTTTTAACATGTGTTCATACCAGTGATTTATATAATACAAAAGGTGCTAGTTTATTTGAATTAGACGACTTGGTGGCTCTGTTAGTGTTTGTGTCTGGAATATGTTCTTTTCAGAATGAATGTAGCTTGATCTTGATCTTTTTATGGTTTCCTAAGCATAGGTACTGTTCTCCAGTATAGAGAGTATATGTGAGGTTGTCATGTTTTAGTTATTTGGTCAAATTCTCTATTGCTTTGTACTATGAATAGCACTGCGGTAATTTTTTTTAAATGTGCAAATTCTATGAATTTGCACTAAAGTTAAATGTAGCTGTTTGTTCAGTGAAAAAGAAGGTTTCTTTGAGCCTATTGGAGTTACAATAGCCGCCTGATTTCCAGAATTTAGCAAATCATAGGCTGTGGTATACCAGCACTATTTTTTCACCACTGAAGAAGAATTACATTTCCTTTGTGGTACAGTACTATGTACACAGAATTACCATGAACAATAACTAGAATTATGCATATTGTTCATGAAAAAGTAGGGTTAATAATCATCTTTAAATCTCTTTCTCACTCTCACTCTTTATATTGTAGATAATGTAGATAATATATATATATACACTCATGAAAGGCAAAAAATCAAAGTTAGTAGTGGAAGTTTAGACAATGATAACTAAGAAGAATAAAATCTGCAGAAGGAGATAATTGCTAGCGTATGCGCGGTAGCACTTCAAATTTCAGGATGCCCCCAGGTACCTGGCAACTTGCATCCATACTGTTTCTTGTCAGCAGCACGCACTCAGCCTGGGACCCAAGCAGCTGTATTTCCCTCCTGTGCTGGATTCCATCGGAAGAAAACCTGGGCACGCAGGTCAGGAGGGACCCAGGAGCATGTGCCTGCAGGGGCTCTTCCCCTGTGTTGCAGTCTGGGCATAGCCTCACTCTTCCAGCTAGCACAGCTGAGCCACTACCACCTGGTCTTATGCAGAAACAAAGGGTTAAGCATTCCCTAATCATGCCTCTCTGTGAAAACCCACTCTACCTGAGTCAGTCCTACAGCTGATAAGGCATCCTGGCCTTTATGAAGGTCAAATCTGCAAGTGCACAATTTCTCCCTTTCTGATTACAAATCCATTGCTCTGCTTATGAAAGCACACGCTCTAGGACATTGTATTTTTTGTAAAACTATGAACAAACTATTATTTGATAAAATACCTTCCTGAATGATAGAAAAGTACTTCTATTCGTGTCAAGCAATTTTAGTTTCTGTGTTTTCCAGTGTAATTGTAGAACCCAATTTCCAGGGAGACAGACAAAGGAAGAATTTCGAAGTTGATTTCTAAAAGCATCCCAATTTCTCTGTTTGAAGATGCTGTGGGATTTTTTGGAAGCCATGTGGAATGTACTTTTTACAGTTTTCCAGTGAAACGTCCAGTACGGGCATTCTCAGAGCCCTTACATTCTGTCTAGATTAGCAGCCAAACCTTCTCCCACGTTGTTATTTTAAGCTTACTAGAGCTTCATCTGGTAGGTGCAGATGACATTTTGCATCACATCACTTAAAGTGACTTTAGCAATCATTATATGAAAAACATACACAATTGCTTATGTTTCACCGAGAAAAAAAGAAGAAAAAAATGTTTGTATGCAGTAGCAAGTCAGTGGCAAGATGAGACTTGGTTGTTTTCAGATGAGTAGTGGAAACAAGCTAATTATAAGTTGTAAGTGGAAAAATAGTGTATATGATTTAATGCTTTAGATGTTCTGTAAAAAGCAGAGTCTCAGAATCTCACTGGTCATCTAGCTTCTTTAAAGGGGCCCTTGAGAGACTGTTTTCCATAGCATAGGCACTGTGGTAGTCTGCTTTAAAGACGACTTTGAGGATCCTTTTGCACGTCCTGGTGCAAGAGGCTGGTATGGAGCTTGGAGCAAGGAGCCGCTGTGGTATGACTGCATGGTGTATGGTCACGCAGGGTGACTCTGTGGCCTACAGGGAAATCAGGGTGGCTGATACACCTGGCCTGAGCTGTGATTAAAAGCTAATTTCTGACAGGTCTTGAGTCATTTTAGTAGGTGTGGGGGAGTTTGCTCAGCTCATTTCCCTCCTTGCAAGCTGTGCTATAGGCCTACCTGTGCAACGTGTGGGTGTGTGACACATCTACGTCCATCCATTGAGAATACATCTCAGACAGCTAGAGTTAAAAAAACCAAACTAATGTCCACCAAGCTAACATTTCAAGCCTACTGGAAGTCTAAGTAAACAGGAAAATGTATGAGTGGGTGCTGCAGAAAACAAAACAGTATAGAGGATTTTCAGAGGTAATGATAAGAAAAAAATAATGAGACATTTTGTTAGTTTCATTGACTTGAAGAGAGAATTTGGGAACAAAAAGGTTACGGATGGTTCAGAATGTTTAAAATTCCAGATTAATTATCCTAGAAAACTGGTACTTTATGCAAAAATCAGAAAATAAAATGGAACCATGAAATGTTGTATTGGTTGCCTTTTCAGAATAGAACCACATTTAACCATTGCACGAAGGGCTTAAAGACTTCAGATGAAAAGTTCTGTAAATTCTTTTTTTCTGTAATACAGCACAGAAATTTCTGGAACAGAACTTCTGGATAATAAGAAAAAGATAATTATCAATACTTTTTCCTGAAGTATACCCCCTAAAAAAACTAAATAAACATTTTGCTTTTTCTATCTTTAGATCTGCTTTTGTGGAAGAGAGAATCAAATCATCACATTCCTCATTTCTAATGCCTTTGACTAGTCCCTTCCATCCGTAAGTGCCTGTATCCGCAAGTTGAGCTTCAGTGTCCAAGGTATGGAGCCTGCTTTCTTTGCCTGAATTTCTACTCAGAACTGTTCCCCCTGCCATTCTTGCTATCATTATTAGCATGCTTGGTGAGGTCAGTGGAGTATAAGATGTAGAGAGACGAAATCTCTGGCTGATTCCTAAAGATGCTGACCACCTGTTCTGCCATGAATATGAAAGGAAATGTAGGGATTCATCATGTTTCAGATAATGAGGGCTCACTCATTTTATGCTATTTGCCAGATTACTGATTTATTTCCAGTTGTTTCCCACACAGTTATGGTCAGTCAATCAATGGTAATAGAAGAGAAAAATAGTAAAGAGAAAACAGAATAAGCAATAAAGGGACCATAAAGAAAAGGGTAAATCAAACGACAGAACAGGAAAAAAAGAAAAAAAAAACAAAAAAACACAGGAGAGAAGAAAAAACAATCCAGAGAAAAAGAAGGAAAGAAGCAGAAGCTCAGAGGGGAGGTTTTCAGAACAAGCAATATGTGGAGGAGAGAGAACCATTATATATAGAATTTGGAAATCCATACTAGGGAAACATACAGCTTTGGCTAAACAGCAAGAGAGCCTGAGGCCTGACTCAGTGTTGGATTCATATACCTCCCATATTGCTCAAAACTCAGACCCTGAATTTACTAGCTCAATCTGTATTTAATATTTGAGTTATCGAGACTGCAACAATGAATTCTCTTATTCTCAAACCAGACACAGAGCTGTGGCACAGCTCTGTTCCCACTTAGTAAGGGAGTGCAGTCATGGGCCTAGTTTCAGTCCACATAGAGATGAGATCAAGTCACTAAGTTTGGAATGATATTTTAGCTCATCTGTTCCTCAGTTCTGGATCATTTATATCCAGGGTCTTAGTCTGTGTTCTGTCATCTTTTGTATGTCCATTGCCCCTCTAATTATTGATATTAAGACTAGGGATTGGGCTGGGTTGCATTTGGGTTGGTTTGCATCCATACTCACTTCCATTGTTGGCAAATCCTTAATCATTCCTCTCCCAGAACAGATGGAAATAGTTGTTTACTACAGTCTTATGACAGGAATGTTACAGAAAATAAATTAATGTTATTTTAGAGAGACAGCATCACAAAAGCTTGTGCCAGTAGGAAGGGGACTAGACACCATTAAATGAAAAACCTTCACATTGCTTCCACATAATGGCATTATATTAAAAATCCATAGGGGAGTGGACTGCTTGTAATAGGCTTTTTCCTCCTTGAAAAAAACATATATTTTTCCAAAGTTTCCATTCACATCTTCAGTTTTTCCCAAAGCATCCTTTATGGTTGACTTTCTCATTCTTATATAACAAAATGAGGATCTCAGGTTGAAGGAGGCTTCAAAACTTTCTTTAAAACTTATTTTTCAATAGTTTCTTGGACTGATCATCGGCCATGTATCGGTAGCATTGCTAAGTGCTGCTGCTCATTCTATGGTGCAGAAAGGGCTGTGGGTAAAGTTGACATTTTAAAGCAGTGCACTTACAACTGAAGGAAGCCGCTTAGTCCTTCTCTGCAATGTACATTTGTCCTCTCACTTGCTGGAGCAGTTCGGGACAGCAGACCTAAGACACTACTCCAGTAGATTATATTTGGGCCATAGGGAATTTTGTAGGAGAAAGATTCCTTAAAGAAATATATAATTGGGTTTTTGTCAAATTGTATTTCTTACTTTGAGGGTAAATCACAAGTTACTCTGTTTTCTGTTAACTCACAAGGCTGTTCTCCTTTGCAGAGCAAAGACTGCTTTCTTTGCATTTGCCATTAGCCTCTGAAATAAAGCAATTCCAGTTACTTACTACTGTTGCTGCTGGCAAGAAAACTACTTTTACAAGCCATACAAGTAAATACAATAGTAAAGTCTTCCCGAGGCCTGTTATTCAACACACCTTTACCTCATTTAACACTGGGGAAATGCCAATTGGGACCACCAATTCTTGGAAATGGAAAGGACCAGCACAAATTGGAAAATGGTTGAAAGTTGAATCATGGTGTGGAATATCCATTTCCAGTTCCTGAGGGCTACACTTGCAGCAACCAGCACAGGATACTGGGCCATGAAAAGTTCTGAGCCTGTCTATGGCCCTGATTCAGGAAAACATCTGTATTCAGAAATGGTGCTTAAACTTAGTCTAATATTTAGCATGTGTTTTAAAGTCTTTTGGCTTCAGTGGCTTTTAAACACACTTGTAAGATCTCTCACGAGCTAAGGCTTAAGCCAATAGACACCTTCGTTCTCTGAAGGGTTTTACGAAGGTTACGTGACCCTCAGCCAACCTTTCTCAGGTGATTATTTTAAATTACTTTGTTGTATTGACACTTCTGCCTTTGTCTTACTGACCCTTACTGACACATAGAAGGTTACTACTGTGCATTCAGTTATATAGATATAAAAGTGTTACAGTTGATTTATTCCTTCTAAGAAGGCAAATAAGCTTACTGACAACAGGATCCCTATTAGTGGGATATCAATGCAACTTTCTGTTAAAATAATCACATTAATCTGAAAAGCTATCTGAAGACAAAATGTTTGTGTAGGCCCAGCAAGGCCTTGGTTTCAAGCAGAAATTATGATGTCACTTAATTGGATTCATAGACTTTTCACCCCTGCTGGGAGTTTAATAGAAAGCACCCTCCTCTGGTTTAGCTTTCTGGTATTTTTAATAGGTTCCAGCTCTAGAATAATTAGCAACTCTCATATTACTTAATATGTTATCAGGATATGAAGCTACTGACAATTCTGACAATTTATATTAGTGAGTCTATCATTCAGGTATTTAAATTTGGTCTGTTGGATGTAATATATGGATAAAATAAAGTATTGTGCACGAAGAAATCAGTGGATTAATATGCCAACACATTTAATAACCAAGGCTATTAGGAAGGTCTTTATTGTTTACATGAAGAAATTTGAGGAATATAAGAGAGATGCTCATTCCTGTGCAAAAATCAGCCACTGTCTCACAAAGTCATATAGGATTTGTCTTATTCAGAAAAGCTGCATAAACTGTTGGAAGAGATGATGACAGTATTTAAAGCCATTTTCATAGCACTGTATACAAACAGGCTTTGCTCGGTTTTTGATTTTTATTGTAAACATAAATTTCTTCTGAGATTGCTATGTTCACCTCTATTGTCCCTTCTGGCTGAAAGATTTGTGAAACTCAAAATCTATGATTTCTGTAAGTATTTCTTGGTCTATCTAGATGAGGATTATATAGAAAAGAGTAGCACAGCAAGACATTCTTGTGTTTTGGAGAGCCCTCCTGGACTTCAACAAAAAACAGAAGGTCCATGCGGCTCTTTTCTAGAGAAACTGAGTGAGAAAAAGCACTCAGCAAGGTCTGAAAAATTCTGGACATTCATACAAGGAATGAGAACTTCAGAGTTACACCTGCTAAAGCTAACACATTTTTAAAGGAATTGATATCGTTTTTTGATGCATAAGCCATTGTCGATGATTAGGACTCAAGATGACAGCCAGCATGACAGATAATTATCCAACACCTGCCTATGGTGAAATTCTTACACCTTTCTCTGAAACATCTGGTATTTACAACAATTACAGATAAGGTATTGACCTCTAGGTCTGAGCGTCAGAACAACTGAATGGCAAATGCTGGGATTGCTTTGAGATAGTTTATAATGATTATGCTTTTGAAAAGTAATTCCCATACTGGGAAGTGTAAATGTATAGGTAAAGAAAAGAGTGTGTTACTTGGCTACTATTCTGTTGATTTTTGAGGCTTGACCTAATATCCCTCAAGATTAGTGGGTATTGGGTCTTTGTCTTGGATTAACTGAGGTAATGCCATAAAGAGTATTTTTTGGCATGGAATCATCTCACATACCATTCTCCAAAGCTTGGTTTTGATTATAAGAGAAAATACATGTATTTGTAAGCTAGTGGAGTTTCCTTTTCCTTTTTCTTCTTGGCATAATTATACATTTTTATGTGTGCATGTGACTAAAATATTTGTATCCTTGACTTTTATATGACAAGCAATTAGAAGTACTGAAAAGACAATAAAACAAATATGTAAAAAAACCCTGCCACTGAAGTCACTAAATCATACTGAATTCCTAATTGAGACTTTTAAAAAATGGAGTCATTTAAACATACAATCATTTATCTGAAAGGGAATATGGTCTCCATGTGTCTGATAACACTAGTGGGATCATTCTGAGAGGAAAGGAACCTTTATAAATATCACCCTGGATTCTCACTGATGTTTTTTTATGTTTCCCACACTAAAGGGACTGTAATGTTTGGGGGAAATACCATCTATCTAGAGACCTCCAAGCACTGGTGAAGGGGTGCTAAAACTATAGCTGGATGGAAGTCTTAGGGACACAGATCGCAGTTAGTATAATTTTTCAGGTCAGAGTTTCTTTATGCCAGTGGAGAAGGCTTGAGAACATATATGTTTTGTGTGTCATGTCTGAAGGATGCATTGCAGATTTTGCTTATCTATCCTTGCATCAGCTCCAAAATCTTCTTTTGTCCATGAATAAAAGAGTCTTTTGTCCAAGAATAAAAGGCAGCAGGAGACAGTGAGGTATTTTATTATTCTCCCAGCACCTTGGGTCTTGCCCTGTATTTCCAAGGGAACAATTCATGTGGAACAAACATGTGCAAAGAACACAAGATCTACATAAAAGGGCACCAAGCATCCTGTTTGTGAATAGTTGTCATGTAGTTGCAGCCAGCTGCCAGCATGTAATGATGATTTATATTTTGGCTGCCATTTGCTTGGCTTATTTGTGATTGGCTCTTAATCCTGCCTAGATGGAATGATTGGGCTGCTTTCAAAAGACATGGCACTGGAAATGGAGCAGTTGTTAATACTTTTCCTAATCTGTGCAGCAGCTGAAGAGCTCTAATCAATGTGATTGTAATACTGACGAACAAAACTCACAGATAGCATAGGCGGACAGGAGATATCAACTACAAGGTGCATATCTGGGGTCAGGGAGCAGCAGCCACACCGGATAGTCATACTAATTTCTCTGTTGTGGCTACAGCAGCTTTGATCAAGAGAGAATTTGAGAAAGATGCTTTACCTTGCCAAAGTGGATAATAAAGAGTACAGAGAAGAAGGAAAATTCTGGTGAAGAGGATGTGTCATTGGTAATCTAGGCTGGGGAACAATGAAATTTTGACTGTTTGCATGAGGCGTCTGCTTAAATGGCCAAAAATAGTTACATGTAATTACCAAGTTTTCAGCTGAATAATTTGGCAGGGCTGTGAAACATATGCAGAGGCTTTCCATGGCCTTATGTGGTCTTTGTGTTTGTGAAGGGCGAGAAGCGCTTAAACTGAAACAGTCCTGATGTATGGGTTCTCTGCTGGACCAGTGTTTTCAACTTAGTTTCCAAAGGTCAATTACTTTTGACTTGGGAAATTTTGCTAATTAATTCCTAGCCAACATGGCTTCGCAGCTTGCAAAAGCAAGCAAACAAAACAGGGACAACAAAAGCCTTCCTAAGGGCCATGTTACAAATTAAAAATAACCCAGCACTTCTCGATGTCTTGTAAAGTTCAAGTGCTTGTTTCTGTGAGGAAAAGGCCTTGGTAGGACACACTCTATCCTTACAGCAAAACGACAGAGTATGTCTACTGCTGAACTCTCTGTGACCTACACATTAAGTACCTGGAATACAGTACCAGGCAAACCAACCTAAAAATAACATCTACAGTATGTATAATACATTTTAATTGTGATTTGGAAATGTATAGAGAAAAAGGACCTGTGCTCCTTTTTACTTTTTTTTTTAACATGGATAATATAAGAAGAATTCTTCAGAGTTGAAAATTAAGATTTTAAAGGCTTCAAGATGGCTCACTAGGTTTTTCTTCCTGGCAGTGAGCCAAACAACATGAGTGGTTCTGTGTTTTAAGTGTATATGATCTCCACTTCCTTAATTTTTTAAATTCCCCCCCTTTCCCATCATTTTTAAATAAAACATGCAAAATTTTCCTCTTCTCTTCTGTCCCCAATATAATTATTAAAAAAGCATAGGTCCAAATATCCCAGCTCAGTTTCCTATCAAATTGGAATGGAAGTTATACAAACAAAAAAATCAACATAGCATCATTACTTTTAGAGCAGTTCCAACACTGAATATAGCAAAATTGCAGAATTTTGTGTGTGTATGTTGGTGCCTTTTGTGAACAATTTTAATGGTTAGAAGTGTCTGCTTTATATGTAATTTAGAAGTCCTTTGATTTTTTTTTCTGTAAGCCATCAATTGACCATAACTTCCAAGACACCTTTTCTTGGGCGAGGGCTCTGAGCCTCTTTCTGTGTTAGGCAAAACATGGAAAGATCCGCTCCAGTTTGGAATTTAGAAAAAATTCCATAAATAAATTGATTCACATAAAGCTTTATACATAGGGATTACTGTAAGACCATTTAAAGCTATCATTTCTTAATGCCCAAGTAAGATTTCTAATTAACTCCTCACAGAAGACTGTTTATGATTTTCTCTGTTCAGAATATGTGAGGATTCTAATGATCTGGGGAGGATTTTTCTTCCAGTTGCAAGTGAAACTATTTCTTTGAGGAGCTGAACAAATTTGTCCCATTTGCAGGGATTCTGAAGTCAGCTACTTTCACTGGCATCCACTTAACTACAAGTATTTTTTAAAGGAAAAAGTAGAAAAAATATGCAAGCAATACTGTACTTTGGAAATGGCTTACATGAAGCAATCAAGATTTGTCACTCAAGATTCTCTCCTGAGTGCATTCTTGCTTTGTGCAAGAACAGTGAAGCACTGTGAGAAGCTGAGATAGACACCATTATATTTATTTAGCAGGGTAATTCAGTTGTGATAATTCATTCAAAGTTCAACAATAAGCCAGAGCAAGAATAAGACACTTGTGTTAATAAGCTTATAATTAAATATGTAAAAACAAAATACTGTTCATAGCACAGGTGGAACAATAGCAAGTAAGGTAAGTTTGATTTTTTTCAAAAAAATTTCATAAAAATCTTGGTTTAAAAATATGTTTGGTATTGTGCTCAATATTTCCAATCTCAAAGAAAGTCACTATGGAAAAATTATAATGTTGATTTTTAGCTCTCACACCCTTTTCCAGCTGAAACAGATAAGGAAAAACAGAACAAAGATTTTTCTACTTTCTCTTTCCTTAGCTTTCTTCTTCTCCCCCACAGAATTCTTAAAAAATATAGGATGAAATATCCTGGATCAGTTTCTTATAAGTTAAATCAAAAAGTTGTACAACAACTTTAATATAGCATCGTTTTTCTGTTTAATTCCTAGGCTGTATCAGATATAATTCCTAGGCTGTATCAGATAACACATAATTTGAAAACTCAGATCACATTTTCTCAAGGTAAAATTGATTTCATGCCTTTTTCTTTTTCATTGGAAATAAAAAGAAAAATTTAGATGAAACAAACATTTAATTAATACTTTAAAAATCTGAAAAATGTTGTGCAACACGGTACAACACCTCTTCATAATCTTCAACTTTTTTAACATCTGGAAGTAAAGACAGTGGAACAGAAGGTACTGTTTGGAGGAAACAATATTCTATTGAAGTCAGTGGCAGAACTCATGATGACTTCAATGATATTGGAGCTAAAGTATAATTTTTTTTGTTTTTTAGACAGATTGAGAGGAAAAATCATTACAGATCATACAGCATATTTTTTAGCAAGCTGAAGATATATACATGCATTTTCAAGCTTTTAAAAAAGTGAAAACTTTAGAAAGGAAAAAATTTCTTAATGCATCATTAATGCAGATTATAAAATCAATGTGTGAATTGAAATATTTCATCTATTTTGGACTTTTTTTTGGTGGAGGATGGTGGTTAACCAAAATAACCCAGGAAAATCAATATATAGTCATTGAATATTTTCATCCACTCAGTCCATAGATTGATTTTTTCTTTTTTTTCTTTTTTCTTTTTTCTTTTTGGTTAACAGACATTTCCAGGCTTCTCTTTCCTAGAACTCAATGTTCAAAACGTGTTTTTTCTTTCATTTTTGTTGTTGCTTTGATTTCTGGACAAAGAGTTGTTTGAATTTCCTGGTGGCTTGGTGGTAGGATGTTCCCGGGTTTTATAATGCTGGTTTGTTTTCTTGGGACATAACAAGCCCTTTCAGACTTGCAGTCATGAACAGCATGAATGGCCAAAAGGCAATTAATTACCTCAAGATGAGAAGGTCTTTTTCACTAGCATTTAAAAATTTAGCAAACAGAGCTAATTAACTTTCATCTTGCTGTCAAACCACTTGAACCTAGGCACTAATTTAGGCTCTTAAACTAAATAATTGTTCTTGCTGATTGCTTCTGACTAGCATATAAGAGAAGTAAATCTGTCCTGGCAGTAATTGCTCATATGATCACTAGATTCTGAGTCATTCCCTTGTATTCAGTAGATACTTAATCTTGATGTAGTCCTGGGGAAGCTAGGAGCTACTAAAGGCTGGCATGGCTCAAAGCAAGAAAGTGTGATAGAATCTGTCAATATGGCAGGATGGTCTGGAAGCATCAAACTCACATGATTTTATTTGAATAAGTTCCTTCCCCAAGCGCATCTCCTTCACTTTGGGTGAAACATCTGTAAAATATTGGGGATAGGCGATTAGGACCAAATACCGGTATGTGAGATACTTATAGCAGATCTAAAAGAATAAAATGAACTGTTTTTTATATAATAAGTCAGTCATCTTTCATTTTAAGGATGGTTATGCCCTACCAAATCTTATGCAGCTGAATGAAAGGGAGAAATTAATACAAGATAATTGGATTTTAATGTAAAAACAAAATTGTGCCAAAATGATCTGAGCTGAGAAATGAGACTACTCAAAGCTGGTCATTTTTTATACTATAATAAATATTCTTCATTACACTGCTGTAATCAGTGAGGGTCTTCACCTCATTTGCATGTGTTACTTGTACTGTACTATGCCTAAAATAAGGGCCTGATTCTGCAAGCTGGAGTGATTCCTATCGTGAAATAAGTACTGCCATCTAGTGTGTGACATTACTTCGGGAACTGAGAACCCTGGATTCCCCATTGAGCTTTACCTTTGATCTATTGTACGTCCTCGGGTAAAGGCCTTTAGCCCTCCATGCCATCATTGCTCTTCCCACACTTTACCAATATATTCAGTCCATTCCTTAGGTGTTTAAACTGCTAATGGAGTATGGGGTATAGGGGGCATGGGGATTCACCATGCCTAATAAAGTTCAAGAAGAAATGTGTGGAACCTTGCAACAATAGCAGAAGTACTAGTGACTGCAATAAGCACTGTTCATTATATTCTGTAGTGTATATTTACCAAACTGGGCAAATCCAGTCCTCTGAATAGTTCTGTTAAGTCTAATGGGAATATCTATACATGCAAGTTTGGAGGATTATGATTCAAGTCTGTAGAACCAATAAGTCTAATTGCAAAATATAAAACAAACATGCAACCAGAATCCCTTGTCTGCATTGCCTATACAGTAAGTTATTTAAAAGGTTTTCAACCGTTTGTATTAAAGATGTCTTCTAAAATGAATTTTTCTCCTTTTACTGTTTGAGTGCTTCGGATATCACTTGGAGAGTGCAGATATTTAATTAAAGCTAAGATTTCCCAGTGCCTCATGAAAGCACACTTGTCAGGCAATCTTCACTATTATTTTAATCTTCATTGTTTCACAGATTGTTTATGTTAATCATCTCCTGCCCTTTTTACTGTTCCAGGCTATTTTGTGGCAGAATTGAAAGTAGAGGAGACTGAGACAGACAGCATGAAGCATGACAGCCGCTCGAGCTCTCCTAGTCTGTGTATGATTTTGTGTGCTTCTAATTATCAATGTGTGGGAGTTTTGTCAAAAGAGCGGCTTGGTTCCTTTTGTTCTTCTGTGTCTGTTGTGGTTTATATTTTAAATGGGACACAAATGTGATTTATAGTGCGTAGCACGATGCAGTTAGGGAAAATTGGTCTTTTCCAGGCAACACAAACACGAGCAGGAGAAAGAGTGCACGTGGGCAGCATGTTCCTCTCAGTGGAGAAGGAACAATCCAGTAAAGCTCATAGAGATGGAGGAGGGTAAACAATATGTGAGAAGTTCTGTTCAAAAAAAGGAGAAACATGTCAGCAGTTTACTTCCACAGGGTCTAAAAATACATGCCATTGAAAGGCAGAGCTGTGAAAAATCAAAGACAATCAGTCTTTCAGCAGAATCACTCTGAAGTGTGAGGAGCACCATGACAGCATGGAAATTGCTGTATACTCGCCAGCAAAGCATGCACCATAACATCAAGGGTTATTTTCTGGCCAGCCCAACTCTGGGTAGCACAGCTCAAAGCAATCCTGCATGAAGATGCACAAGGAGTTCAATCCTCTTGCCTTCAAATAATGTAGAAAAATTGTTTCCAGATTTGGACATCTCTCAGTAGTGCAATCACTTATTGACCCGTTAGAGGGGAGAACACAATGCTGTGACAAGGACGAAAATGTCATGGATAAACTATTTGACCTTGGAAAAGTAAAGCATAAAGAGAAATTTGCCTGTTTCTTTTAAATATATGACTACATAAACAGACTGAAAGTTCTTATGATTTATTCCCCCTATGATGAGTTTCTAATGAAGGATCAAATACACTGAAATTAAAGAATGCAGAAATATATTTGAGGGTTTGTTCTTCATATAACTGCTTTTTACTGATACATATTGTCAGAAAAACTGAAAAAAATTACAAGGAAAACCAATGGAACACACTGCTTCTTCCTTCTCCAACTAAATAGGAGATTATTTTGGACTAAGGCACAACATCTGAAGACCAAGTTTTTAGTGAAGAGGTGACCAGCCCAGGCAAGGTTTTGGAAAGGACCTTCTCTTGTGTCTGAGGATGCTATAACGTGCTGTGACTTTAAACTCCCTCAAAAAGACATAACTCCAGCTGCTTATTTTACTACTGGTAATTAGAGTAATAGACAACGTATGAACCTGAAACGAAACACAGAGATGATCTGTGAAAAGAACAAATACATGGATATGTAATCCAAAAGACAAAGATAGGAAATAAAGATTTAATTAAAAACAGCCCTTCTGAAGACAGCACTTTGTAGCAAATGCCTGAACTCGGCAAAGCTCAGTCAGTGGGTGGCAGGTTGTTCGTAGAGGCATTTTTTTTCTTTGTCCAATGAAATCTGATCTGGCAATGGGTTAAAAAATCTACAAGGTGTTTGGTTTCTTATTGGACTGCCTGGTTGGGAAGGACAAGATTAGGATATGGATACTAGGATACTAGGATACTAGAATAGGGACAAGTCTACGGATAACTCCCAGACCTGGAACGCTGCAGTTCTCAGTTGCTAAATTCTTTAGATACGGAGCTAGGAGAAAAGAGAATAAAGATAAAGGTGGTTCCAAAGGAAAATGGAACTTTGAGTATGGCAATAAAAAATAAAAAAGCAATACGAGAAGTACACATTGTCAAAAGTCTGCATTATATTTGCATATGGGAAAAGGCAGGGGAATAGTTTAGTGTATCAGCCTACATAGGAGATATTACTCAATAGAAACACAGAACAGAGGGGAAAGAGTGAAAACCTATGTGAGAAAAAGCAGAACTTTTTCAAGGCACTTCAGCGAATGGTTTTTGACCCTAAACAGAGGCCTCCTTTTTAGTACCAGAAATATTTGCAAAAAAACTCCTAGGATTTTGCTCAGCTCTTTGTTTCAAGTGTCCTCCATCTCATTCCACGAACGCACATATACACAACAAAATGCTATGCTATGACAAAGAAAAGTGAAAACACTTCTGCCTCAGGGTATGCATGCTTTACTTTACTGGATTATATTGCTTCATTCCTGATGTTTCATCCACTTACTTAAATTGCTCACAAAACATTTGATTTGTGTACATTAATGCAAAACACACTCTACTGGAAGTTTCATGCATTCTTACTCTCCCCCTTTCAGGTATTTGCTGTTTACAGCTGTGGAAAGTCCGTATTTTGGCACCTTCCAATTCTGAGGGCTAATGATATGTAGATTTTAAACTGACCGCACACATATTTTTGGTGGGCAAGAAACAGGCCTGTTATACATATATGACTTTCTAGGATCAATTTGTCTTTAAAATATACAGTCTCCTCTGTTTAAAGTGACAACCAGTGCTGCTTCTAAGCTGAAGATTTCAAAATCTATAGTGAGGGAATACTGTATTAATTTACCTTTCATTTAAAAAATCCAGTAGATTTATTAAAATTCTTTAATCTGAGTGGAAATAGGAAGATCCTCTCTGAAATATGCAAGGATTTGTGCCTTGTCTCGATCTCCTATTCACTTGCAGAATTTGATTTCTATATCACAATAGGGATCTGCAATTGTATATCTCATGTGGAGCATTTAAGTATATGTAAGTCAGTTATTTTGTGAGATCATAAATTTTGCCAACTCTGCTTTTGTTCTATTTATGTAACTTCCTCGAACTTTTAAAGTTGGAATGGAGTTAACTTGCCTTTGCAGAAATGCCACAGAGTCCGGTAGATTCACTGGGAATGAGCATAGCCCATGGTTATTATGCCTTTTCTGAATGATATGCGCTGGGTACTTAGAGGGAATCTAAGGGTGATACTCCTGGCAACTCAGTTTGTTGTAATAGCAGTATTGTCCCATTCCCAAATGATTCTTCCTCTCTCTCCTGCTGAAATCCCAGTCAAGCTGAGCTCTGAGGTAGCTCAATTCACGCCTTTTCCTTAAAGCGCGCAAACACCAATGGAGCTTTATATTCTAAATCAGTGTTTTAACCTAAAACCATGCAATTTGAAAAAACACAGAACAGCAAGCTTTGAAAAGACACAGCCGTGCTGGGGGAGACGGAAGGACCTTCCCCCAGAGGCGCGGTGTGTGTGGGGGCAGGGAGGACGGCTTTCCTCCACCTTGTTCCCGCTCCACAATCCTGCAGTGGCTTCCCAGGTTGCAGCAGTCGGTGCCCAGCCTCCCCGGCACCCCTGGCAAAAGCCCCTTTGCTCCTGCTCCCAGCTTCTCCCCATGCCCCCTTGGCCTCCCCCACATCGCAGCCCTCCCTGTTTTCCTGGGGCATCTGCAGGCGCTGCCGGGGTGGGCCTGCCCGCAGCCCTGACATGGCTTCCTCCTCCTTCTGGAAGGTTCTGCGGGCCTGCAGCACTGCCGCTGCCGCCACTGCCGCCAGGTCGGGGCCACCGGGGCGCTTTCCCTTCCACTTCTCAGCTACATGCCTGGCTACACACCCCAGCCGAAAGTTGACCCCGTCCCTCACAGCCTCGCTCGGGAGCTCCTGCATCCAGCTGTCATCAGCCTCCATTTCTGGCTCATTCCAGCTGCAAGGCAGCATTGACCAGAGATTTTTATTGCACTGCTTTCCTGCGGAAGCCATGCCTGTCCGGCTCCTCTGCGTTCAGCTGAATGTCTGTCCATCCTTGTAACTTCTGGAGCTATGCACCAAGCGTGAGCAAGTCTGGGGAGCGAGGTGGATGTCTCCAGGCTGTGGAGAGCTTCCCAGAGGTTGGGGCAGAGGCTGATGAGGCTTCTCTGTACTGGCAGCGCTGAGCTTTGCTGCCCCAAGGCTGCCAAATTCAGTTTTGCAGCGGCAGCGCCACAGCTCCCCAGGCACCTGGGGCCTGGTCTCAGGGAGCTCTGAGAAAGGGCAGGGGCTGGGAGCTGTCGCTGGGATTTTGGGGTCTCCCTGTCTCCTCACCGCTCCTCTGGCCACCCTGTTGCTCTGAGCTCTTGGGGGAGCCACAGAGGGAAAGTCAGCTCCCCACAAGCACTGAGGGGAGGCAGGAGGCTGTGTCCCGCTGTCGTCAGTCCTGTCGCAGTCTGGTGTAGGACGCCCATACCCGGAGCAGCTGATGTGGGATGGCTAACACTACCTGCACTGGAGGGCAAAGATGCCTGCTGCTGTTAGCGGGGGCCCGTACAGCCCGCAAACCAAGCTTCGCCGCCTCCACCGTTCGCAGGACTGCTTATTTTAACATTCAGGATACCTCGCCAACAAGAGAACAGAAGATTCATGGAGTCTGCATATGTAATGAAAGTTTATTTTACTGAGTCATGACGATATAGACATCAGGTGCATGCAACTTAGATCATTAACTCAATAAGGCCAAAATATCTTTCTCAAGTAGATGAAACGAATGGCCAACCCAGATGAGGATCTGCATGGAAGTGCTCATGAGGACTGACGTGGAGAGACAGCTCGGGTTTCACGGGCTCCTGGAGTAGAAAGGAGCTGCCGCTCTGCCCGACCTCTTGCACATCATAAGCCTTTCAACTTTGTCTACTTGTGACTGTATGGTACCCAATAACTTGTGGCTGACCGAAAGCATAAGTTACGCTGCGTTTGCCTCACTGATGTACATTAATAAGAGTGGCACAAAGTTTTGGCTGAATCCAGTGCATGAAACTACTGTCTACTATGTTGTGATAATTCAGACTGCAGACACACATAACTACTGCTGGTTTTACTGTTTTCCTTTGATACTAATCTTTTCTTTTTTTCGATTTTTTTTGGCACGCACCAGGAGAGTTTGTTTTGTCCTCAGTCGGCCATCTGGTGCCTATCCATTATCACCTTTTGGGCAAGTGACTGATTTCCATTGGTCCAGCGTCTGTTTAACTTGAGCTCTTTTTAGCTGAATTCCTGTAGCCTGACCTAGTTCAGGAGTGGGGAACTGAGGAGTTATTTTGAGAGCAGTAATGTAACATGGAAGGCAACGTATAGAACTAGGAGAGACCGTGCACTTACATCTATCTTTGCAACATTTAACCTATACTGGCAAGAATGAATAGTGTTTTTAATGAGTATATAAAATAATACTTTTATTATTTTATTTATTGAAGAAAGTTAGTGAGGCAACAATCTCAGAATGGTTGCGTAACAAATATAAAGCTAACATGCCTCTTTTTGGAAAAGCTCATCATGCTTTGATCCACCATTATGTTTATCTTGAAAACATATTGTTTATGTAGCAGATTATACTGCTGCCTTCTGAGGTCACTGTCCTATGGTGAAAAGTACAGTTTGCTATGAGTAGAAACATTAGGAGAAACATTGTAGGTCAGCCAGTATAAAGTGCAGGGTCAAACTATTGCACACTTTCCCTGGAATAAATGACTAGCTACAGGTCAACACATGCTTGACAATTCCTGGCAGTTAGAGAAGGTCAACATCTGTTACAGGAAAAAGAAAGTCCTAAAATTTAAATAAATGAGGTGAATCACCTTTTCTCAGGGGAGCTCAGTTTTCCCTCAGATCATTAGTGATCAGACTTAACATTGCAGAAGACTGCACAGTAGGGAGACTCTTGCACTTGCATGAAGTAAGCAAGTTGCACGAAACCTAGGTTTTAAGAGCTGTATTCCAAATAAAATTAAGCACAACATGTATAAATAAGTATATAATAGGATTTTAAGCGTTTTAGTGGGATTCAGGAAAGTGAAGGAGGGAATAATTTGTCTAATTTAGGCATCTAACTGGTAGACATCCAGTGGCTTCTTTCAGAGTCAGTGGAGTGCAAAGGCTTTTTCTAGGGAAGGTTATTTTTAGACACCCTCTCTCAGGAGGGTATGAATTTGTTATGCAAGGCATTATGGGTACTTTTTTCATTGACTGAAGAAAGAGCCTAAAGGCTGACTATCTACATCTTTATGTTTTTAAAAATTGAACATCTAAATATAGCTGAGAGGAATCTGACCCTTGGTAAAAGCCTGGAGGTGTACTTCCCTACATCTTGTGCCTCCAGAGACCCTGAAAAAGAGATCAGTAATTTGAAGAGAGTATTGTTCATTGCAAGACTATAAAAATTTTTACACAGCTGAATTTTCTGTCTCTAGACCTTTGTTGATTTCATCTGGCTTATAGTCTTTGCTGCTGGTTTCAGATAAAGTGACGCATATGAGTTTCTTTCCCCAGAAATTAAAATCAAAGTATAGTTTAGACTATTTTTATTTTTGATTGGTAAGTATAATCAATAATCATAATTGTAACATCACTGCACATTTCCCTCTGTATGCAGCATCTGAGGAGTTAAAAAATCATGAGTATCCTACTTCTGAGCAGGATAAGTTGCACTTTAGGATAGTGATTTCTGCTTTGTTAAGAGATTTATCTTCAGGTAGATTAATTTCCCGTAGAAATAAATTGGATGAAAATCCCTCAGAGCCTTTGAGGATATAGGCTGTATTGGCTGTGCAAATACAGGTATGTGATACAAAGGTTGCTCTTCCCATAAATGTAAACCAAATAAATAATTTTTTTGGAAGAATTAAGCAAAATTGAAAGGGATTACCTGAGGAGAATCTCTACATTGTATCTTAGACTAGAAGGTATAACTCAAAGCTTAAGTTAATTGTTGACACATGACATAATGAATTAGAATAGAAACCAGAGTATACAATTAATTAATCTCCTTGGCATTTCCTTATTTGTTCAGGAATTCCATTTTTGATTCCTAGTTGAGTACCTTCTTGAATAAACCATTTTTCCTGATATGATTTTCCTGATTATTTTTTTACAAGTTAGGGAGGATGGCTTGGCGTGTGGCCAACCTCCAAAACACTGCAGAAAGTCCTCTCCCCCTCACTGCTGCCATTTCTGCCTACTGGGGAAGGTTGCTTGTCTGCTCTGCCTGGTCACCTGTAGGACTTTGGTAGCCAAACTTGGATGCAGCAGGAAGTCGACCATTCTCTTCTGCCCTGCTGAAAATTTTTTGTAGATGGAGATAGAAGAATGGAAAGACCAAAAAGACCCAGGTGGCTTTTCCTGTATGCTGATGGGAATGGTGATGAGGGTGTGGAGAACTGGAGCTGCTCACCTCAAGTATGAGGGGCAAGACACGTGCAGCATCTCACCAGACTAGAAGAGCTTGTAGGAGGAGCAGACCTTAGGCTGGGAGGGGGACAATTAAAGCCAGAACTGATGAGGTGTGGTGATATTACACTAAGCACTCAGTTGCAGGATTGATGTAGAGTTTGAGACTGAATACACTGCAGAGCTAGAAAAAAGATGTGGATGTCAGCCTTCTCTAGAGAGAAGTGGGAAGGAAAAAAATATGCAATATTCATTAAGTTTGAGAGAACTGGCAAAATTAACTGTTTCACACTCAATGTGGTCAATAGAGAGTTAAAAAAAACAACCCCCCCCCCTCCCCGAAAACAGAAAACCCATGAAATATATTGTTGCATGGAGAAGGAAGTGCTTGGAAGAGGGAGGAGGCATGAATGTAGTCTAAGCATGAAATGTTAACCCCTCTGGCTTTGTCTGAAAGATACTTTTAAACAATGTCCTTTAGTATGTTGTCTGCAGAAGAGACATCCTCAGAAAGGGTGAGCTGGGTAAGAATCATCACCATGCTGGCATGTGATAGAGAAGAATATGATGCCACTAATGAAGGTGTTTATAAAAATTAGTGATCATTGACCAGTTACCTGACTGCCTATGAATAAAGTATGTGTTCTTTGCAAACAAATTAAGTTTTGAGTGGAAACTAATAATGTGCCTGTTCAGTTCACGGCTCAGGACTAGCAATGGGATGTTCATTGCTTAATATTAGCAACAGGATATGCCATACATCATATGTCATTACAATGTTCTTTCATTCAATTTTTTTGAATTTCTGGATACAGCTGTTGTGTCATCTGATGTATGGTACTGACTCTATGGCTTGTTATTCTGTTAGGGTTCTTTGTTCTGTAGGAGGATTGAGAGATTTATTTGAAGGATAAATAATTATTGTCCTCATTTGATGATTCAGAATCACAAACTATATTTTCATGATCAGTTGTGGTTACACTAATATGGTCATCTTTGTATCTGTGACTGGTGAATCTATCTGTGTAACATCTGATTGCAGATTCTTTGGGTCAGCTCTTATTGCTACTAGAGGGACATGCCACAGGTAACTACTGGAGTATCATGCTGTTATCCAGGAGTTTCTTACGAATAGTTGCATTTTTCTTCTGCTTGTATTTCTGCCTTTTTTTTCCCACCATTGACTCCATCTCTGCTTTGCTTTTTTGTGACTTACAATTCTGGAACAATAGACAAAAGTTTTTTGGGAATTAGCATTTGTTCAGGTTCAGCCATTGATTCTATAGTTCTCTTAGTGCAAAAAATTGGAGTAAAGGTCATGTCTATTTTAATCTGCCTTGCCAGTATGATTTTCTCAACTAGCCTGCTGGACTACAAGCGAAGGAGGCTCTAGTTACAGGAATGAAATAGCAGTCCTTTACAAACCTAGAAAACCCCTCAGAGGCCCATTGTACTCTATTATCTCAAGCTAGTTTTTTGCCACTAATAGACAATGTGAAAAGAAACCCTGAAGCTGCAGTAGTTCTAACAGCTATTTTCCTGGCCTGGTTTTAATGATGAGTATACATCACTCAGTTACTGCCCAGCCCTCCACAAACCCTGGTCTATGAAGTCCTGGTTTCTGTATCCTGACCTCTATCCTAGTGCCTACAACCTCCATTCCCATGAAATAAACCTGCATCACTTTCAGTGCTGTCAGGGAGATTTCACAGAGTCAGAGTTAAGATTTGCTCCATAAAATTATTATGAATGAGTGTTTGTTGAAACTCGTTATTTCTTTTACCTGTGAATATAAACTAAGACCTGTGTTAAGATGTCATAGCTCTGTTACTACCACTGGGAACATAATTCAAATTCAATAATTCAAAGTATTAGAAACAATTTGGGAATGCGGCTTCTTTGCATTGTCCTTGGTATTAGAGTCACAGTGTCTGAATTCCTGCAGGGGCAATATAGATACACGTTTTCACCTCTGTGTAAAGAGAAGTCTAAGAAGTATTCAAAAATGATACATCCCCATAAATTGCATCAATTACGAAGGCTCAGTTGTGACGCATGTTGCCAGAACATTTTGTTTAGGAGTCAGTTCCCTGACTACTCCCGAGAAGTTGAACTGTGGAAATACACCCCCCCACACCCACTGAGTACCTTGTTCATATTAATGAAGTCCATTGTTCGGGAACCAAAGAGCTATGCAAATGGTTTTGAGGCACACCCTGTTCTTTAGGAACCAACAGACCTTCTGCAAGCCTTGGCAGGATGTCAGGTAATTTTGTGTCTCCCCATCACTTCCTGCACCACAAGATAGAAATGTGGTCAAATGTTTGTTTTTTTAATTTTCAGCCTCCAGTTCTTTCTCATAGTATTGGAGTCATTTTTATTAGAGTGAAGTTAGGCTCCACTCCAGGAAATGATAGCTATTTTGCCCACAAGAAACTTTCAGATGACATGCTTATTTAAAACAGTTTTGTCTGTATTCCAAAATGCTTGATTCTCTAGAACAACTGAACTTAGTGAATGAAAACATGACTTTTCCCTCTTTTTATGTCTACTTCTTCAATTACTTTGAGATTTTGTTCTTAAGAATATGGAAGTTGCTTTATTTTATATCCTTTCCCTAAAAGTCATTGGGCTGGATTTCATCAGGAAGCTGTGCAATAAGACAGTTCAGCTTTGTGAATCAGGAGTAATTCTGCTGGAGCCAATGATTTGACCTTGAGTTTGTTCATTTCTAGAGAAGGAGAAATAGATCAGACTTAATATTGACTAGAGAAGACATTCTAACAAACAGATTTAAAGTAGACACAGCACTTGCTGTAAACAAGGGAAATGGCAACTCAAAGTCAAAGACGTTTCATCCCTGTAATGCAGAATCTCTCTAAGTTAGTGAAGATGCAGTTCCTATCTTATAACTACTGGTTTTGCAATACTAGATCAGCCAATAGTCTGACACTATTTTATATCCATGGAGAAAGAAAAAACTTCTTCAGGAGAAGCCACAGGAAGCCTCAGAAAAGATAACAGGAATTCAAGGTGGAACACTTGTAAAGTTGGCATGTTACTATCCGTTCCCAACCTTAAAGTTTGCTTGTGTCTTTAGTAATTCCCGTCATCATAAAAGTATCTGTCTGTTATTTGAACCATGCCAAGCCTTTTTCTACAGAGGAATCTATAGCAGCTGCTGCCAGAGGCTGAACTTTGGCAGCCTGAAGGATTCACACACGGTTACATATTTAGTGTAATGTTCAGGAATCACCCATTTAGTTATAATACCTATTATAACTAGCTGTCCACTGGAAATGTTGCACATTAGTCAAGAATGTCTAATATTTAGAAAAGAGATGAGAGCTGCAGATCAATATGACTTTATTTGCTTGGTCACAGATAGTGCCAATATCATAAGTTCAGAAAAAAATCTAGCAGATCCAATCTCTGGTTCTGATTCAACTCTTATTTGCAGCTGGAGGTATGTCTGCACGTGATGATGCAGTGCTGTGCAGAGATACCTAAGATAGCTTGAGCAGAGAGCTATGTCTTAACATAGGGAATTAATAAAAGCAGTAAACTTTGCTACTATACCTGGCTGGCTATGTAACTGTCACTAGCAATACGCAAGCATTACTTTGTTGACTTAAATGGAATTCTATTGATGCACCTTCAAGGGAATGAAAGTTGGGTCTTCAGACCTTTAATATGGAATTCATCTTGCAGATTGAGACACCTATATTTCGGTGGCTATACGTTGGTGTTTGCATGCAAACTATATGTCTGCAGTCATATCACAGTGAATGAGGATCTAGCTAACCTAGAGCATACTCTAGAGAGTTGTTCAGCTGACCCTCAGCAATTCAGTACACAATGTAGCTCATACTCTTCAAATATCTTCTTAATAGATTCCTCAGTTCCTTTGCAATTTCAGTCCATGCTCCAGAATTTTTCCTATGGCTCTTCTTGGGCTGTGAAACTGGAGACAGTGTATATGCTATGGAAATAAAGGGACATATACAGTGGTTTTGATTTATTAATGCTTAATAGTTCTGTCTCAAGCTTTCTTCCTCAACTCTTGCTCTTTCAAACAATTTTTTGACAGAATGCTAGTTTAAATCATGTAAATTTTAAACAACTACATAAATAACTAAAACCTCAACCATTTTGGAGTACATCTCATTTTCCATGTATAGTAGCCATGATGTGTCACCCAGAGGTTGAATTTTCACTTACGTAATGGAAAAGTGCTTTGCAGTACCACTGAGAATGATTAGGAGCAGCATGTTAGTAAGCAGCTAGAGCTTTCACAGAAACTGCTAGAGTACCCCTTCTTATTTGATTAAATATAAAGTGAAATGTGCTTGACTGGAACATATACGCTTTGACTATAGTGCTTGAAACACATTGCAAAGGCAGAATTGAAACCATACGTTAATGGAATGCGGATATTGATGACAGGAAGGATGTTCTCATAAACAAAGCATTGGAAGCCTTATCTCCCTCCTCCTTCTGCTTGTTTCCATCTGCAGGCCAAGTACATCCCATGACTCAGTCTGTATTAGTCACTGAAAATAAGTCTAAGAGCACAGTGGACCGCAAGAAAGGTAACCGCTTAAGCACAGCAGCAGCAGCAGCAGCAGCAGCAGCAGTTGTGAAATCATTAGCACAAAAGCGAATTTGAACAAAATAGATCTCTCGTGTGTGAGTGTAACCCTCTATTGTCAAGGTAAAAAACTTATTTGTGCCAAAAGACATATTTTTTTTGGTGACATTTAGTTACTGGCAATAAGTGCACAAGAAAACATCCAGTGTCAAGCAGTTAATCTGTCTTCATATTGGTGGAGGAATATCTGTATAATGTATATTTGATTGGTTCAAGACAAGTCTCATCTGGAACTAAGAAAATGGTTGTTGTGAGATGAACTCTGACAAAAAAAATACAGTCCTTAAAGTGCAAACAGATGCTTTTGTAAAATGTACTTATCTTGTCATAATATAGACAAATGAAATTAGCATCTATTTTGCTGCAATTGTGTCACTGCAAGCAATGGAATTACTTTGCATCAGACCTCTTACTCATCAGAAAAGTCTAGAGAGGCCTAGTAGGAAATACATAAAACATTACATAAGACTCTTCACCATTATAGAAACCTTCCACGGAAGATTTTCCACCTCTGGGGCCCATAACATTGTCCCCTGGCTCTGCTGTAATGGTGACAGTACTTTGGAGCCTCCTGGAGAAAGCCTTTTGAGGAGCTTTTTCATAAAGTAGTATTACAGGATATCACTTTTCCTGTTAAAGTGGAGACAGTCAATAAAGTTTCTGCATGGTAGTTATAGGAAGCTTGTCTTCAAGTTGCTGGTGTATCTTGACCTTGGAGATATATAATGGCTGTGTAGTGGTGTGAGTTATTGTGCATCCACTAGCTTGCTTATAGAACTTGTTGGAGTTAGTATGTGTATTATCAGTCAAGGAAGGAACTGAGGGGACCATAGGGGAAAAAAGATTGTTGGATGGTTTAAGCACTGGGATATTGCTCTAGAGAACTGTCCCTGCCTCTGCTGATAGTAAGTGCTGTAGACTCTGGGCATAAGTCACATTTTCCACACACAGACGATAAGCTTGGATTACTCGTTTTCTGAGTGCCCAGCTTAGAATCAGCAGGTCTTGCCATTTCTATCTGCAGCTAAATTCAAAGGGCAATATAATAGTAATTATTCCATAAAATAATATGTGAAACTTCTCAGATTCAGTTGTTCCAAATCAGTAGACGTGTTTCAGCTTCACAGCCGGTGAATTCTAACGTATTCACCTCTTTGGAATGGGGATAATAATGCCAGTCTTCTTATGCAGATGTCATAAAAAACAAAAGTAGAATACAAACCCATCTCCACAAAGAGGATGATTAGGTAGTATTTATAAGGAATGACTTTAAATATTTAAAGGACATATTTATTAAAAGTTTCTGACTCCAGTGCAGAAGCAGTACACCTTTCAGAATATATTAAACAAATTTATCCCTGGGACTTTCTTCTTGTTCCTACTTTTGCTTTTACTCAAATATATTCTGCCTTTTTTTTTTTTTTTTGCACCTGTTCAGACAATTCTTAACTGCGCATCAAAAAACAGATAGGTCCACTGAGAATATTTAAGGGGAAAACATTATTGATAGAGTGAAGCCTTCCACATTTAATGAGCAAAGATCTTTGTGCAATAGATGGACAAAGAAGGCAGGTAAGTCAGGACGGGGGCACAGTAAAACAGGTAACTCTTCAGGAGGGAGAGAAAGTGCAACATTGCCATAAAACACAGAGTACACTCAAGACAAATAACTTTGACAGTGACCTGGAGTTTGGCTAGAACTTACCAGATTCCTCTTGTGCATCACGGCCATTTTGTCTGTTTTCAGATGCTACCTGTTCTGCATTGAGTAGACAGAAAAAAATGCCTAAAGGTAGAATTTCTGTCCTCTTCTGTAGAAGCAACAAAAGTAAGCATTTAGGTTGTCTTACAATCTCAGCAGTTGCCCAGATAGCTGGAAATGTTGCCTAGGAATAGCTATTGCATTAAGACAAGAAAAGTTGTTATATACACATCTTTCTTTCTATGAACAAACATAACCTCTCTGTGATAGTATGTCAAGCAAAAATTACATGAAATAACTCAAAATTCACTGAAAATAGCTGACATTCCTGCCTGGGCACTTTATGTGGAAGGGATCAGAGAAAGTCACTTCCAAGGGAAAAAAAAATCAGATATACTGAAAAACCTATGCGACTCAGCAGCAGCAAGACAGCTGGCAAACAGCAAGTCACTTCATGCAATTCGCTTTCATGGGGGAACCTAAATCTATTCAGTTTGCAGAGCTGAACAGTGGATATTCCTCTGATGTCTTCAGTTCATCCTCAAAGCACAAACAAGATTTCAGCTGATTTGTAAACATGAATGCAGAGGATCCAGCTGTGGGAGGAAATGACTAATAAGGAATGCATGACAACTTGACTTACTGTTGACTTCTCGAGTGACCAGTTCAAATAGCCAGAGGATGTGTTAACTAAACCAACAACCAGATTCCAGTGGGTGGAGGTTATGACAACATTTGTCTTTCCAATCCCATGCCTGCTGACACAGACACAGGGCAGATTTCTGTTTTTTTCTGAAGACTCCCTAGCACATGGAGCAGTCTCGCATTCTGCATAGCTCATTTTGTCTCTGGACTGTGAGAAGATACAGTGTCAGGGGAGGGAAGAGGAAGTGATCTATAGAAGTGGATAGTATCTAGCTTTAAAACCATGCCGGTTTTACCAATTTCATTCTGTTTTAGAATGGGTTGTACCTTTTGGCACTTGGCTGATGGGTTAGAAAGACCAGGCATTATTCACATTAAGTCATTGAGTAAAGATATTCTAGACAAGTTGGTGCAATGAAGTAAATGGAAGTACTGTGATCATTCTCTGAGCTTTCCAACAAGACCAGCTCTTTCTTACTCAAATATTGTAAATGGACTCAGAGAGGATTCTGGCTATAAGAGAAATGTGTTGTGCTTTGATAGGATCATACTGGTTAGGGCTTTTCATGGCAGATGGCATAGGAATCACTCTAGAGACTCCTTTTGTAGCCACTTCTTTCTTGTTTTGGAAGAGTAATCAGACAAAATGGCTTGTCATCATGGCATGCCAGTGTGGCACTGGTACCAAAAAAATGGCTTGTCCACAGGACACGGCAGTGTGATATTGATACATAGCCGCTGTTTCAGCCCCTCACAAAATGACCTTTGCATCCCTTCACTATAGTGGCAAACTAGCTGCATAACCCTCACTTCTGAAGTGTCAGAACATTTCATATGAATGAATTTTATCCTCAGAGAGCTTCTATAAAATTTGGAGGTATCATCTCATATTTTTGGTGAAAACTGAGGCAAGGAATAGAGTGAGAGAATTGCCTTTGGCTATGTCGAAAGTCTGAATTAGAAATTGTGTTCAGGTCAGCCAAATGCCAGAACACACGGAAATAATGCTTCATATTGCTTTATCCTTTGTTAGTATTGCTACTTACTGAATGCACAGAATACTTGCTAGAATGTGAGTGATTATGGAAATTAATGACAAATGCTTTTAAATTATTTCTGAAACAGATATATTTCATTATGTCTTCAATCACACAACTTTGAAACTTGACATTTTACTTCAAAACTTAAAAGGGAAACTGCCTTGGCTGGAACCTAGGTCTCCAGTTTCTAGCTTATTCTGATTATTACTTTTCTTTGAAAAAGATGTTTGGAACACAGAACAGTTATACAGGTGCCTGGAATAGCAAATCCTTGACTCTGAAGATATATTTCAGTACGGCAACTTCAGTTGTGTTAACAAGTGCTTGAGGCATTTTGGAGGAGGATAAATACAGCTGCTGTTAAACTTGGATTTCTGGTTCAAGATTTTTCTGTGAAGGTACAAATGCTAGAACGAACTTGGTTCTTAAAGGTTCTTGCCTCTTGCTTTGACTTCCCTAGCTGACTCTATATGCCTGAAGAAGTGACAATCAGTACTGCAAAACTAACAATAAACTTGTGATTTGAACATAGTTTGACAATTCTATACTAAAAGTTTAATTTTTAATGTAAATTTGAAGCTGCATTTGCATATGTAAATAATAACCGTATACACTGAACAGATAGTGGTGATCAAATGATCCGATTGTTCTTTGTTCCATAGTTATTAGCACGGATTTTAAAACTGCCAGTGAATTTAATGCCAACATATAGTTACATTTAAAAAGAAATACTATCATCTCACTGCTATTCAACACAAATCATCCCATCAGCATTTGCTAGTTCTATTATCCACTGTAGAAAGTTGCAGGTTTTTGTTCTGGAGGATTTTGTGTAAATGTAGATATTGCTCACAAACTTCGTATGTCTTTTCTCTAAAAATTGTTTGTGTAACAGAGTTGCCACTGTCTGCAAAGTTCATTTGTGTTACTTCATTGGTGAGCTAATGACAGTCTGAACTTTTTAGGACTAGAATCTACAACACGTACACTTAGGTTTGATCCCTCCCTTTTTCATGCTTCTTCTCTTTAGCACCATATCTTGCTTCTGAACTAAATTAGACGGACAAATCCTGCAAACATGTTCACATAATTATTTTTTTTTGCTACTTCATAGTTAGGTAGTTTAAAATTGTGAATTTTTTTTTAAGCTTTTACATATAGAGTTATATATGTTGCTGTTAGTGTGCTACATCCCCGGCAGTGGATACCTAGGTCGAAGTGTTTTTAACTGTCTCAGCAAAGAGAACCTTCCCTTACATACTTAAATATAGAACAGTTTCCCTAACAAAACATCAGAAATTGACCCAGTCATATTCCATGAATTCCAGATAACGGATTTACATCTGATCTGTTCTGGAGCAGTCTGAAAAGGAATCAGCCTCCTCTTCTTCTGTCTTTATAAACAAATACAGGGAGAAAATTATAAGTAATACTCAGAGATGACTATTAATAGCCTCACTTCTGCAGGGAGAAAAGACAAAGGCTTTGTCCTGTCCCATAAATTGTCACTCTTTGTTACAACTCCTTTAATCTGTTCTTTCTGTTACAGTGGCTTTTCTTAAGTGGATTATTACTGGTTCCTATTTGGGCCTCATAGGAAAACTCCCTTTTTAATTTCCAAGCTAAGTAAGAAAACTGTCAATGCAGAGAACGCAGGAAAGAAGAAATTAAAGCTAGAATCTGACCTGCTAAGTAAGTTACTCTAGGTATGACTGTCTTAGACAATAATAAGGAATGGTTTGGAAATGGAGAAAAACTTGTATTTATTAAGAATCCACATAAGTCAGTATGGTGCTATTAATGACTGCAATTGCATTTAGGAGAACGGAAATAACTAAAATTCATTGATGGAATATAGCACCAATATGAACCTGAGTGATTTGCATATAGAGTGCCTTTTACAAGCATTTAGAGCAGTCTTTGGCTGGCATAAGTCAGTGAAGTTCTGATTTATATAGAAACACGTTGATTTATCCTAGTTGAGGACTACGGGCATTAACCTGTACATCCCATAATTTTTTTCTGAGACTGTTACTTTTTTAGTGTCTGTTTGATGTAATGAGCTGCAAGTGATGTTAATGGCATGATTGAAGTTAGATGTGTACATTAGATACATATTCATGTGTGTGTATGTGTGTGTGTGTATATATATATATGTATATACACATACCCTGGGAGAGTAGGTTGTGACAGGCATGATTAAAGCACTGGGAGTCAGGACATCTCGGGAGTATGGCTGCACTTATGACAAAATGAGACCGAAAGCTAGAATACTGGTAACAGATTGCGGGACTCTCTTGATGGAGAGCAAAGGCGCCATGTTCCCTTGCATTTAACATATTTCATGGAGCATATCTGCTTCTCCCTACCCATTTCCTGGTACAGGGCAAAAGACATACAGTCGTGTGTTCAGAACACCTAAAGAATATCTTTAGTGTGAAAAGCACCTTGGATACCGTAGGGAAAAGTATAGGATGAATACCTAAAATAGCAAGAGGGCTGTGTATTCTGACATATCATCTCATCTTTGTATTTTCTGATTCAGGCTAAAAACAAACTTGTGAAATATTAAAATCAGATGTGCCAACAGATCACAAGGAAATAAGTTATTTTTGTTTCTCTCTCCAGAATCAAAGACATGCAAAATCTTCAGAGAAAGCCTGGCTTCATGTGATTTTTAGAATGAGACCTTAGAAGGAAATGAATTTTAGAAATACACAGCAATAGAAAACAGATTAGCAAGCCTGCTACCCAAACCTCTTAAGGTTTCAAAAAGTTCATATTTTAGATCGCAATTTGGATTTGCTACTACTTTATCTGATCTGTGCTGCTGTTTCCAGATGAGCAAGTGCATCTATATATATTTATATTTTTTTTCTGTTTCTGTAATACTTTGCAGAGTTATGCTGCAGGAACTGAAAAGAAACCAAGTTTTTAGATGTGTGAACATGGCAATGAAGAGTATCCTCTGTCTATATTTTTAGATGAAAGTCAGATACTACCTACAACAGTGACTTTCTATTCCTTTTCTTTCGTATTTTATCTCTGTCCTCCCTTTTTTATGTTTGATGGCCTTCTGATTTAATTTGCCTTATGGACATTAAGCAAAAGTGAACAGTCATCATCAAGTCATATCTAGTCCTGGCAATGTGCTTATACCCAACTTTACATATAAGATGTGAGCAAATCTGTTAAGATCAGTGAGGCTTTTCTAATGTGTGGAATCAGGCATAGTAACAAAGGTCTGTAGAAACTGATATGGCTTTGGCAGACCTGTGGAGGAGGAGGTTGAGCTCAAAATGATACATTCGGTCCCTTCCGTATTGACAAAGTCAGCTGCTGTACATGGCAGGTTAATCACATTTCTGTTATTCTGTAGTGGCACTTCCTTTGTTTCATTTACAGTTAGAAAAAAATGCTCTTTAAGAAAAGAAAATCGTATATAACCTCTGATCAGTGCTCAGTTTCTTGAGCTTGATGTACTAAGCTCTCTCCACTATCTTGTTCCCAGTGATTTGTTAACTTATGGAAAGGGTATTTTGCAGACTGTTTCTCCTCCACCCCCCCACCCCCCCACCCCCATTTAGTGGCTGTGATAGAGCAACACAATACATCTTACCAGGAAACCTTTGCCATTTAGCAATATCCAATTCACATGAGGCACTTGCCTCCCTCAGCAATGCTGTCTATTACAAACACACGTCATTACTTATCACCACCAGACTGATCCTGTTCTCCTTAATCTTTTTCCTAGAAAATTTAAAATCAAGCAGCAGTCTTTGGTTAGAAGAGTCAAGACAGTGTGGTTACATGTAACCGAGTAAATTAAGCCTGACCAGGAGTGTTTCCAGGCCCTGAGGCTGTTCCCAACCAGCATGGTGTGACCCCTGTCTATGCTAGTAAACTGCCTTAACCCTAAAAACAGGGCAGTGGCCTGCAAGCTGCCGGCAGGGAGTGGTCTCTGCACTGCTCTAGCTGCCAAGTGATGCTCAAGAGTCACTTGGGAGAAAGCTATTGGGATGAGTCTGTTTGTGCCAGGGAGCATACCAAGAGTTTATTCGCACAGAGGGACTGTTCCAGTGACTTTGCCTCTATGGGGCAACCCCAGCGATACGGGCTGGGGTAGCTGATCAGCCCCGAAAGCTCCAGGATGAAGATCCTGATTGTCAGCTTTGAACCTTATAAAAATTTCCTTTGTGAAAGAGAAACAAACTTTTGTGCAGGAAATATGTCTGTAACAGACCAAAGCAGTGTGATCTAATAACCATCACAAAACTCACTGCCTTCTCATTTAAATGCTCAACATTTTTCTTTGACCTTGACTTGTCTAGCACAGACCAAGGTATATGTGCATATGTAATATAGTATAACATAAACAGTTTCAAACCAGAACACTCCACTGGGTTTACTGCTTGCAAGGAGAAGACAGGGGAACAGACATGAGCCAATCATATTTCTTAATGTATGGCTGAAAAATGCTCACATACAACACTGATAGATTTCAGCAGACCAGCTTTTGGTATTTATCAAGTGTGTTATAGCTTAGGCTAATTAGCTGTTTTCTACTTGTGAGGTATGCAGTGTAGGTTTTCAGCAAATCCTATTCACAATTTTCCTTTAAGAGTGTGGCAGTCAGACAGCTTATTTAAAATTGAGCAATTTGCTTTGAGACCTTTATATATTATCACATCATCCATACTTGCACAGACAATCTTGAATTATGACATGTAGTTTGTGACTCAGTGTGGTACTGCACTGTGACTTTGAATCCACATTCTCCCTTTTTATAAAATGCAGAACAGCATTAAGCAGGTGGCTCAGGCACAGCCTTAGTACAGTGTCTGTAGCTTCAGTTTCTTGTCGTATGCCAAAACCAAAAAAGTTTTCCAAATCAATTTGCAAAGTGACTCCAGTTGTACGAAATCACTGTTCAGATTTATAAAGCTACATTTGTATTGCTTGTACCTTAGGGCAGTTGAGATGGTAAGCACTGAAAATTTACAAGCTTTAGAAAACCTGATAATAATATGGAAGGTTTGCTAGCTAAATAAAATGCCGGTCTTCTTATAAGGTGTGAGGGCTAGCAAAAACAGAAGCCTCCTGTCTTACCATTTATTTGTTTTCCGTTCAAATTTTCTTTGTTCCTTTCTTTGCTCCACATCATTTTATGTTTGTTTCCTTATTCTGCCTGAGTCATTTTTAACTCACTTTTCTAGCAGGATTGTCCCCTACTCTCATTCCCCTAGAAAGAAAACAAACATGATAACCACAATGTTTGAGTGGGCTCACAATTAAATAAAGAGTCCTTCCATCTTTTGACAAAACACAAAGTACTGGACTCACTGATCTTGGTCATGCTGTTTGCAACATTCAGACTTGCCAGTGGGCACTGAGCACTGCCTGTCTCCGGATGCAATAACAGTTAGCAACTTAATTTGTTTCGGTCTTAACCTTTTCCATTCCCACCCGGGCTAAGTTATTTTCATGTTTAAATCTTCTATGAGTTGTTTCTTTCCATTCTTAGACTGTGGTTTTCTCCTCCTACTCTGAGAGGTACAAGGTAAGAGTAATAGAATTATGTCCTTGATTAGAGATTAAAGCTAATGATGTTTTCAGTGCAAGAATGCTACTCAAGGAAATAATGGGCTGATGCTTTCATATATTATTAATATGCTAATAGTGCCTTATTAGTTAAAAACTAACTTAAATAATGTGTGTTGATTTCTTAGAAACTTGAAATCATTTTTTTTTGCTTTAATGTGAAACTGCAATGCAAGCTGATGACCCATTAAAGCCATTTCATGATATGTAGTTTTTAACTTAGCCGAACTTGGTGATTAAATTATTACATAAGATGTAAGCCCAGCAGTAAGTCATCCAGCAGTTTAACAGAGGCAAAACTTTGCCTTGTCATTGAAAAGGCAGAATGGGGCTAAGACCAGTGATACTGTCCTTTGCTTCATTAGCTTCAGTCTCAGGTAAACATTTTGCAGACTATCAGCAGTCTAGTTTTTGGTTGACCTGCATCATATCAACCTGCAATGTTTTTTCTTTGCAAATTAGTATATATTCCCACTTTTAGAAAATAAGTAGTTTTGGAATGAAGGAAATAATTTTTAACAAAATGATTGAGATTTTTATCAAACCATTTTCAGAAGCCTATATGGGATGTCTCTACCTTACTCTTGTCTGGAAGGTGTAAGTTTGGCCAACATATTTTACTGTTTACATATGATACTGGCAACTGAATTTGGCAAAGCAATTTTAGGAGATGAAAGATCAGGTTAAGATGGAAATAAGTAATAGTTTTTAATGTAATGGGTTACAGTCCATATCATCTATCTACCATTCTGTTAAACATGTCTTCACAGTCTCCTTTATTTTGAAAGAGAAATGGCATACTGATTTTATGCCATACTAGGATTTTTAAGGATCCTGTATAGAGTACTCCAGTAATGTTGTAAAATTTCAAAGGACTCCATGGAAATTGTGCTAATAACTGCAGAGTTCAGTCAGAAATGTGATTCTGTTTAACATCATTCCATTATTCCCAAGTATAGTTGGTTAGCATTAGATATTGGACCAAAGTATTTGTACTAACCCAGGTCTGGGGACACTCTATAAGGAAAGACTGAGTAATTGGGATTATTTAGACTTATCTAGAAGAGACAGTAGAAAAACATGATCATGTTCTTTAAAAATGTAAAAGGTTATTAAGAATAAGGAAATAAACACTTTCCTTAAGTGGGTAAGATATTTATGCAGTATGGGAGATGTAAGGTGAACAGAAAAAAACCTCTTACACTTTCTAAAGATAGCTAAATCCTACAAGAGATTTTCTGGAGCTTTTTCTGGGATTTCCATTACTGAATGTTTTAAAAACTAGGTCCAAAAGATATCAGGAATGATAAATGTAAGAGCTGATTCTGACTTTGGCAGGGACATAGACTAGAAGTCCTCATCAGGCCTTTTGGACTGTAAGTTTCTATAACGAGGCTAATGATTTTATCTCGAGGTGTGTATAATGAATCATAAATACTATATGCAAATATATTTTCATATGTAAATGTAAACATTGTTCAGACCTTTTCATTTTCTGAACACTTTCTGTTTTGAAGCTCCCAAGCTTCAGAAATGGAATAAAGATGCTCTGTTGTGTGTGTGACAATCTGATTTCAGGTCATGTCATTGCTTGCTTGAACTATGTGTGCAGAATGATGCCTTCCCTTTAATATTGACCCATTTTTTAAGAAAGCAGGCAGATTACTTTTTAGTTTCTATAGATCAGAATTAAGCCAGAGTATTACTCTCTAGACAGTGCTTCATTTGAAGTGTTTAGCCATAGTTAACAGCTATGTATTCTTTGGACAAGAGCCTTTGTTATTCATATAATCCTTTGTTTATATTTTTAGGCAAATTAAATGCAACATTTGACTATAAATACTTTCTTTACTAATTTAATGCTACAATGCTGTTTTATTGCACTAAAATCAACTGCAGTGTTTGGGATTTGTTCTTCCATTCCTTTATGGACTAGCCAAATCCTTCAGAGGGGTGGATCATCCAATGGAAACTGAATTCAGTGCCACTCTTTTTCAGGTTTTATGGATTGAAGAATGGCCATAAGAATATGGACTCCAGTCTTCTATCATCTGTGTCTCTTGTGGGTCATTTGACACTTGTACAGGGAGATGGTGTGAAGGCCATACCTAAGTAGGTAGAAAGAAAGAGGAAATGCCATTTTTAAAGCAAAGAATAGCCAGACAATGGTGTGTCTTTTGGTGCATGTGTTTTTTTGGTGTTAAACAACTGTGCAATCTGATTTGGTCTTGATCCACAACAGTTCAGCAATGTTCTCTGATTCTTCTGATTTCTACTGGAAAGTGAGCCTTTGGATAGGAATACCCTAAATGGATGAAGAAAACTGGGACAAACTGGGAGGGGCAAGAAAGAAGAGAAATATGAAGGCACACAAACAAATCAGATATAGCCCATTCTCAAAGTGCAGAATAAAACTGGCTGTAAAACATGATAGGAATATAAAAAATATCAGCCAAGACTCAGAGACTCTTTTCCATTCAGGTAACTGGGACAAGTCCCACAAGCTTTGATGGGATCCTAACATATTTGCCTTTGGAAGTGCTGAAACAGTGTGGAAGTTCTGGGCGTGAACACACCAATGCAAAGCCAAGTCGAGCCTCCTTATAACCAGAGTTATTCCCCACTTGGTAAAGACATTCAATTTTTGTTTCCTGCTTCCTTTGCACTCACCTCTATTGAATTGCATCTTACTGATTTCAAATAATTTCTCCAGTTATCATGCTCAGATTGAATTCTAATCCTCTACATCATTGCCTGTATTTCTGTCCCCCATGGACTGGGGTGTGTGGAGAAGTCTCTGAGATTTGAAGTGTATTTTGTAATGCAGTGTTAGGTCATTAATAAAAAATACAGAGTAACAAGCTGAGGACATACCCCTTGTGTGACCTCACTTGAACTATCCTTTCTGCTTGACAGTGAAAGAGTGGTAAATACTCTTGAGCAATATTTTTCAATGAGTGTAATATATCTGTAGTGTACAATATCAATATAGCTATTTCACCCTGACTGTATTTCTTTAGTTTGCAACTGAGAATGTCATGTAGGAGTATGTCAAAAAACTCACAAAGCCAAGGTTTATAAAATCTGCTGTGCTTCCACTATCCAATAGGTCACTTTGTCAAGCATGAAATTTGTCATTTATGGAGTTTGGTAATAGTTAGTACTTTCACTGTTTCCCCTATAAATCCTTACTTTCAGGGAATTATAATGTGGTTGTAAAAATATTTTCCCTGTCTGACACTTAGGTATTCAATTCTGCAGCACATTTGTTTTCCTAATATTTGAGAAACCCATTTGGTTCTTTGTCAAATTACAGTAGTGCAAGTGCAAAAACCAAATAAAACTAAAAAAAAGGAAGTTACTGCTTTCAGATGTTCTTCCACACTTCTCTAACTCAAACATTGCTTTGTTTTTCAAAATGAAATTTTGAAAGCCCTCCCAACCCACCCTTTAGTGGTTGCGGACCGATACTTTTGGCTACTCAGGGAAATAAACATTTTAAAATAACTAAATGCATCATTTTGGAAAAACTGCTTCTGCACATGTTTAGCCACAACTTACTCAACCAAAAATGTCAGACAGTTTTAAAATTGGAACATGTGGAAGTTGCACTGACACATATAAAAATAAGCCACAACAAGGGTGCACAATAGCAGATTGGTGGTGTAGCTCTTGGATGTGCTGTGAGCCTGCAGACCAAAGGCTGAGAGACTTCAGTATCTTCAGAAGTGGGTTAACAGCACACTGCTGTACATCTTGACATGATTAATTGGTCTTAAGTGCAGCTTGCTGCTAACATATTTCATTCAACTTTTGGAGTTTCATTTACTGCATTTTTTCACCGTGAAAAATAATGACCAGTAGAATAATGAGAGAAAAATTAGCTGTGTTTTTGAATACATTTTCTCATTTATAACCATTCTTCTTCTCAGCCTTCTTGGACTACTCAGACCCTTTTTGGTTAATTCGATTCACCCCAAGAAGTTGGGCTGTCCTCCCACTAGTAGTTTGAAATGCAGCAACTATTATCAATAAAAAATCAACAACCAGTTTGGGATAGTGTGGAGATTTACTTTAGCTTTCGCTTGTGTAGATGTAACTATCTATTAATGCTCACTCTTATGATGGCTTTTATATATGTCAGTGTAATTTTCACATGTTACAGATTTAAAACTGCTTTACATTTAAGGCTCTGCAAATGCTTCAGTTAGATTTAACTTGCTGCAAATGCACATGGCATATGACTCTTCCCAGGCAGAACAGAACTCCTCTTGCCTGTCTGTTTTTGAGATTGTACATATGAAGTAGTAGGATCAAAATCTTAGTTTTCGCAATAGCTATATGGTTAAAAAAGCCTTGAGTAAGAATATCCAAAATATGGGCAAATCGGAGGCTTCTCATTCTCTTTACGCTTAGTTAAAGAATTGTAAATTTTGCTGAGAAGCCGCATATATTGTTCCCATAAAATGTTTCACACAGAAACTGTAAAGTGATCAAATTATACCTCAGGCTTGGTTTTAATGATTTTTTGTTTGGTTTTGAATGCTAACACAGGCATGGCCTGTGTCCAAAGAATATCTATCACTATTACTTACCTGTGATCTTGCTAGAAAACTAAGGGTGAGATTTTTCTCACCTACTCACTTAGTCTTAGTGACTCCCTCTGATGGTCAATGAAAAGAGATTGTTGCCCCTGGAGAGGGACTCTTACTATCCTAAAATGGCAATACCTGAATTTGTACATTGACTAAAGAGGGTCACAGTCGCCTTTTAGATGGCTGGAGATAAGTCAGATGAACCTTGGCCAATATTTATAAATGTATGTATATAATCTGAACTAGCAGGTTAAAAAATGTAATTCAGGAAAGAATTTCCTAAACTAGCATACTTTTTATTTAATTAACATGTAGAAAAAAAAAGCTATATTGTTTCTGAAGAGGAAGTGGAAACCGCAAATATATCTACTTAATGAGATAGAGCCATGTTAAAGGATCAAAGTAAAGTATAACTATTTACATCTTTGCGGTTTGACAGACTGTCCGTTGTAATTAAAGTAAGATAAAACCACAGCATTACAGTATCATTCCAACAAAGGAGGATACCTTTCTTCCAGATGTCATAAACAAATGCCAGACTGGCTAATATCATTTCATATAGGAAGGATCAATATTAGCATCCTGCTATCCCAGTAGTGTGAAATTCAGCTAACTGGTAATGTTGCAGTGGTTCTTCTAAATGGCTAAAGGGAAGTATAAATGTGCTCTTAAACTGCAGTCACTTTAGGCAAAGTCTAAGCGACAACAACAAAAAAGAATAATTTTTAATATGCCACAGTCTACTAAACTAACTTCTGGAAAACAGAGGGAAGATTCATCTGGGCTGCCAGCCTAACTGCAAATTCTTTGTGAAATACCAGGCTTAGCATGTGCTGTTTACTTTATGAGGACAGGGAATGCCCGGTGGCATCATATTTTTTATTTTATTTTTTCTTTTAATACGAAGGAGACTGAGCATGTAAAAGGGTGAATTTTCTTTGAGCCATATTCTGCTGTGAGTGCAAATTCACATTAAGAAGTATCTAGCAGGTTGAGACAGGACAGAATTCCTTTTGTTCCTCCAATTTTTTGGTGAAGCTTATCACAAAGAACTATTCATTACTTTTCTGGATGAAAAATCTAAATCTTTAAAAAGGTGTTTGGTTTATGTACCTTTAAATCGATGATGTCTATTTTCTGAGAGTTGCATTTTTACCCTTGAAAGCATCTTGGGTGCAAAGACAACAGCCGTTTTTCTCTGAACGAAGATCGAAGGCAAAACACACATACCCAGTTTCTCACATGGCGACGTCGTTTCCGTTAGGCTCATTTTGCAGCTTCCATCGTGCAGGAGAACTCAGCGTAGGTTCAGATTCTGCCTGGAGGTTAACACAGACGTGCTGGGCCAGATCCTGAGCAGGTACAAATCAGCATAGGTGCCACTAAAGTTAGCAGAACAGTGTCTCATGTCAAAAGGGGGTCTGGTCAAAGATTTCTCTTTTTCCTTTGGAACTGAAACCAAATGTCAATTTACTGAAAAACCTCCAAACACAAAACAAATCGCAGCACTTTCTAGCCTACTAGTCAGGATGGATTTAGCAGGAGGGGCTAACAGAGCTGTAGACCCCGTCAGTGTGGCCTGGTGTTGTGCACGCTCCATGTCTCCAGAGGGGGGGAGAAGATGTGCTTCTGAATTGCCAAAGGCAATTTTGTGGCTATGTGCAGTCCTGGTAGTAATAAAAAAATTAAAAAGAGAATGGCAGGAATGGCTGTTTTTCTGAGGTTTTCGCAATGCCACAAATGTTATTATTTTTAAATCAAGCTGGCAAAACTAAAATATTGTCAATAAAGTAAAACTACGTATGGAAGTCTGTTTTAAGAGTTGAAAGGGGGCTCTAAGAAAAAATGTTGGCCTCTCCCTTCACGTGTGATTCAGAAGTTAGCAGTGTTGAGTCTAATAATAACTCAATAGCGCATTTCTCCCAGAGTAACAACAAAAATGGCTGTTTATTAAACACAGTGTTTGAGCTGCAATGTTGTCTGTAGCAGTCACTGAAAGTAAGGGCAGTATTTGTTAAGATAAAAGATACATTCATGTTATTGAAAGCACAGCATTATCCACATTTGCAGAATCCATGATCTTAGCATATTATGGATTTACTTTCTCAATGAAAAGAAATTGTGAGAAAGTTGTCAGCCTTATGAAGCAACCTACAAGAAAGTGAATCAGTTCCTTTAGATGATTTTTTTGTAGGTGGGAACATCTTTAATAGACTAGAATAATCAGGTAATTTACAGCCCTCTCTTTTTACCATTTTCGTATTTAGCTGAAAATGATACAAAAATTTCCAGAAGTTACTTTAACTTCTCCAAAGGCCTTTGAATCAGGCCCTAGAGTAGCCTGCTTCAGACTGTCAGGGAGCACAGCGTACATTGGCATGCTACAATGTAGGTAGTATTTACAAGTTTTAAAAGGTCCTAAAACTTCTCCTTTATGTTGATATGTACAATTACTTGTGCACAAGCTCCTGTCGCTTGTGCTAAAGCAGCAGATTACTGTCAGCTGGTAAGTTTTTGCTCTTATTGGATTTAATTAGCAATATGACCATGTTAAGCTAGTTTTTCATTTCTTGTTAGAACATTTTTTGAGAATGTGAAATAAATGGAATATGGTTTCTGCATACAATTTTGGTCAATATTGGGTTAGTGGGGGTAAATCAGAGTAGAAAAGGTGTGCCACTGAGTAGAAAATAGGAAGATTTGACCATCTATTTTTGACCATTTATTTTTCCGAAGAACATTCAGCACAGCATTTATAGCAGTTTCATGTTAGAAGAAAGTATCAGTGGGCCACTAACATAGACGTCATACTGTTAGGAGCTCTTTACCCTGTCTCTCCTTTTGTATGACATCTTTCTGTCACTGATCTTATTTCCAGATCTAGATATTCTTCAGTCCAGCAGAAAATCTTCTAACTTTGGTGTTTTTTAAAACTTACAAACCCAAAGCCAACATGGTAAATAAATTGGAATTACATCTGTCTGGAGTTATTTTTTAGACGTCTCAAATGAAACCAGTTTCCATATAATTATTAATTGGAAATGATTTAAAACTAGACAAAGAGCATGAACAAGGAAGAATAATTGTATTAGCAAAATTAGAAACAACATCTTGAAATTATATTCTACGATGTAACATCTGTGCCCCTGAAAACTAGTCCCTAAAAGTAACTACAGTAAATAAGTGCTTTGTGCCTTTGTGTTCTTTGTGATATGTTTTAAGAATCCAGGGGTACCATAATTAAGTGCCACTTGCCCATATTTTCCAGCACTGTGTAAAGTTAACTGCACATATAAAGCATATTGTCTCCTGCTGCTGGCTTTTTATTGTCCTGTGTCTGTAGTAAATGCTGGGCTGGTGTGCTTAAGGATATAATTTTGTGCAGGAAACCACAATAAGGTCTGGGAATAATTGCAACAAAACATCAATATTAAAAGATAGAACTTTGCAAAAATCATTTGGCATTTTTATCAAAAGTATTTCTCTAAATACAGTAATTCTAATGATCAGTTCATGTATAAAGATAAATTCTAGCAAGAGTAATTGACATTTAATGTTGCCACACACCAAAACAGTTATATAAGGCTTAATCAAGGCATGACGTTACCTTGTCATCTGGCTCAACACTCAGCTAGAAAACCATTTTGTTACAGTATTTTACAATCTTTCTAGCCACAAACAGTTCAGCTTTAAAGAATATGTGTTAGATATGGAATTCAGCTCAGTCTTCCACTGATGGAAATCTTTTCTTGAAAACTGTTGCCAGCCCTGGAGAGCTATACAAGGCATGGGTGAATGGAAATGCTTTCCATTTTAGGTTGTTCCAGTGGAGATTTTCTTTCTGATGTATGAGGTCAAGAGAAGAAAGTTTTGTTCAGGAGACGACTTCTTGATATGAAGTGGAAGGCTGCCCTCGCCTCCCTGACCCTTGCCATTTTGCACAAAATTCTCTTCGAATTTTTTTTCTTTTCTTTGAGACAGAGAAGAATTGATTTATGGTTCCAGCATTTCACAGACAATTCAAGCCAAGTCCACAGCAACAGAACAAGCAATGCTGTAATCCATACAGCATGTGCCATCTGTAGAGGATGTAATTGCAATAGTGTTATAACCTCCTCTCTGTGGGCCAAACATGTGGAACATTCTCTAGAAGTTATGTTTGGCTGAAAATGTTTAATGTCGTGGTATTTTGAATTGGGATGCACACCCAGTAACAATGTACTGTTCCTAAGCATTGAACAACTATCAAACACAGCTTTAAAGAGGGGCTTGTAAAACACAAGGGCTTATAAAACCCATACAGACCTGCTTGAGGTCAGATTGGAAGAGCTGTACTTTAAAGCTTTGGTATCAGATTCATGAATTATGCTTAACTGTGTTTAGTTTTACTAATCTGGTCTTGACCTGAGCACTTAATTCATACCAGTGAGTCCAGTTGTACCAAAGAAATAAAAAATGAGCAGCTACTTGCTTTCCGAAGTGTAAAGTATCTAACTATTTTGGTGGTCATGGAGTAGATGCCCATGAGTGCTTTTTGCTATCAAAATGCATGGATAAACTTAGAGAAGTCATACTTTTTAATAACAACACCTTAATTGCTACTTATTTCCACAGGAGCTTCTATCAGGATTATGGATATTTTGTGGAAGAAAGCGGCACATACTAAAGACAGTCCTTTTCCTGAAGAGCTTAAAGTCTTAAGACGGCCTACCTTTAGCCGTATGAAAGTTAGCATCTAGTCTAAGTTGGGGACCTAGGCTTCTTTTATAGTCAAGAAGGAGACAAATTTTCTGAAGAACTTAGTGTTCATCCATGTAGCGTTGACCTCCTGCTACTCTTGGGAGCCCTAGCGACATCACTGTAGTATATGATTCTGTCTGAGGCAGGAGGAGAAGTCTGCAATATAGGGAGAACATATTACAACAAGAAATACTTAACATTTCTTATGTAGACCTGCCTCCCAGCCTGCACTTTCAAGAGAAATCTTGACAATTCAGCATTTGATTCTCTAAGAAGTGTCAAATTGTTTGATGTGTAGAAGAATAAATCAGAACTGAATATAGATTTTTCTACTTCCTTGGCAGATGGTCTAACCTCTGCTTTAGTCTAACCAGTAAGTTAATCACCAGTGGGCCTAAGGTGGATCCAGTGGATCTAAGGGTGTTGTAGAGTTTTTACAGCATCCAAAAGCAGCTAACTAGTACTAAGTACCAGAAGCAAATATTTACAGCCAATTGTCCTTCTCCTTTCCTAGGGGGACTAAGCTTCTGCCAGATAAATTAGAAGTACTTCATTCTTTCCATAGTAATTGCAACTGTGATGTGATGGACAGTGAGAAGAGGTTTTGTCACACAGGGGTGGATGAGCCTCTAAAAGGGACTTATCGCCCTTTGACAAGGGAATTGCCAAAGGTCTGAGAAACAAACACTGTTCTGACGAATAGAGAAAGAAAACCATTAGCTCTGCCACTTGTATATTGTGAAAGAAAGTGCTGGAAACATCCATGTCTTTTTGTAGATCTGGTTTTGTTGATGTTAGATCAGCTGGCCGGATCCTCAGCCCCTCTGAGCACCTCACCCAGAAGAGTGCCATACTTAGGAGCTTTACTGGAAGTAAGCATACCTAGGGTTCCTTTACTGGAACCATGATGTAAAATCATCCCAAGTGATGTGTAGTGGAAATGTTAGCAGACATTTTTACAATGTTTTCTAAAATGCATGCCTTGCAAAACTAAAGGCTGCCTCCTATTTATCTACAAATCATTCAAAAAGTTATAGAGCTTGCACCTGATCACTTGCTGCTTCTAGTCAATAGGATAAATGAATCCTCTAAGTACTCAAGTAAAAAATAATAGTCCATCATTAAATGACGGAAAATGAAGAAGATGTTTTCATCAGAAATAATATTTCTTTTCTTGGTTTTGCTGAATAATGTGAACAGATAATCAGACTCTGACTCTACATATAGGACATTGACACTGCAGGGCAGAGGTGCAGAAGTGCATGAAGTTTGAGCATAAAATAAAGAATACTGAGAAATAAATTACTTATAAAGCTTATCTGGCAGCTACAGAGTGACCAGTTCTGGAGAATGGCTAAACATGGCATGTTCTTCGCAGCTGGCCTTGGGAGTAGAGTTCAAAGCCTGAGTGAAGGATGTGAGTTCCCTAAAAGTTAATGGGATGAATTTGGGGTGCAATGAGATTCTTGATGGCCTGCATATCAGTCTGGTGGAGCCCAAGCTGACCCAAAAAAGAGGTGTCCCTGATCCCATTCCTCTCCTGACCATATCTACGTATCCTCTGCCCTGAATGGGTATATGAGAGTGGGGTTCACAGGTAGAACCAATCTCTTATAGATAGAGCCAAAGTTTGGCCAAGTGATTTACACTTTAAACTCCGCTGAGCTTGTGACTACTTTTTCATTTAAATAGAGGAAGAAAGAAGGGAGAAGAAAACAGTACCACCAGTCACCTTTTGTATAATAATTTGAGGACATTTACCATCTTCCAGTTCCTAAGAGAATGCCCTAACTAGCGGTTTAGAAGCTAAGTAGGAGGGTTCAACTCTTCCACATCTCCTTGAGAATTGCCAGCGTAGAGCCAAATTAGTGTAGTCAAAGAGGAAGGAAGGAAGTGGAAACACGTGTCTCTACTCACAAGGATGAGGATGCTTTCAGGGGCAGAGAGAGTCCTAGCTTCTGCTCCTTGGTTCCAGGACATTCTTTGCGTTAAAAAGCAGCTTGATGTAAACATAAATAGCAGCTACAAATTGGCCCAACTTGGTCAAATCTTCATAGGGAGAATGACAGAATGAATATCAAACTTCTTTCCAATCTTCAAATCCTTTCCTCAAAGGATAATGGTGCTAGAGTTGCTCAAAGCAAGCATCCATAATGTCTTTTTAAGACAGTATGCTGTTAACAAGGGGCATTGTTTGAGCGATGTTGTTTTTCACCTATGACATTTGGCTTGTTGTTTATTAAGTCTAATGAAAGGCCATCCACACTTTGATGAAAAAATTAGCAGAAAAAGTGTTCTCAGACAAAACTTTTGAGTGGCGTGCAGTGATGAAAACTTTCTGTACTGGTGTTCTCTGTTGAGGAGTTCAGGATAGGCATCCATGCCTACACCTTTCTTTGCAGAGGAAGCTCTGTGAAATTTTCTCAAGTTGAAGTGTCAGCAGAAGGAGTTGAGAAAAAATTGATAGAATGACTAGAAAACAATTTTCAGGATGAGCCAGAGTTCACACAGATTTTCTAAAGGACTGAGATATGATATTTCTAACTGACCAACTGGGCTGTGTAGCCTCTAGTTTAAAATAGCACTGATGCCAGAAAATTGGAAGGTTGCAAATGTGACACCATTTTTTTTTCTATAAAAAGGTTCCAAAAGAACCATGCAAGGCAAATTGATGCAATCATGCTGATAAGCAGGGTTAGTGGACACATCGAAAAAAATAATAAGAGTGGAGGAGAACCAACATGGATTCTGTAAAGGGAAAGTCGTGCCTGTAAGAAAAACCTATGAATAACAATTCAATTGATTGCACAGTACCTGTATGGCATGGTGTACCTGCATTTCCAAAAAGCTTTTAATGAGTTTTCTCACAGAAGGCTATACTATTATTGGATACAAAAAAAGGTGGGTTCCCATTGTTAAAGGCTGGAATAAATGTCAGTTTCTACTGAGATCTGTGCTGAAGTCTAGTTGACATCTTCTTAAATGATCTGGAAAAGATGGAAGAGAAACAGCATCAGGGTAGAAAATCATGAATGGCTTTGAGAAGAGTAACTAAACTATTTCTTATCATACAATAACTAGGTAGCACAGAGAGGACAATATTAGGCTTATGATTTAAAATATGAAAAGATTACTTTTCACTACACTTAATGAAATTGTGGAAATCAATGTCATGCAGTGCTTGGATGGCAAAAGTACAGGTGGATGCAAAAGGTTATTAAACAAAGCTAAGGAAGGTAGATTTATCAAGAGCTATTAAACATGATGATATAGCTCCTCCCCCTGCCCCCCCCCCCCCAATTTCCCCAGGTCAGGAAGTTCCTAAACTGCAGTTCTAAAAAGCTGCATATCAAGGAAGTCTGATTAGCTGGAGAAGGGGCAGAGGGGCAAGGTGACACAGATTGAATCATCACTTTATACTTGCTGTGTTCTGATTTTTTTTTCCTTAGCATATTTTTTCCTTAGCCACTATCAGAGGGAAGACACTGTGCTGGAAGAACTTCTCTGGTCTGACCATGTACAGCTGTTTCTTTACTTTTGTGTTATTTTATTCCATCTTGAAATTACTGCTCTTTGATGAGATCGATATGGAGTTACTTGCTGGGATTTTCGGTCCTGTGATCTGCATTTCCTTTTTAAAGAGGGGTGCAACCAGGGGTGCACCGTCAAGCTTTAAAGGGTACATTTCATTCATGGACTGCATCCTGACCACTCCTGTCTTAAGGCAGGGAGGAGGAGCAAAAAGCTATGGGCCTTTATGGTGCTGAACTGAATTAACTAGCTGCTGCTGAAGTGAATTAACTAGCTGCTCATAACTTTGACAGATGTTCCTTTTTTTTTTGTTTGTTTTTGTTTTTGTTTTTGTAGTACATAATGTTGGGGGTAATTATCAGAAAATGGCATGTTACTGAAGACAGGATAACAAGTTGTTTCCAGACATTAAAAACATGATGTCTGGGATGTGTGGGATTGCTTTAGATTATTATAGATGCAGCTAGCTGTCAGTTAGACCCTCAGGAGGGCGAGCTAATCCTAGTCGGCACACATTTGAGTAAATTAACTAAACTAAACTCTTGCCTCTATGGGGTTTATGAGAAAACCTAGGCAATTTATCTCGACTCACCTCCTAGATCTCAAGAAACAAACCTGTTACTAAATTCTTAGAGCAGGAGTAGGAGCTGGTAGATAGTGGTAGATAGTAAGGGTGGAAGGCAGAGAGACGGGATTCTCAGTTAATGAGTTTTGGCTCTGGACTATAATTATCAGAGTCTGGGTTAATATTTATCTGCAGCGACTGGATGCTTTCCATGCAGTCCTCTCTGCCATTCTCAAGCAAACTAGAGTCTCCGTGAAATTGCAATAAAGTAAGGTCACAGCTGGTAGAAAACTGTCATTCACTGTCAAGATTACATGAAATGCATGTATAGACTGAGCAAGAACTGGCTTGGCAAACACAGGAAAAAAGATGGGGACACAGATACAAGTGAATGTTCATGTATAAAAAAGGCAAAAGTCATTCCAGAAAGTTATTAAAAGCAGCATCACTTGTAAAAGTTTGGATGCCATTACTTCATGCTACCTGGTATTTGTGAGGACTTTGGAGGAAAGGACACATTTTCTGAAAGATAGAGAAACAGCAGACAACTTATCATGAATGATAAGTATGATAAGCAGTTTAGAAAATATGACCTCCAAAGGAAGTATGAAAGAATTTAGTTTGTTTAGTCTGGAAAAGAGAAGAATGGAGAAGGAGTATGATAACAACCTTCAAATGCATAAAAGGTTATTACAAAGAAGATGATGATCAATTGTTTTCCTCCCTGCAGAAGGTAGAACATGAATTAATCAGCTTAATTTGTAGCAAGGGAAATTTATATTAGATATTAGAACAAACTTTCTCATCAGAAGGATAGTTCAACACCAAAGTAGGCTACTTAGGGAAGCAGTAGAATTTCCATAATTAGAGGTGTTAAAACTGTCAGATAAACTTCTGTCAGGGATGGTCTAGGTAATTTATTCTACCTTAGACAAAAGGGCTGGTATAGGAAACTCTTTGATCTTTTTTAGATCTCCATCTCTCTGATAAAGAAAAGTAATAGGAACTAGGCAAACAGAAAATGAACTGTAACTTTTCATAGAGATCGAGAAATTCATCACTTGGTAGTTTTTCTGAAAGCTGCAAAATTTTGTACATGACATTATTAATGATTATATACAATAAGAACAGCATGGAGTTTCTTGTTTGTTATGAGTTAATACAGCACATGATGGACTTAATGATTTGATGAATGATTTTCAACCTATTTGCAGATTCAGTGGAAATGGAGATGCAAACCTATGTTCAGCAAGTTAGGTTTATTGATGATAGTTGTATTTTCTTTAGACCTTTTAGACCCTCTGGCAGCCATCCACGCACAACACATTTGAAATTATTGGATTAAATCATATTCCTTGCACATACAAAATTGTAATTCTATGCATACAAAATTGTAATTCTTATCAAAAAGGCATGTGGGAAAACTTGAGGATATATGAACATTATATAATTCCAGCTGCAGGATTTGTGAACTAGAGAATTAAAGCTTAGCAATAGCTAATAGACCTCAAAGAAAATTTAGATTTTCTGAAGTAAATCGGATATTCTTTAATAAAAGTTTGAAAGATAAAAATAACTGTCTAGATATACTACATTCTATAAACATCGCATTTAGCAACATATCATACCATATCATACCATACCATATCATATCATATCATATCATATTGCAGTTAAAAAAACCAACACTGTGAAATAGCAGGAAAACATGTTACATGATTTACCAACTGGCAAAAAGTAGCAATCAGCAGACAAAAACAACTGAACAAAGGGCTTAGACAGGTGTTCCCAAAATATTCATATTAGGGCTGAGGCTATACAAAAGTTTAATCAGTGACCAGGAAATAAACATAAGCTTCTTGCATATCTATATGAACTAAGTTCATAAAAAGCATTTTGTGGCAAAAAATGGACTAATCTCATCCTCAGACTTATAAATAAGGATGATAAAACTAGAAAGTCTTGTTTTGCTTGTGCATAGTAGGATACTGTAAACAGCACAGATGCTGATAAGCAAAAAGAGTAATCAGAGGAGAAGGTTGTTCATTATGCTGAACAACCAAAAAATTTCTGTCTTTTTAGCTTTTTGAAAAGGTTGAGAGTGACTTGATTCCAGTCAATCACAGAAAGTAAAACACTGGCTATGGCTGCCTTTTAACTCCAGTGAAAAAGGTATAATTGAAACCAAAGGTTAGCATTAAAGCTAGACAAATATAAAATATAAGTACATAACTGGAACAAAATTGGACTGTTTATCTCTTTGAGGACTCCTGTCAAGACAAGATCTGCTTCAAGAAGGTGTGAAAAACAAATTACGCTGTGATCAACTACAAACTGATTCTTCCAAAGAGTGAACTCTCATGCAGTGTTAGGTGAGAAAAGCTGCAAAAGCGTAAAGCTTCTTTCCTAACGAGTTTTTGAAAGTGCGTTTAACGATAGAGATCTGGTTTGCCATGCAGGCTAACCTGGCTCGCTGTCCCCAGCGTGGGTTGGCGTGTGCTCCAGATCACGTGCCTGGGGAGGCACAACGTGCTGCACAGGCCCAGGCAGCGCTGTGGCTGCGTGCGGTACTGGCTAAGTGCCTCTGCAGGCAAGAATAAGAGTGAGAGTATCTTGTTCACTTCTACCTAGGTGGCAAGAAATCTGTTGTGGATTTCATGCTCAATAAAAAGAAGACAGGAAACGGTACAAGATATCTATGTATTGCAATAGCAATAGCACTGCCAGCTGTCCCCTGCTTAATTGGGGCCGTCCTAGTTATATGGTGCTGTTTTAAGTGTAATCTGGCTCAAGTTAAGAAAATATGCCATATTTACTTAAAACACAATAATGTTACCAGAAAAATGTTTACAACATGGAGAATCTGGGAGGGACTGAAACAAACAAAAATCACATTTAATTTAATAATTAGAACCAAATAGCAACTTCCTTCCAGGACTGGGTTCGAAGAAAATTTGAACTTCTCCCCCAGGCTTAGGCACTGCCCAGAATTTAAAATGAACCTTTTCTGTGAGGTTCTGCAAAGTTAATTTAACTCTTTCTTCCCAATACTCCTTATTTCCATTCCTGTGCTTCCTGGTTTAGCCAAGTTTAATTTCCCCTGTTGCTTTTGTGATATGATGTCTGTACTTGCCCAGTGGTTTCTTGCAGTGATCCCCTATGCATGAAACCCTGCTTATATCACCTTGCCGGATTTAGGGTGTACCTTCCAAGTAAAGTTTAAGGCTCTAATTTTACTCTACAAGGCTGACATGAACCCTTTCACTCTCATGTGATATCATAGCTCTGAGGTAGCATTTTGTTTAAAAAAGAAGTGACTAGAGGTAAAGCATTTTCAACCAAAGATATGTGTCTCTAGATCTATCACCCTTCCTTTCCTCCAGCTCTTCGTCTGACACAGTTGATCATTACACTTAGGAACAACATGTGTCATTATGTTGATCATCGCAGTGGCAAGAGTCATCTTTTCCTCCTCTGAAAAGTACGTAGTATTTTCTTCTAAAGCACAGCTGTATTTTCATGATTGCTATGGTTTTCTCAGTGATTTTATTTTCTAAGTTAAGATAATGAAGTTCTGTATGGAGACTGTATTTGAAAATGGTAAATATCAATTTATTTCTAATACTTTCCTGACCTTATTAAATGAGAAAGATGTGTTGTGTTCTGGAAAGACTATCATGATTATGCGCTTTGAACACTATGTTGTTTTGCTGTTTGCCCCAGATGCCAGTTGTGTCGTGTCCTTCATCATGACTATTAAGGACACTTTTGCTGGGATCATTCTACTGTCACAGGGCATTGCATCTTTTCATTCTCATTCTGTCTTTGACCACCCTTGAAGAAGGCTTTCCCTGATATGCCTTATATGATTTACTGGTTCCATGATACTAGCAGTGGTAGTTGCCTCTCCCTTCAGTAGGGCTGTGTTTTCTTTCATGTTCCTTCCTTTGGACTGAGGAAAAAAATTCTTCCAAAGCTGCTACTTTTTTTTCTTATAAATCACTTCTTGAAGTCCATCTCTTCAGCAAGGACCAGAACCCCATCCTTGCCTTTATAGGTTAGAGGTATACATAGCAATATTTAGATTTCCATGATAACAGACTTCCACCTGTTTCTCTTTCTTTGTCATATTCTCCCTCATCAGAAAAGTGGCTTGTAATCATATTGGAGTAGAAACGTGTCTTCTCTCTTACCTTTCTAATTTGGCACCCAAAACAATAGAGTTCTGATAACAGCAGTAGCTAAAGCTAACTGTACTTTTGCTATGAATAGTAAGACTTTGAGATGCAAGGCTCTGTAGTATAGATTTATAAGAGCTGTGAACTTTAGGGATGGGCATACCTTTCATGGAGGCTGGTTAAGCTGACTTCCTACCTAAGAAGAAAATAACAGCAGGTGATAACATCAGTGCTCCTATGGGTGAAAAAAATGAAAACAGCATAATGAGCTTGACAAGGAACTGCCAGTGGTATGTGTGTGCTATTTATGGCTATAGGGTAAAAATATTTTTCCATATTTTATACCTTACCATTGAATCAATTTAAGAAAGTGGAGTTTGGGATGTGCAGCACACTGTATTTTCTGATATATCCATGCCTTGTTAGATGTACAACAATTAACTGAAAAAATATTTTTTCCTTCTTCTCCCTGTATTTTAATTATTCTGAACCCCTGCTACACTTGCATAGAGTGTAAGCAGTAACAGAATAATCAGAAACATTGGATATTTCTCTCTTCCTTTCAATGTCCTTCTTTTCAGGTCCTGTGTAAAATGGTGGTACTGAGTATGAGAAGAAGAAACTGTGAGTGGCTGAACTGTCCCCAGTATAAGTAGGGAGCTACATATAATGCAGGGTCAGTCTATCACTTGATCAACTACCACACATTTTAAAAATGAACAAAAGAAAATAAACATGAAATGAGCTCTAGAAATGATTAAGCTGCAATCAGATCAAAGACTTGCTTTATACAGAACAAACTGATTTAGTGGTTAGTTTATATTGCTGTTAGTGATAGCTGAAATGAGTAAAGGTTCTTGGACAGTATCCACTCGTCAACAGATATTAGGACATAGCACATTTTGAGGAGGAGTGGGTTAATGGAGATGTTTATTTGCTGCCGCGTTATCCTTTCAAGGACCACTGAAAAATATAGCAATTATCTCTGAAAATTATCTGTTGTTTTTGTGCAAGTTACCAAATGTCAAAAGGAGATGGATACTGACCTTTGCATATCACAACTGCCAGGGTCAGTCTCGTTTCCTGCAATCAGGGTGCAGTGGAAGCTTGAGTCAGACCCCGATTGCATCTCTCCATGATGGTTAGCGAAAAAAGAACAAAATATCATCTAGCTGAAGTTTCCCCTCTGAGTTTGTGCTCTGCTGAAAAAATTTACACTTAGGCTGCTTTTAGTCAGTCTGATTTTTTTTAGTTAGAAATATTTTAGCTGGTTATTTTACTTTCCTGTTTGGCACTACAAATGCACTTGTGTAAAGTAATTATGGGGGACTGGATGGATCTGGGGATTTTTAATAGGATTTCTTCATGTTACTGTCTTGAGCTTGACCCTGTTCGTAATAACTGAAAGTTACTACTGCTGTTGATTGCCTAATATTTTGTATAGATGCAGTCAATGGCTTCACAGAAACATAGAAAATAGCACTGTGAGAGACCTTGGAAAAGAGCTAGTCCATCCTCTTGTCAGTGACAGAATCAACCACCCAAACCATTCCCAGTGGCTACCACATCCTCAAATCTCTGAAAGGAAATTTTAGAATCTTCCTAACCAATTTACTTCAGTGCCTTTAGTGTTAGGAAGTTTTTTCCAAATATTTAATTTTACATTTTGCTTGCTTCAGTTCAAACCTCTTGTTCTTCTGTCTGTAGTGAAAATAGGGAGCAAAGTATTCCTCTCCTACCTGCAGAATCCTTCTATGTATCTCCGAACGGTTACCATGGCTCCCCGCGAGTACCAAGCATTCCCCAGCATAACAGAGTAGTCCAACTAGACAGGTATCAAAATCAACACTAGGAGCTTTGACTGGTCTCAACAGATGTGAAATACGAATCTAGTGGTTCTGGGAATTGAACAGCTTCCTTAGCAATAGGGCTTCTACTTCAAAGTTAGATGAGGCATAGATGTAAAGGGCAGTATGGAAATGCTGCCATATGATCATTACAAGCCTTGTGGCTTTTGAGAAGAGCTCATCTCTAGGATTATCAACACAAGATTATTTTGCAGAACTTATTACTGGATACCTCTTTTATTGCAGTTTAATTTAGTAATATAAAATTTTAGAGCAGAAATGTTTAAATATTTCTAGCGTGGTGTCATACTTTTTTATATGTGCCGTAAGTACTCCAGGCAGTGTCTTAATTTTCTTGGACACAGAAATTACATGTGGAGTAGATGCTGAGGCTCTGGCTTTCTGGGGTATGCTGTATGTACCACATCTATGTTTCACAAATGACTTTTGTACTTGCAGTCAGCCTGAATGGTTCCAGACACGCACCGCTACTGCAGTGCTGCTGATGTATTGATCTGCATAAGAGCAGTGGCTAGGTGGGTATTTTTGGAAGTCTGGAAGCAGGAATTACTGAATATGAGAACAGCCATATTGTGCCTGACTAAAAACTATCCTCTAAAATATTGTATCCCCAACAGTGAGCATAAAAGTATGGTAAGAGGGAAGGGCAGAAGAATGGAGCAATTTTATATTTCCCTAGAGTACTCTTCTAGACTCCAGCACTGAGAAGCTCAAGGACTTTCTGGGCCAAAATTGGTGCCTTGTATTAATAGACCTCAGTGGACAAGCTGAGATAACTGTCTGAAGCTCTCTAAGTCCCTTTTGGCAAAAAATATGTCAAGTTTGGGAAAAATATAATGTGTTTAACGCTTAGCCTCATGCAAAATAGCTCTCGCGTATGTGCTGAAGAGTAGTCTGTTTTCTTACATTGGATCCTTGTGTCATAGGCAATTTTCAGCAATGGTAATGCTATGTAATCTTTCATATGATATTTTTTCACATGTGAGCTTCAGTCCTTAGTACTTGGTGCTAGAAACCTCATTCTGTATTCCATTTCAAGTATAATGCGAAAAAACTACAGTAGCGTGAGAACTCTGACAAGATGTCCTGGACAAACGTTGCAAGACTGAGGGGAAAAAGATCACATTATTGCCACGGGTGACTTAAAAAGTCGGTAGCCATCTCCTTTGACTGTGAGTAGAATTTGCTGCACATTCTACATCCCTACACAGAGTCAGAGTCACGTTGGCCGTGACTTTAGGAAGAAGAGAATGGTTAAGACACTAGAGCAGTCAGAAGAGTGAGGGGCCTACCTTTGCTTCTGGGTAGCTGACTTCCTCAGTCTGGAGGCCCAGGCATTCATTTACAGCTTGATGATGGCTTTCGGTATGAATATAGGCTGAGCCTTGCTGCAGGATTCTGCACCTCCCAATTACTGCAGAAATGTAATAATTATGTCTATCAGCAAGACTTTTCTCTCACACTGTATCATTCATCTCTGAGCAATCAGTTAAATAAATGAATGAATTAAATCTTATCCGTCTCTGTCAAGCAAGGGCTACAGTACTCGTTTAATAGGATAAGCAGGACCATATCTCTTCTTTTAAAGCTGGAATCTATTTAGCAAAGTGTAATCCATATTTAAGTGGACTCAGTAAGTCAAATTGGCTGACCACAAGGAAGAGGCAGAGACTGACCCTTCTTTAACAAGATTGCTGATATCTCTATTCTATTTCATCACTGAAATAAGATCCAGTGAAAGACCAGCATAGGCCATGTACTAGCTACCAGTTGAGGAAAGCAATGAGGATTGTAAAGAACAATAATAACATCATATCCTTTCCTTCTGTCCCCTTCTCCTTGGGTGAGCCTTGAAAAGGAAAAGCAGAAGCATAGTACATTTTAATTAATTAATTTGTAACATTTCTTGTGCATAGTGGTTGTTATAAAAGCAAAGCTATCATCAAAATGCACATTTAACTTTTGAACCTATACTTGCATGTTTAATATTAAGTATATGGGTAGTTTCAGAGGAGCCAATGGTTATAAAAGCATGATACCATCAATGGGTCTACAAATCACATTCTGTATGGAATCAAAAATATGAACTGTATGTCTGTGGCAGTAATGACAGCATAGTGCAATCATCAGCTATGCAAACTGCCTCAGTGAACCATTTGTGAATCTTGTTGTCTGGGGCATATCTACATGCAAAAGAAGGAAGAATTAATAGAAAATGGCCGTACACATACCGGACAAGAAATATACTGCAAATAGGTAGTAGGATAAGAGCAAGCTGAAAACTATATTTTTCAAAAAGATTCAATGAAAAATTTTTAGAGCTGGGGAAAAGAGAGACTTATTTTCACTTTTTTAGTCCAGATTTTAAAATCACATGAGTACTTATGCTATGATTTTTATTTTTTGGGGGGGACTGCCATATTTCTTCCTGCTCAGGCACACCTCACTGAATAAGGCAAGTTTCTGCATTTTGTATATTGAATGGAATCTGTTTTTCATATTTACAGCTAGATAAAAAGTGCAAATTCAGGTGTATACCTGCATTTGGCCTTTCCCCAGACTTTTATGAAAATTTTTAGTGGATGAAATGGTTAAAGATGTTAATTTAGCCATTAGTACAACAGTTCCATCATCAAAAAAAAAAAAAAAATCATATAACATCATTAAAAGCCAGCCACTGAATAATTTGGATGGCAAAATAGTATATCTGGAGGTTGGACAAATGACTATGCTGAACTTTACATTTCAACAGTAATAAAGAACTTGCAATATCTTGATTCTTCATTTACTACTTTATCTTGAGATAAATGTAGATTCTGAGTTTTGATGTAGATATAGGCTCTGTTTTTTTCTCTCTGTAGTTTATTATCTAAATACTATCCGTGCTCTACATATTTAGCACAGAATTGTATACTGAGGTACTCCATGTGCTTTTCTTCAGGTATCATGATGCTCACAGCCTTGAATTTGGGCAGCAGAATGATCCAACTTGTATTTCTGATGTCATCACCAGCATATCCATTTATTGGCCTGAGTGAGTATTTTCCATTAGTGACACCAGTGTATACAATTTCATTAAAGGTTCTGGTGAGGAATTTCAGGAGTCCAAATTCTCCTCATTTGTACTCAGCAACCTGGAGTGCTGCAGTGTAAATGTGCTCCCTAATCAGTCAAGGTTGCCCTAATTTGCCTTTCACAGTCACATATCCTCTCTATGTTGTTGAGGTGGGCAAAGGACATACTACATTTTTTGTTCTGGGATGAGTGAATGTAAAAACCTCCATCAGGTATCTGTGATTCACTGGGCTCCATTAGAAATTGACAGTTCAAAAACGGTTAATACCAAAACTTATTCCCAGAAAGTTCCCAGATTGTTAAAAATGAGGTTCAAATATTCTGAGTGAGTAAGTGCAACTATAAACAATAATATGATAGGTCGAAAACCAATTTTTTTCATATTCCATTTCTTGCCTATAACACAACAGGAAACAGGCAATTTTTTGCGTATGTTTATCTATTATTGGTGGTTGCACTGAAATTGTTTCAGCCAATGAGCTTTTTCTGAAAACAGTCACTAATCATACCCTGACTAGTTTCAGCATAAAACATGTGTTTGTGTGTTGTGTTTTACTTTTACTTCTGCAATGTAATAAGAAATTCTGCCCCACAATCCAACTTAAGTAAATAATGACACTTGATACTTCAAAGTATGCGATGTCTTCCTGCATTAGTTTCAAGATCACTCCTTGAAGCAGTTATGATTGATTGTGTGAACATAGATGATCAGTTTTGGAAGAGGTCTGAATTACAAATTTGTGCTCATACACTGGTATTTTTGTATTACTAAAGCTTACTAACCTTTAGTGAACTTTATAACCTGAAATCTCTTGAAGGAAGTCTTATATAAAATGCAACTATTTTTCTTTATCTAAAGTTTACTCAAAAATGTGAATACATGTTCTTCTTCCTAAAGCCCTTCATTCTTTCATCAAGTGTGCTTGTTTTAAATTCATTGCTTTTTCCACTGTATAAACTAGGTGGACCTGAATACTTACGGGAAGAATCTAAAGCATTTGGTTGTTATTAGAGAGGAGATAGCTGACTCACACATGCAAAAAATTAAAGAAACTTTACAAATGTTCAAGTGATTTTTGTTTTGTTTTGGGGCTATACAGCACCAAACCACATCCTGTAGTACAACAGATCTTTTCCCTTTTTATTTTTGTTGTGCAGTATTTCAGGTTAATAAAACAAACAAGGAGAATATTCTCTATTCCCAGCATTTTATTATTTTTATTTAAATATAACATACTATACATTGTTACTCAGTGATTCTTGTTTCCCTTTTCTTTTTTAAATCTCTCCCCTGTTCTCCTTTTGCTCAGGAGTCTCTTCTGCTGAGGGTGATAGAAAACAGAGCTTACGGTTTAGTGTTTGTGATACTCTGGATAGACTGTCTGCAGTTCGCTCCCACCACATTGGGTATTACAGTATGTCTGTCAATTGTGCAAGAATTATCAGTTTCTTCAAGGATTTTTTATTTTGGTTAATTCTCAGAAACCACTATTCATGTCACAAATGGCTCCTCACCTTTTCCATTTTCAGCCTCTGAGCAGCACAGTATTTTCAGTCCTGAAACTGAATCAATCATGTTTATGTATAATCGCTCCCCTGACCCAGTAATCTAGGTAGTTCTCTCAAAAGAGAACCTCATTTGTACCCTAAGTGTTCTTAAAGTGGTCATCCAATACTACGTTTGCCCAAGCAAACATTAAATGTTCACTGTGGGTGGTCCAGTATGTCTTGTCATTTTTAATTATGGATCACAAATTTTAAACAACAGAAACTCCCTTTTATTATGGTAGTTGAGTTTTGCTAATCATCTGCAATTACACTTAAAATCTGAAATTCTTATTTCCCTTTTTTGAAAAATCTCATTTGTTAAGAAGCAAGCTGGAGATAAAATCCATGAAATACAATGTTAGCTATCAGCTAAAATGTTGTGTCTCAAATGACTTTCTGGTTTTAAAACAGTTGACTTTATTTAAGGACAGGAAATACAATCTGACTGTTTTGTATTTTATGGGAAAGTTATTTTTTTGCTTTTTTTAAACAGCTAATATTTAAATAACAGATTAAGATTGAAGTGCTGGTTAAACATTGACTTAAATAAGTTATAGAAGATCCCAACAACACCAGCCTTTATAGAGGTTAAACATTCTCAAAAAGACACATTAAGCAAGGCTCTCCTTTGTACCAAAATACAGTTTCCAAACAATAAAAATAAAATCAACTTTTTCACAACAAGAAATATCGAAGATAAAACTGCAGCATCCATATAATCTCATAGTTATCACTTAAAGTATTTAGAACAAAATAATATTATACTACTTTTGTTTCTTACTACAGACACTGCAAAGGCTTATTTATTTATTTAGTGGAATACAACGTGAAGACAGTGGTACAAATTGGTTGACATACTGTTTTCTATTTACCTGCTCTAACAAAATGAATCTCAATATGGTTACATTGATGAGCTATCCAGAGCTCTCTAAAGTTACAGAGTAAAGCAAAACATAAAACAAACCTTATGTACCTTTAATTGAGCAGACTTCATATTATGCTTAACTTTATTATACTGCACTTGCTCAAGTTAAGCCATGGGACTAGTAACACTTCATAACAATGTGCTGGATATTATGTATTTTGAGCCTTCAGTTACTACGATGGATACGAAAGGCATGCTAAAGCTGGACACCAGCATGGCTTTTTGGTTGGCTCTCATATATAACATACATGTGAGTAATAATCTCTGTTAAATGCATGAGAATGATTTTGGATCCTATCCCTCAGTCCTTATTTAGGTATTGCTCCCACTATATGCCAGTGACTCTACAAGCTGGTAACAAGGACCAATGAGTGCATTAACTGACTAAGGAATACAGGACTGTGTGCCTTCTCACTTACCTTTCGGAGGCCAAATTTTACACTTGGGCATTCTGTCCTGCTTAAT